>NC_049255.1:37709321-38020750 GCF_011100685.1 Canis lupus familiaris
CCATGCCTTGGGTAGAAGGAATTTATTAATATTGCCAACCACCTTGGACTTATTAAAATTAACCTCTACTCAACATTTTTATCTAAGAACTAATATTTTGCTCTTTTATTATTACTAAGGAAAGAAGAGTCCTTACCTGGAATGTTGAACACATAAAGAATGTCACAAGAAGACAAGTTATGATGAATTTAATTATTGTGCCTGCAGTATTGTTCTTAGCATTTTCAATCATCAACTTAAAAAAAAAATCCATTGTTTATTCAGTGTTAAGGCATTTCTGTTCAACTCTGAGTTGTTGGCCCAAATAAGATAACAAGTTGTTTTTATCTGTCCTCTTGGGAATCTTTTGTTTGATGGATCACTCATCATGAATAATTAAACAGTGTTGGATTGCAAATTCTATCAAAACACAATATGTCAAAGACTAGTATTTATATCACAAAAGACAGATATACTGAGGAAGCAAGTCTGCTAAATATAAAGCTTATTTTTCAAGTATGTAGTATGAAGAATTTTTCATATAATGAGAAATCCAAATCCTTGGTAGCCCAAGAGTCAGTAAACACACAACAGAAATCCATGAAAGGCCTGTTATCTTTCCTTACATTAAGATTGCCTATGAAAAATTTAAATGTTGTCTTTAAGTTTGAGAATTTAAGCCATTCCAAAGTAAAATAAATATTAAAAAACAAAAACCAAAAAATGGTTGTGGCACCTGTGGCTCAGTCAGTTGAGCATCTGCCTCCTGGTTTCCACTCAGGTCATGATCCTAGGGTCCTGAGATCTAGCCAGGGCTGTGCCCTGTTCAGTGAGGAGTCCCCTTCTCTCCTTCTCCCTCTCTCATTGCCCCCCCCCTCCCCGCCAACACACTCTCAGTCTCTCTCTCTCAAATAAATAAATCTGAAAAAAAAGGAAAGTTGTATTTATAATTACTGCAAAGTGAAAATCAGTACTGTTTCAGAAGGAGCACCTGGCCTCCCTAGAATAATGAAGCAAAGCTTCAAAGAAGGCATTATTTTCTCTGTTCATTTTGGATATTGGCCATTGGGTTAAGAGTAGAGATGAATTCTCCACTGTGAAAAATGATCATTGAAATTCTATAAATGCTGACTTGCAGAAAAGATGTTTAGAATATACTCCGCGTTCTCTGCCTTGACCTTCAAATATGGACCTTGAATTCCAGGAAGAAAAAATCATACACCTGAAACTTTAGTGAAATAATTGCCACTTAAGAAATTTGAACCTTGAGTACCATTCCTTTCAGATACTGATACAACATGGTGTCTTCCAGAAAACTATGTCACTCCTTTTCTTCAATTTTCCCACTTGCAATTGTCTGTTTGTAAGTAGGACTATTATATAATAAAGTATATATTTCTTTTTTGCATTGGGCAATAATTCCTATTGTCTTTTACTGTGTGCATTAGCTATTGAGTCCCCAAAGAAGTATTCTTAAGTCAGCTTCTCAGCATCTTTTTTTCTGGTCAGGAGGACAAGCCTGCTGTGTGCTCTATGGCTGTCAGGATGCCAGGGGGCTAGTAACGCAGCACTCCCTTTAACGAGGTGGCAGATTTCCTACCTCCGAAATTAAGAATGTTGGTTTCTCTGGTAATTTGCCTTTTGCTTATAAAAATTCTTCTAGTAGCAACAGGAAGAGTGCCACTGTTAGACTCAAACCTAGAACAAACTAGAAGTAAAATGTATTCTTAACCTGGGCCAGGTCTCTGATGAAGTTTAGTCCTGGGTGTAAGTTTTCTTCTTCTTCATCACCTGCCCCTTCTCCTCCTTGATCAGAGTCTTATTTTGAAGTTTAGTTCGTCTCCAGCTAGCATGACTTAGAGTCCTCTGTACTTTATAAAAGAATTGTCCTTCTTCTACATGAAAACAAACAAAATAAACCTGAATTAATACTTTGTTCTATGAACTATTCTGCAATACATAGATTGGAAAAGTACCACATATTCTGCGGAATACTACATCATTTTAAAACAATTCTATTTCATTTTCTTAAAAAATATATCTAATTTTCTTAAAAATATGTGTATCTAGGGGCACCTGAATGGCTGGTTAAATGTTTGAGTCTTGATTTCAGCTCAGGTCATGATCTCATGGTTGTGAGATTAAGCCTGGCATCAGGAGCCACGCTGGTCATGGAGTCCGCTAGGGTTTGTCTCTCTCTTCCTCTCCCTCTGGGTCCCATATGCGCCCTAAAAAAATATGTATCTATCTTCATAGATATAGATAGTTCCATGTAAGTATAGATATAGATGATACATACATATATAAATATATATCCACCCATAAAAAATACAACTTATATAGTCAAGATTGTTTTTAAGAACAGAACAGAAAAACTTGAGAACCACTTGCTTAATATAATATTTTAGGAGTTAATCTGATATGGTTTGATTAATATATGCATACTAATTGTCACAGTTTTCCTTGGTTGTGTATTTATATGCATATGCACATAATTTGTTATGTGTCCTCATGAAATGGGATAAGTTATGCATAGCAAGTTAACATGGTTTCTGATATTCTAGTATTATATGTAATCTTATTTTATTATTTATTTATTTATTTATTTATTTATTTATTTATTTATTTATTTATAAATAAAGAGAATGAAGAGGGGGAGGGGCATGGAAGAAGGAGAATTGGGATCCCAGGACCCCAGGATTATGTCCTGAGCTGAAGACAGACACTTTACCTGACTGAGCCACCCAGGCACCCCTACATGTAGTCTTAATAAAATGCAGAATCAAATTTACTAAAATGAAGTTACACTCTGGCTAATCAATTTTCAAAAAAAGGATAGAAAATAATGACACTTTGTTATTTACTAATTAATTTAAACTGTCAGATGATCACCTCTACAACTATTAAAATTTATGAAAAATGGAAGATACATGCAAATGTAATGTTATTGCAATAACTTGACCATGTAAATGTCAATGCCATTTACATATGTAACATATTGTGCTAATGCTTTAAAATTTTTCTTAAATGAATTTGTTGTTTTTTGATATTAATAAAATCCTTTATGTGAGATAACTATAGCCTCTGCACGTATGTATGTGTATGTATTTATGTATTCATTACTTAGCATATGATTTCACAACTCACTTACCTGCCATTTAAATATGTAGAGTTGTTCATTATTGGTTTTATTTCTCCAACAAAATGTAGGAATTAGAATGAGCTGATCAAAAGTAAAACATCTCATATGCTATGCTAATTTTTGCTTACTGACTGTATTAGAACAAAACTTTTTGGGAGCAAGCTCCTCAGATCCTTACATGATGACTGATATATGATGAAAATTTTACAAATATTTGCAGCATGCATTAATGAGTGATTGATTTACTTAATGAACAAAAATTATTACTAGTCATTCTTCAAGTGTATGTTTCATCTTTTTTGACTGAGCATGTTACCCTTAGCAAAATTAGAAAATTTTGAAAGTGTTGTAAATGCTTTAATCTTTGTATCTGAAACAGTTTCTAAAATAAACCAACTGCTAAATGTTGTTAGAAATCAGTTAATTGGGTCCATTTATTAACTAAACAAGCACTGTGCTTTAAAAGGATTGGCGTTCAGTCCAGCTAATGGGATGAAAAGCAGGAAGGGAGTCATTTTCTTCTCTGAGAAATTAGTGAAGTCGACATAGTGTTATGATATTTTATGACTGTAGTTCTCTGCCTCCAGTGTCTCATAAATATTGATTACTTGGGAATAGAGTGAGATAAGCTAGAGAATTACCTAAGGAGAAGGCCAAGAAGAGAACAAAAACCCCATGTGGCCGGAAGACATAATTCAACTCAGAAATAAGCTGATGTCTCCCTTTGACCAGCAGAGCACAGCCTGAGCAGGGACTTTGTCCTCTAAAGATGGCAGGAATACTAAAAGTTGAATATAGGTTACTAGGAAGATTTTAACAAAAAGTCAGAATTTTCTAATAAGCTGTATAAAATGATTTTTAATCTATTAGTTTGTAGTGGAAGAAAGGTTTGAGTAAGCTTTATATTGCAGCTTTTAGGACTTAAAATTATTAGGCAAGATAACTGCATACATAATTACAAATCTATTTATTGACTGCTTGAAAAATTATTAAAAAACTGTTGGGTTTTTGGATCTTTGTGAGACTGCTTGTCTCTGAAGTCGGGGTTCCAGGAAGCATAAATAGGATTGGTAAAGACCTAAAGGCATCCAGCATCTAGAGAACTGTGTAATAAGTGGTTATCATAGGTGATGGGAATGAGACTGAAAAAGTAGGAAGGGCTAGAAGATGAAAGTTCTTGTATGCTTAGTAAATATATATATGCCTTATCCATCATTAAAGTGGAGTGGAAAAATAAAGTTGTATTTTGAAGGGTCATTCTAACATCTCTATGGAGGGTAAATGAATAGGGCTTTACCAGAGATAGGCCAAAAATAAAATATCAAATGTGGTGGGGAAGAGATAGAACATTTATTTATTTACATGTAGAACATAGAATCCATATACTATTGAGTTGGAGAAAGAGGGAGAAATCTAAGGTGTTATCTGAGTCAAGGTTGTGGTGGGAATAGATGGTGGTAACATTGACCAAGATAAGGAAGAACAAATTGGGAGAGAGTTTGGCAAATTCATCTTTTTATTTGTTGAGGTTGAAGTATCTGTGTAGCATCTATGTGGAATGAGCATTGGCAGCCAATTGGGTATATTACTCAAAATTCAGGAGAAGTCTGGACTAGAAACGTGGACATGGATTTCATTTACATATGATGAAGGGGGGGGGGGGAATGAAGCCATGGAAAGTGAGATGAAGCCATGAATGAAACACTAAATAGTGATACATTTTAAGGGATAAGCAAAGAAAGGGAGCCCCTGAAAGGACCTGTGATTGAATGACAAAAGAGAAAAAGCAAAGAGAAGGGAAGCATGGAAGACAAAGGAAGAGTAAGTTTCAAGGAGTTAGTAATCAACAATGAGATTGAGTGAAACAAAGATAGAAAAATGAAAACTGGATTTGAAAAAATAGTATGTCTATTTTGACTGTTGCATAATGCATTTCAAGAGAGTAAGCAGGGTTGAAACCAGTTTAGAAAGTGGAGTAAACAAGTATAGACTATACATTCCAGAGGTTTACTTGTAAAGGAACGCAGAAAGAAAAGGAAGTAAGTAAGTCAGGATTATGTCATGGAACTGCATGTGTTTGCATGCAATAGAAAAAACACAAAATTGGAAGGCATCATTTGAAGACGTGGAAAATTAAGGTTATGATGGAATGATTTGGTGTGGTAAAGTTCCTCAGGAGATGGAATGAAATCCAGACAGGTGAATATATATCTAGCCTTGGGTAAGAGTGAAGACAAAGGAAGTAAGAAAATAAAGAAGGAAATGGGGAGGGGAAGGAGGAGAAGATGGAACTGATATTATAAATAAAATCTTAACCCAAAATATCACAAGTAAAAAAGGGAATTTATTGACTTTCATACTTGTGTGTTTCAGGGTTGAAACTGGCTTCCATAGAGCTAGATCCAGAGGGTCAGTCATTGCAGCTATGACAGTCAGGGTCCCTCATGCTGTATCATTAGTTTTGTGGTCACTGAGATGTCTAGATTCCACTCATCTCAGTTTAGCAACCTCATGGGAAAAGACTCTTCTACTCCCAGGTTTTGGATATCAAACCAGAGAAGTGCTCTGCTTGACTTTTTTGGGCCATGTTCCTGCTCCAGATCACAGACAAGGTATAGGTGGGGAGCCATGGTTGACAGCCCAGTCAAGACTACAGGGCATGGGATTGGGATGGGGAAGGAACTGTCAAAACCATAGGGGACAGGGAAAAATCTGTCTCAGTGAAGAAAAAAGATCTGATATGATATGAGAGTGGGCTTAAGATTGAGGTAATAAACACACAGTCATCTGTATTTTAATTTTTTTTATTATTTGTTTATTTTGTATGTGTGAAGTTGACAGAGAAGTTATAAAAGTGAGACAGACTGGAGTCAAGTAGAGGGCAGTGATGGAAATTGCAACTCAATTTGCAACTAAAGAGAACTAGAAAGGGATCTGACCTGGATATGTGAAGTGAGGGATGAGTTGTAGGGTGTTTATTATAAAAGATCCTTATAAAGATGCAAGAGTTGTTTCAGAGGGATCAGTATATTCTAGTGCTGCCACAGATTTTTTTTTTTTGTATGAACGTAAGGCAACTCCTCTTCTCTGACCCACTATTATTTTCTTTTTTTCATTTTGTACGATTGAAATGTGTAAAGCATATGAATCCCAAGGCTGGCCGCAAACTAGGAATTACATTACGGATTTGCAGACTCAGAATCAGATGAATGACATTAAAGTGATGTAGAGGACAAATGCATGACTTGCTTCTTGGAAGAGAAATGAAGAATAGGTTTCCATTTGAAATTAATATCTAACTTCCACTGAACAGAAAATGTGAAATAAACCAAAGTTCACTTTCCATTCTCCAGTTTTGAAGTATAGTAAGGGTGAACCTGCTATATTGGTGACGCTCCACACACAAGCACTCAGATTTAAATAAACTGATGGAGACTATGGGAAGAGGAACAGGTCCAAGATGTTACTGATGGGGTCTGGATAGATACTAAGACAAATTTATAGCAGTTATTTTACGTATCTCATTACATAATTACCCCGTCAAGGACATCAAGAGGATTTAGTCTGATTAAATTTGTAGTAAATGTAGTAAATTTTCCAATTTATCAATAGGAAATCTCTAGATAACTTGGCTAGGTGATAGTTCTTGCTTTTTAATTATTCCACTTAATTAGTCAATCACTTATCTAGGTCTCTAAGCTCTTTCAATAGATGTTACTTGAATTTAGTAACTATGGAATCTCTCAAACTACCTAGACCTCAGCCAAACTCCAAACTGTTTAGTTCATTTGTTCATCACGAGAGAGAAGTAAAGCAAGATCAATTGAGTAATTGAGTAATTAGTGTTTTATGAGCACAATGAGCTCGTGTGTACGTGTGCGTGAGCATCTGGGCATACTCCAACCCTTGTATTGTATTAATTATGTGTCGGTCTTCGAAATACTTCACATGTATTAACTCATTTAACTCTTAATGAATATGCCTTGAGATAGTTACTAGTGTCATTATTATTAGTCTAGTAGTAGTATTCTTATTTTTCAGGTAAGGAAATTAGGGCATGGAAAGCTGACATTTAAACCAAGGCAGTGTGGCTCCAGAATCCATGCTCCCAATGACAGAGTAATTATGTTCTAAACATATGCACTAGTAGTGAAATTTTATATAAAAAAATTCATTTTTTTCCACACTTGTTAAGATTCACTAGTGATTCATAACGACTAAAGAAATATTTGCGGGATGCCTGGATGGCTCAGCGGTAAAGCTCTGCTCTCAGCTCAGGGCCTCATCCTGGAGTTCAGGGATCGAGTCCCACATCAGGCTTCCTGGGGGAGCCTGCTTCTCCCTCTGCCTGTGTCTCTGCCTCTCTCTCTGTGTCTCTCATGAATAAGTAAATAAAATCATTTTTTTAAAGAAATATTTGCAGTGGAGTACCTCCTGTTTTAAGACATTTATTATTTTTCTGACTCTAAGGTTGTAGGAATCATGGAAAAGATGAAAAAGAAATTAAATATTACACATACACTGTTGTGCAGAGCTAATAGCTATTATCAATATGGTCTATTTTGTTCTGGCCTTCTCATAAAGATAGTGATTTTTTTTTTATGTTATGTACTTTGGATCACATTTTAAATAAATTTTTCTATTTTACTTCTTTCATCTAATATTTGATGAGAACCATATATATATGTCCCTACATATTCTTTGAATCAAGTATGTTTTTGTATATAACACTTCGTACGGGTGTATCGTGATGTATTAAATTGGTCTTTTATCGTCAGGTATTTTCTGAAGCCAGGATTTTATTATCTTAAGTAATAATGTGATGATCATTGTTATGTATCTTGAAAAAAATTTAAAAATAGTTACTTGGATGTTGAAATACTCAATTAGAATATATGAAGATTTTTAAGGCTCTTGGAAGACACTCCCAAATTGCTCTCCAGTAATATTATTATGCCAGTTTACATTCTCACCAGCAGAGTGTGAAAGCACTCATCTCATCACACTCTAATTAGCATGAAAAATTTCAATTTAAAAATCTCTGGCACTTTGATAAGTGACAAAATTAAATTTCATTGGTACTTTAATTTTCATTTCTTTGATGTTAATAAGATGAAACACTTTTTTAACATTTGTTAGTCATTTTTATTTCTTGGATGAATCGCTGAGGTCTTTTTTTATTATTTATCTCTTTCCTAAAAATTTAAACATAAGGATTTTGTTTTTCAAATCCCTTTCCACCCTCTCTAAATTGCCATTGGTCTTTCTGATGATGTTAGATGATATTTCACTTGTTTGTACTCAAATCAAGTGGATATTTATGTGTAATTTTAAATTCTGAGGGCATATATGGAAATGTCTTTCTTATGCTTAGATTACATTAATCTCTATACATGTCTAGTGGTTTTATATTTTCATTTTTATAATTAAACTTAACACACCTGAATTTTTCTTCTCTATAAGGCGTGAGGTAGAGCTTACATTTTGTCCGAAAGTACTTTTGAAATTACTAACTTATCATGCAATGCACTATTTCATTATATGTGATTTTTTCCCCCCCACATGGATTTGCTGTTTCTTCTGGTTTGGGTTATCTTTTGTACTCCTAGCCGTCATTGCCCTCATCTCTACAGCTTCAATCAGAATTGTCTGGGGTGTGTGTATAGGCTTTCCTGTCTGCGTGGATTGTAGGAACATTTTCGGTTTCCTTAGAATATCACACAGGAATTTCAATTAAAAAATGTACTAAATCCCTTGGCATTTTGAATGAGATCTGTTGAATTTTAATGTTTCTCTTGGAGGCTGTTTTGGAGAGGGTGGTCAGGGAAAGCCATTCCCCCCATCCCATCCCCTACCCCCAACTCCTTGCCCCTGGGAGTATCGCCTGCTGGTTGGGCATCCCTCATGTGGATGGCTGAGATGACAGCCCCGATAGCCCCAGGCAGCCAGAGTGAGGGAGTGGGTGAACCACAGCAAGGAGAACAAAACCCAAACAACACAAACTCATAGAAAATCTATCTTGTTCCACAGAATAAATGCTCCGGTCAAGGCTTCACTCTTTTACAGAGAAGCAGTATTAGGAGAAAACATCAGATCAGGGGGCCCATGAATATATGAAACAAAATCACATTTGGTCTATTATAATCTCATTGAATTTTAAGATTTCTTTAAATAATGAGTGTAGACGTTCTTGCTGTATATATCGCAGATGTTTTCAGTGATAGCTATCACAGATGTTTTCATGCCGTTTATAGTTGGAGATACCTCCAATCTTATTTCTGCTTATTATTTTGGAATTACAGTCAGTGCTAGCCAGCAGCTATCATATTTAATGCCTTACTTTTTTAAAAAGCATACACGGTGCTGTATCGAGAGTTTTAAAAAATGTTTTGATGGTTGAATTTCAATTTGACTTTTTTCCTTTGTAATGCTGTATTTTATTTACTGTATTTTTTGATATTTTGAGGTGAGATTTATAGGCTTCACCAGACTATCAAAGGGGTTCATTGCACAAAAAAGCTAACAACCTTGGATTGTATTTAACCAGTGTAGGGATTTGGAGCAAAGGTTGTGGAGAAAAGACTTCATAAAGCTTGTTAGTCCCCCTTCTATCTTTTATCCCTCTAGAGACAAAGGGCTCCTGTACCCCCCTGCTGTGCTTCCTGGATACCCAGCCCAGGGCTCTGAGTCACTGAGGCTCTTAGAACAGGCATTATTTAGCTCTAGGCAGTGGTAAGAGGGAAGCAAAAATATAATACTAATTGTTCTTCGCTATTTTATCCTCCCACACTCATGGCTGGCTGTTTCCTGCTGAAGATTCATACCTGAGCAAAAGTGCCCTTTTCAGTTTTAGAGTTTCTGTTTTCTGTCTCTTTACTAACAACAAATATCTGATTTATTCCATTTTAACTAATTGGGATATATTTGAATTTCTGTTCAAATAAAATCTTCTTCCTTTTAATAATTTCAAGTTAATATTATTTCTTAAAACTATTCCTAACATCATAAGTTACAAATTTAATCTTTTCTGATATATGCATTTAAGCTTATGAATATGCCTCTTAGTACTGCTGTAGATATATCCAACAAAACCTATATAGGTAGCATTCTCATTTATCATTTCAAATCTATATATTTAGTAATTACCTTTATGACTTTTTCTTTGACCCATACATTATTTAAAAGTATATTTACAAATTTGCAAACCATGATAAGGGGAACTGGGAATTAAATTTTTTGTTATTTTGTTGCAGTGTGGTTTGTATGATTTCAGTCCCTTGGTGTTTGCTAAGAGCTGCTTTCTGCACAATTTTCGTAGATGTTCTATATGGGTTTGAATTAATATTAACTCACTAATTGTTCTGGCTAGGGTTTCCTACTTGTTCATTAGATAAAATTATTTGTCTTTTCTAAAGCCTGTATGTCTAATATTGTTTTTGTTTGTTCTTTTCTGACAAATATTAAGACATTTATGTTAAAATTGACAAATTCTGTTTCCATTTTTGTTAATTTCTCCTTGTAAATCTTTCAAGGTTTTTAATTTATTTTGTAACAATATATTGGGAACAAAAAGATGAAATATTATTATGGCTTTCTAGTGAATTGTTCTTTTTTATCATTATGTAATGACTTATTTTTTCTCTAATATTTCTTTTTTCCATGTACTGTATTTTCTCTGAAATCAATATAACTGCACCAGCTTCTTTTTCTGAATATTTGCCTAATGTCTTCTTTTTAATTCCTTTCTTTTATACTTTCTCTATGTTTTAGTTGTCTCTTTTTAAAATAGCATACAGCTGTCATTTTTAATGTATTGCAAGAGTTTCTATCTCTGAACTGATGAATTTATTTAAGGTAGATTCATTGTGGTTTTTGACTCATTGAATTTCTTGTTTTTTAACTATGTATTTTATAATTACAAGATTTTGTTTTATTTTATTGTTGTTTTGTGTGTATATGTGTGTGTTTTGTTGCTTTTTCATTCTTTCCTGCTTTGTGTTTGATGACATTTTATTTATTCTATTTTGTACATTTTACATTTATATTTCTATTTTTTTCAGTATTATACTTAAATTTTTTAACATTCTTACTTGCCAAAATAGTACCCAACATTAAACAGTAACTACAGTTTTCTTTCTAATGATGTTAGAATCTCAGAAACTATTTAACTTTAATCACTACTGCCTCACCATTTTATGTTTTATTTCAACTTGTTATAGAATTTTAACTTGTTTTGATACATGTATACTTCTTACGAGTCATTAAAGCAATATGTGACTGCAGAAAGAGCTGAAAGTTATAAATGATAGCATTTGTTACTGTAGGATTTTCTGTATATTTGGATGTTTTCTGGACAAGGCTAAAATTAGTGTGCTTATAGCTGGTTTGTGTTTCTATTAAAATTATTAAATTATAAAGAGTTTAGAATATAGTGGTGAATAAGACATAATTACCTAATAAGAAATATGGTTGACAAGGGAAGATTTTTAAAACATATTAAACCAGAATTCATAGCAAATATAATAGTTCACTGTATCTGAGAGCCTATAGAAAAGTAAAAAAGGCTGAAAGAATACCAAAGAATAAAGGAAACAGTAACCTCTGATTAAACTATTTGCACTGAATTATTAAAGAAAATGATTGCATGAATAAGTTGATTTTTTTGCACTAAGCAACTAGACAATAGGATGGTATTTTTCCAAATTTGTTGTTGGTAGTAAAATGCACAGACTTTTTAAAAAATGCATTCACACCTCTCAAGATAAATATACTTCATTTTTAAATTCTGGAGAGGCAAATAAATTACCCAAGAAGATGATACCAACTCAAAGTAATAAAATATTCAAACAATATTCATATGAACTATAGTGTTCTAAGCATAATTCTTCTATATTTCTCAGGAATTTTCAGTCATTTCATATTTCTCTCTGCAAATTACTTACACAGCCTTTTGGTTTGTTTTATAAAAATAACTTAGTAAAAATGCAAATACAGTTTTCTATATCTGAAAATTCATTGCGTTAATGCAACCCTCTGTTTTGGGCTTAAAACCTGGAATACTGACATTCTAACATAGCAAATATGAATATCTCTCTAGGAGTCTTGACAGAGGAACTTTCTGGATCTTTATCCTTATCCTCTAGCTGCAGGTCATTGTCAGTGGTCCCTGAAGCATCATATTATCATACATAAATGAGTATTTCGCAAATAGTAAAAAAATAAGAATTTCACTTATTGAGTTTATGTTATATGCCATACTCTGTACTAAAGTTTTACCTATAGTAAATTTCATTTACTCCCCAATATATGCCTATGGGTATTATCAACCTCATTTTAACAAATGAAGAAATTGAAGTTCAGCAACATTAAATATCATGCCCCAGGTTACGCAGCTGTTGAGTCACTTGTCTGAGAATTCAACCCAGGCGTGTTTACGAGGTATGAACCAGAGTCTCTGCCTTCTGGATATGTGCCATATTTTGCCTAAGTAGTAAAGGGATTCATTTTTACATGCTCCCTGGTCCAAAGAATATAAAATGGCATAATTTCAGCATCTAATAACAACCTGCAATTTATGTTAATCAGTTGAACCTGCTAATAAAAATGGAGGTTAGTTACTCAACAACTTTACTGTATATTCTTGTCTGTTGCAAATATATATGGAGCAAGTGATGTGCATGAATTAAGTATGTACGTAATAATATTATAAAAGCTGATGTTTTCAAATATTTACCTTGTGACAGGCAAGGTAAATGCCTTACATGCTGAAGCTCTTTCAATACTTATAACAACCAAATGAAAATGATACTCTTATTATTCATATTTTATAGATGAGGAAATTGAGGTATAATGAGGTTAATTATCTTGTCCAGGTCCACACGACTAGCAAGTGCAAAACTGGAATTACAATGCAGGCAGTGAACCACAAGAATTTAGATCTTCAGCCACTACTCTATAAAACAAATACACATAGAAAAAGATTTAAAACATGAATAATGAATGATTACTTTAAATATATAAAACCCCAGCATTTCCTTGGGGTTAATATTCTTATTTTTTACTTTTTTGGAAGCTCTAAAGATTTATAAAAGTTGAAAGATAGCTATAATAAACTTGCCTATAATCACTTCCTAGATTCAGCAATTACAGTATTCTTCTATACTGTAAACATTGATCTACAAAATGTTCTATGAAATCCAGACTTGTCTGTTTGGTGGCTTATGTGTGTTTTCAACCTGTTCATCTAATTTCTGTTTTTTTGAATTCCTTTACATCTTTGTCAATTTTTAGTATTACTAGTTGTGTGTATGTGTGTTTGGTATTTTGTTGTTGTTTAGTTTTAGTCATTCTTGTAAGTGGGTTTAATTTGGTTAATTTATGGTTAATTTGGTTAATTGTGGTTTTAATTTTCAATTTGTCTTCTGACTGATGATGTTGAGCAATTTTTCATGTACTTCTTGGCCATTTGTGTATCTTCTTCAGAGAATTGTTTTATTTCAGATCTTTTGCCCATTTTTAAATTGGTTTTCTTTATATTATTGAATTGTAAGTGTTCTGTAATATATCCTGGATTCTAGTCCTTTGTCACATATTTTTCACAAATATTTTTCTCAGTTTATTGCTTTCTTATTTATGTTCTTAGGTTTTTTTTTTTTTTTTTTTTTTTTTTTTGTAGAACTTTTGATTTGATGTGTGGAACTTTTTTTATTTTCTTTTTTGGTTTGCCTCCTGTGACCTACCTAAGACATTTGACTACTCCCAAGTTATACAGACATTCTGTGTATTTCTCTAACAACTTCTAATTTTAGATTTTATATTTAAATATATGGTTTAAATTATGTTTATGCATGATATCAGATAGGGTCTGAAGTCATTTTTTTTTTCCATATGGATATCTAGTTATCGCAACACTGTTTCCTGAAAAGGCTTTCCTCATTTGGTTGCTTTTGCATATTTGTCGAATATTAGATGACTAAATAAATGGAAATTTATTTCTGGGCTTGTTATTCTGTTCCATGGATCTATTTCTCAATTCTTATGCTGCTACCATATAGCCTTGATTACTGTAGAATTATGTGAGCTCTTGAAGTCAGATAGTGTAAATCCTCTCAGGTTGTTCTTTTACTCAATTACTTGGACTATTCTAAATGCTTCACATTTTCATGTAAGTTTTATAAGCAGCTTGTCAATTGTTTTGGCTGTTCAGATCCTTTGTATATACATATAAATTTTATAATCTGCTTTCAATTTCTACAAAAAAGGCTGCAGGGATTTTATTAGGGATTGTATTAAATCTATGGAATAATTTGGGAGGATTGATATCTTTTAATTCATGAACATGTCATATCGCTCCATTTATTTAGAACTTTCATTTCTGTCAGCAGTGTTTTGTGGTTTTCATTGTCTTGCATGGATCTTACACATCTTTTGTTAAATTTATTTCTTTATATTTCACACAGTGATGTTATCATAAATGGAATGGTGCCATATTCATGCTGTCCCTTTTCTGTGCTCTGGAGCACTGGTATCTCCTGGAAGGAAGCTTTTATACTTGACTAGTGCCCTGATCTTTGTGACTACCACTCAAGGGATACCTTTTGACTGTCTGGCTCTGAAGGTCAGGGGAGCTTGAGCTCCTGGTCCCATGGGACTGCAATAATTGATGTTGCCCAGAAAGGAGCTCATACCTCTGTCTGGCACTCCAATTTTTGCAGCTGCTTCCAGGGGCCACTTCTATATTGTTTGGCTTTGGAGGCCAGTGATGCTTATGCCTGTGGGTCCCACAAGACTATATAACCAATGAAGAAAGAGTTCTTAAATAGCTAGTACCGCCAGAGCACAGTGAGAGGCAACAGAGCCTGGAGCTTGTCTCTCTATGAAGAGGACCTATTAACTAATCATCATCACTGAATTCTGAGGGACAGGCTTCTAATTAAATATGCATCTAGGGGCAAATCATAATCCTCTCAGAGACGTTGGAGGGCAGGCACTATCTTTGCACTCTCCTTCTGCCATATTTCAGAACACCACTATCTCTTAGGAGGGAGCCTTATATATGACTGGTACCCTGGTTTTTACATTTGGTGCTGCAGTGTTTGCAGCTCTCTGGGGCATGCTCCTTCATTACCTGGCTGTAGGGCCAGTGGTAGGGAGGTGAGTTTACATTTCTGTGCTTTAAGAGAGAAAGTTCTTGGCAAGCTGCCACCCCAAGGGCACTGCCGAGGCAGCAGACTGAGCCCCAGTTTTTGCAGTTGTCACCTAGAGAACAAAGCCAGATCACCTGGCCAAGGGAGCTTATGCTTGCAGTTCCGTAGGACTGTATATATTTGCATTAAAAGCTGCTGCCTGAGGGTCTGGCTTCCAAGTAGCCTGAATCTCAGTGCTCAGATTTCCTCCTAAGGGACACTGACAGGTCTTGGCACATCCACAACTACTGGAAGCCATTACAAATATAATAGGCTGCTTGGATAAACACAAAAGTTTCAGAGATAGCAAAGAGTTGGGACAAGGTTGAATTACTACACAAGCCCAGTACTTCAAGATTGGGAGAGATGACTGATCTTCTGTAAGAAACTACCACAGAGTGTTGAGAAAAATGAAGAAATGGAGGAATACGTTTTAAATGAAAACAAAACAAAACAGGAGAAAACCTTAGGAAAAACTCTTGATAAAACAAAAATAACTAATTTATCTGACAAAGAGTTCAAAATCATGTTAATAAAGATGCTTACTGAAATTGGGAGAAGAATGGATGAGCACCTTGAGAACTTCAACAAAGATACGCACAGTATAAGAAAGTACTGAACCAAAATCACAGACCTGAAGAATACAATAACTAAGCTGAAGAATACATTAGAGGGAATCAGCAACAGACTAAATGAAGCAGAAGAAAGGTTCAGTCAACTCAAAGACAAGGCAGTGGGATGCACCCAGTAAGATGAGCAAAAAGAAGAAAGCTGTGTGAAGATAGCTAAAGGGCTTCTAGGACAACATCAAATACACTAACATTCCCATTGCAGAGGAACGGAGAAAGGGAAGAGAGAAAGGGGCAGAGATATTGTTTGAAAAAATAATGACTGAAAACTTCCCTAATCTGGGGAAGGAGACAGACATCCAGATGTAGGAAATTCTGAGAGTTCCAAACAAGACGAAGCCAGAGACCCACATCAAGACATAATAACTACAATGTCAAATGTTAAAGACAAGAAGAAGATCTTAAAAACAGCAAGAAAAAAAAAAAAAAACCCATCGTGTTACATATAATGAAACCCGCTTCACTTCCATAAGACTATCAGGAAATTATTCAGCAGAAACCTTGCAGTTCAAAAGAGAGTGGCAGGATACATATAAAGTGCTGGAAACAAAACAAAACAAACCAAAAACAAAAAACGTTCCAACCAGGAATACTCTACTCTATCCAGCAAAGTTATCATTCAGAATTGAAAGATAAAGAACATCTCAGGCAAGCAAAAGCTAAAAGTGTTCATTGTCACTAAAGCGGTCTTACAAAAAGATGTTCAAGAGATTTTTTTTTAAGCTAAAAAGAAAAGGTACTAATTAGTAACAAGAAAACATATGAAAGAATAAGACTCACTGAAAAGGTGAATATCTAAAGGTAGTGAATTAATCACTTATAAAGCTAGTAGAAAGCTTAAAAGACAAATTAGTGAAAATAACTAGATAGCAATCATAATGTTAAGGAATACACAAAATAAAAAGATGTAAAATGTGACACCATTTTAGATATAGAGACTCATTTTAGATATAATAGCACACATAGTGCTGAAAGTGAAGAGACACAAAAAGATATTCCATGCAGATGGGCACCAAAAGAAAGCTGGTGTAACTATGCTTGTATCAGACAAAATAGACTTTAAAACAAACACTATAATAAGAAGCAAAGACGAGTTTTAAATAATGGTAGAACGATCAGTTCGACAAGAGGATACAAGAGGATATAACATACAGAAACATCTGTGCACTCAACATAGAAGCAACTAAATGTATAAAGCAAATATTAACAGACCTAAAGAGAGAAGCAATAGACAGCAATACAATAATAGTAGGAGATTTTACTACCCCACTTGCATTGATGCATAGGTCATCCAGACAGAAAATCAATAAGGAAATATTGGCCTTAAATGGCATGTTAGACTAGATGGCCTGACAGATACATAAAGAATACTTCATTCGAAAGCAACAGGGTACACATTTTTCTCAAGTGTCCATGGAATATTATCCAGGATAGGTTATACGTTAGGCCACAAAACAACTCATAATAAATTTTGGAAGATTGAAATCATATCAAGCATCTTTTCTGATCACCAGAGTATGAAACTAAAAATTGATTATACCAAGAAAATCTGAAAACTTACAAATATGTGGAGGCTAAACAACCTGCTACTGACCATCCAATGGTTCGAAGAAGAAATAAGAAGAGAAATAAAAAAACATACCACTAGACAAATGAAAGTGGAAATATAATGTACCAAACTTTGTGGGATGTAGTAAAAACAATTTTAAGAAGAAATTTAATAGCAATAAATTTCTATCTCAAGAAACAAGAAAAGTCTAAATAAATAAGTTAATTTTATACCTCAAGGATCTAGTAAAAGAAGAATAAATGAAGCCCAAAGTTAGTAGAAGGAAATAAATAAAGATTAGAGCAGAAATACATGAAATAAAGACTAAAAAATGATAGAGGAGATGAATGAAACTAAGACTTGGTTTTCTGAGAAGATAAACAAAATTGACAAAGTTTTAGCTAGACTCACTAATGAAAAAGAGGACTGTAAATAAAATCAGTAAATGGAAGGAAGTTTCACAACTGATTGCACAGAAATACAAAGGATTATAAAAGACTATTATGAACAGTTACACTTCAATAAATTGGACAACCTAGAAGAAATGGATAAATTCCTAGAAACATACAATCTATCAAGACTGAATCGTGATGAAATAGAAAACCTGAGCTGACTAATTACTAGTAAAGAGATTGATTGAATCAGTAATCAGAAACCTCCCAACAAACAAAAGTGTAGGCAGATGGCTTCACTGGTGAATTCTACCAAACATTCAAAGAAAAATTAATACCAACTGTTCTCAAGCTCTTTTTAAAAAAATATTTTATTTATTCACTTTAGAGAGAGAGACTGAAAGAGAGAGCAGAAAAAGGGAGAGGGAGAAGCAAACTCTCTTCTGAATAGGGAGCCTGACTCAGGACTTGATTTCAGGACCCTTGAAATCATGACCTGAGCTGAAGGCAGATGCTTAACCAGCTGAGCCACCCAGATACTCCTCCTTTTCAAATTTTTATAAGAAATACAAGAGGAGGGATATCTTCCAAACACATTTGTGTAGGCCAGCATCACCTCAATACCAATACCAGGCAAGGATGCCACAGAAAGGAAAATTATAGGCCGATACCCATGATTAATAAACATGCAAATATCCCCAAGAAAATATTAGCAAACTGAATTCAATAATATGTTAAAAGAATCATCCATACACCATGATCAAGTGGAATTTATTCCAGAAATGCAAGGATAATTCAACATCTGCAAATCAGTGTGCTATCCACATTACCAAAATGATGAAAACCATAGGATCATTTCAATAGATGCTGAAAAAACATTTGACAAAATTCAACATCCATCCATTTCTTTATTTATTCATTTATTTTAAAGATTTTGTTTATTTGTTCATGAGAGACACACACACAGAGAGGCAGAGACACAGGCAGAGGGAGAAGCAGGCTCCATGCAGGAAGCCTGATGTGGAACTCGATCCTGTGACTCCAGGATCACACCCTGAGCCAAAGGCAGATGCTCAACCGCTGAGCCACCCAGGTATCCCTCAACGTCCATTTATGATTAAAAACTCTCAGCAAAGTGGGTATTGAGGGAGCATACTTCAACATAATAGTGGTTATATATGATAAGCCACAGCTAATACTATACACATGGGGAGCTGTAAGCCTTTACTCTAAGGTTAGTAACAAGACAAGGATTCCCACTCCTACCATGTCTATTCAACATAGTACTGGAAATCCTTGCCAGAACAATTAGGCAAGAAAAATAAATAAAAAGGATCCAAATTTGGAAAGGAAAAAATAAAGCTGTCACTATTTACAGAGGACATGATGTTGTATAGAGAAAATCCTAGAGACTCCATCAAAAACTGTAAGGTTGCAGGATACAAAATCAAAACACAAATTATGTTTTGTTTCTATACACTAAAAACAGACTATCAGAGAAATTCAGAAAACATCTCATTTACCATTGCATCAGAAATAATAAAATATCTAGGAATAAATTTATTTTTATTTTTGTTTTTTGGTTTTTTTTTGCTTTATATATGTATTTTTAATTGAAGTTTGATTTGCCAACATATAGTATAGCACCCAGTGCTCATCCCGTCAAGTGCCCTCCTCAGTGCCCATCACCTAGGAGTAAATTTAACCAAGAAGGTGAAAGGAATTGAAGACGAATAAATGGAAAGATACTCTGTGCTCATGGACTGGAAGAGTCAAAGTTGTTAAAATGCCCATACTACCCTAAGCAATCTGCAGATTCAGTTGCAATTCTTATCAAAATTCCAATGGCACTTTTCAAAGAACTAAAGCAAATAGTCCTGAAATGTGTATGGATTCACAGAAAAAAACCTAAATAGCCAAAGTGATCTTGAGAAAGAATAGAGTTGGAGGCATCATGCTGTCTGATTTCAAACTCTCTTACAAATCTATAGTAATTAAAACAGTATGGTATTGGCGTAAAAACAGACACACAGAATAGAGAGAACAGAATAGAGAGCCAGAAATGAACCCGTATGTATATGGTCAATGCAATCATGACAAAGGAGCCAGGAATATACAATGGGGCAAGGACAGTCTTTTTAATAAATGGTGTTGGGAAAACTGGAGAGCCACATGCAAGAGAATGAAACTGGACCAGTATCTTCCCACATACACAAAAATGAACTCAAAATGGATGGACGACTCAAATATAATGTCTGAAACAATAAAACTCCTAGAAGAAAATGTAGGTGGCAAACTCCTTAATATAGGCCTGGGCAATGATGTTTTGAATTTGATGCCAAAAGCAAAAGCAATAAAAGCAAAAACAAGTAAGTGGGGACTACATCTACCAAAAGCTTCTGCACAGCAGTAGGAACCATCAATGGAAAGGCCACCAATAATAAGAGAAGGTAAAATCATATATCTGATAAGGGGACTAATATCCAAAATACGTAAAGCTCTCATATGACTCAATAGCAAACTGAAAACAAAACAAACAAAAAACAATACTATTACAAAATGAGCAGAAGATCTGAATAGAAATTTGTTCAAAAGGGGGATCCCTGGGAGGCTCAGTGGTTTAGTGCCACCTTTGGCCCAGGGTGTGATCCTGGAGACCCGGGTTCGAGTCCCACGTTAGGCTCCCTGCATGGAGCCTGCTTCTCCCTCTGCCTGTGTCTCTGCCTCTTTCTCTGTGCCTCTCATGAATAACTAAATATAATCTTTAAAACAAATTGTTCAAAGAAAACATGTAGATGGCCAAGAGGTACGTGAAGAGATGTCCAACATGCTCCACATTCGCATGAGGAAAATGCAAATCTGAACCCTGATGGGCTGTCACCTCATATCTGTTAAAATGACTGTTATGAAAAAGACCAGAAATAACAAGTGTGGGTGAGGTTGTGGAGAAAAGGGAACCCTTGTCCACTGTTGAGCTTTTATAAACTGGGAGCCACTGTGAGAAACAGTACTGAGGTTCCTCAAAATCTTAAAATGAGAACTACCATATGATCCAGCAATTCCACTTTTAGAGATTTATCTGGAGAAAACAAAAACACTGACTTGAAAAGATTACGTGTGCTTTCATGGCCAAGATATGGAAACAGCCTAAATGTCCATTAGTGGCTGTATGGATAAAGAGAATGTGGCTTGTGTGTACAATGGAATATTATTCAGCCATAAAATAGAAACCTTGACATTTGTGACAATGTGGGTAAAGCTTGAGGGAATTATATTAAGTGAATAAGTTAGGCAGAATAAAACACATACCGCTTGATTTCTTTTTTATGTGGAATCTAAAAAAAAAAATCTGAAATTAAAAAACACAACACGCAAGCTCCTATGGATAGAGAACAGATGGGTGGTTGCCAGAGGTCGGAAGTGGACAGGGAGGGAAGGGGATGAAGGGGATCTAAATAAATAAATAAATAAATAAATAAATAAATAGTAGGGAATGATATACTTTAAACATGAAGTCATGTGTGAGAATGATAAAAAAATAAAAAGATAGAAAAAGAATAAGTCTCCAGTCATAAGCAAGGACATTGCCCGTGGTGTATATATATATATATATATATATATATATATTTTACTGCTTTTAACATTAAATCTGCTGCTTTACTCAGCCTATGGAGTGTGTATCTTTTCAGATTCTCTAAATTAAACTTCAATATTTAATAATGAAGGTAAATAATTATTTATTTAAATTGTTTTGCATACCAGTCTACACACACTGATAGTCAATGTAAAATAGAACGGTAGATCATTTCTGAGTTCCTGAAAAGGTTCGTCGTTAAATGCATTTATGTAGGAATCTTTCTAGTCAATCTGGAAAAAAATTATACGTTTCAATGGAATTTGGTAGATATATTGTAGTCTCTTAAATCAGTTACTTTAAGAAGTAGTTTTAGAGGATGCTTTGAAATTAGTGGAAATTGTTGGTGCTAAGTATATATTTGTTAAAAAACAACATCCCGTCTTTGAGTGTAAAGCTAAACTTATAAACTGAGGCACCTTGTATTCATTCGCAGACTCTATAAGAAGACAAATATCAGATCACCTATAAGCCTTACTTAATTCCTGTCTAGTTTCTCCCCATAATCTGAGAAAAATGTACCAAAATCAACTATTATTGTGTGAATGACCATATTCCCCTCTAATTCTGTTCATTTTGTTTCAGCATTTTGGAGATTACTTATTAGGCCCAAATTTCTTTGTGAATGCTTTGTCTTCCTGATGAATTAACTCGTTTATCACCAGTAAGTGTATCCATGTGTGGATATACTTATTGTGTATCTCCCTTTGAGTTGAAGTCCATTTATCTGATATATAATGGAAAATCCCCATTATGCTTATTGTTTGCAGGGTATATTTTTCTGTATGCTTCTATTTTATATTTGAAGCATATCTTTTGTGGCTAGCATTTGGTTGAGTCTCTTTTTTATATATTTAGGTAAACTCTACCTTTTAATTGGGAAGTGTAACCCATTATCATTTGATGTAGGAATTACGGTTGATCTGTGAATATTATTTTATTATATTTCTGTTTTTCTTTTCTTTTTTTTTGATTCCTTTTTCCCTCTTTTTGGCCTTCTTGATTATTTAAAATATTTTTAGATTTTTAAATTTAATTTCTTTGTTAGTGTTTTTTACTAAATCTCTTTGTATTATTTGTAGTGGCTCTAGGGATTCAAATATATACCTCTTCAATATATGTCTGCTTAGAGTTAATATTGTGTCACTTTATAGTGACACAAAAACATAGAAAACTTGAATCCATATAGGTCTATGTACCCTTACCCTCCCACCTTTTAGATATAATTGTCATATATATTATATCTACATATGCTATAAACTCCACAATATAATAATATGATTTTTACTTAAACAGTTATATATTTTAAAGACGAGGAAAAATGTCATGATTTGGCATTGGTTCAGCCTCACTTGTTTTTTCTCTTTTTCTTCTGCTCCCTCCATTTTTGTCTCCATTATGTTTTCTCTCCTATTTCCAATTAATTCAAATAATTCTAGGAAGATTTAGTTTTATTACTTATTTATTATCTTTCTGCCATTTTGTTATTTCTTATATTGCAGATTCTGGCTGCAAAATTAACTGCTTCCTTATACCTACAAAGTTCATAGTTCTAGACATCTTTTTTTTTTTTTTTTTTTACAAGACAAATCTCTTTGTGCTCTTGTTCTCTTCTCTTCTTAACTTCTATGGATTTTGTTGTTACCAAGTATGCTTAGATTTTCATATCCCTAGGCCCCTTCTTACGTTTCTCTCTAATAGAATTCTATTCTTTCTTCATCACCCAACTTTGAGAATAAAGACCATGTCTTCATCCTCCCTATGCTCGTTCAGGCAGTCCTTTATTGGGTACCTATTTTGTGCCTGTATAATTTTGAGCATCTAGGATAGAAAGATGCATAAGCTGAAGTGTCTGTTTTAGCTTTTATAGAGTACACACTCTTTCATCCCTCATCTTCACTCTCATCAGTCCCTAAGTTGATACACTGCAATAAACAGTGAATCACTTAATTGACTATTAATTATATAAATAGTCTATAATTAGATGCACCTTCATTTAAAAATTTTTGTTATACTGCAGATTCTTTCTAAAGCTGTAGTAAATTATCATCTATGCAAAATTCAATCTATAAACTCCCGGCCTCTATTCACATCACTTTGTTTAATGTCTTTTTCTTATTTAACCCATAATCGTCACTACTTCTAGCAGTCCATCAATAGTTACCTTAAATCTGGTGAATGAGACTGTTGTAAAATATCTTAGTAATTTCTAGTTTATAGTAGTAGCCAAAGTTCTCAGAATAGTGTTTCATAAACTTTAGTGTATGGATGAGTTCCCTGAAAATCCTGTCCAAAAGAAGATTCTAATTCAGGAAGTTTGGACTGGGCCTGCATTTCTGCATGATGGCTACTAAGTGATGCCTATATTCCTGGTTCAAGAATTGTATTTTGAGTAGACAGCTTCTAGAGTATTTTGGGATATTGAGGACAGGTAAATGTTAGATCAATAAATATTTCCTCATCTAATAAAAACTAAAAATGTAGTTTTATGTAAGCATACAGAGTATTAAAATTTATATTCATTAAAAAGACAGCATATACTGCAAGAGAACAGGACTAACTTGAAGATGTATACACATGCACTAAACTTTATTTTTCTTTATTTTGCAGAAAATTGGAACTAAGTAGGTATTTGGATTATTAAAGAGATAAATATTTTTATGCGGACATGGAAAAATCTGAGATACATTGAACTCATGAGCAATGGAGAGACTAACTACATGGATCTTCAATCGGGCACATTAATATTTAGCTTTTCTGGTGTTAACTCATCACAATTGGCAGACATGCTTTGATTTTGAGGTTGGAATATGAATATAAATGTGACTGGTGGAGAGAAAGAATAGAGGATTTTTCTTAATGAAAGTATATAAAAATAACTTGGTATGGCTAATTAATATTATTTGTATTTAAACAGAAAATAGAGTAAAATTTCATAAGAAATATGATTTCTTGTTTTAACTAGAGTTCTTGTTAATCTTTATTGATTACTAAATCCCTTCTTAATCCAACTCTGAAATTTTGAAGACTTGGGGTTTCTTTTAATCTACCAGCAGCTTTTTTTCAGCTTTTCTTATTCTATTCTTTAATTTTTTTTTTAGTATAGAGTACCATTACTTCTAATGTGGTAGGGAAAGAAGGCACTTCTTCCCACACCACAGTGTGAGGGCACTGTTCCCCACAAATCATCATAAATACATTTTCTTTACACAAAGGATATTTTCTGACTTTGTCATTGTTTCTTCAGAGTCCACTTTATGTCCTATGCTATACCTGTATAGATACTCGATAAACCAGCAGTATCTACTCATAAGATAACTGAGACACTTTGTCTGAAAATCTTGGTTTAAAATTATACACATACATATATATATCTATCTCATAATATAATTTTTAATGCACAATAAATTTATTAAACAGTCACAAAATGATTTGTAAAGTACAGAAACTGTCTTTGAATCATTCATTCTCTGGAAAAATCTGGAAAAAAATCTGGAAAAATCTTGAATATGAACTGGTCAGAACTTTTGACAATTTACAAGTCAGTCATAAAATGAACTTGTGTTAGAAAAAAAAAATCTGTATCCAAGGCCTAAGTATCCTAAACTGTTTTAAACGTTTGCTTAAAATAATGATCTTGATTAACTGTGTGCTCTTGCTTTATTTTACAATGTCTAAAAAATTAGTCTACATAAACAATGTTGCAATAAATATCTTTATGCATATAATGATATATCTGGTAATTTTAATAATACATACTCTTTTGTTGGTCAGAAGATGGGCACGTTTTATAAGGCATTGGCTCTGATTAACACCTCACTTCCTTTTAAATTGGCACTAATTTACAATTCCCACACTGCAGAGTGGTGTGTGCCAGTTTTCTTAAGACCTCCCCCAAAACTAAATAGGATCATTCCTTTAAAAACCCTTGTGGAGAGGCCTTCTCTAACTCTTCAGCTAGGGTTTAATCCCCTTGCTACAAGCTCCCAGGAGAGCTTACTCTCCTCATACTTCCACAGGTTCCAGAAATAATTAGGTAGTAGGGTCCTAAAAAATATTAAAAATAAGCAAACAAATAAATAAAACAAAACCTAGAGTCTACTTCTCCCACAAAACTTCTCCTTTATCATATTGCAGTAGTTCTGTTTATTATCTTCCACTTATGTTACTACTGTTATTAGTGATTTTTAATGACAGATTTTTGTCCAGTTTTGACAGATGGGGAAACCATGAAAAATGGAAGATAATTCCAAACATATTAAAAATTTATTTTTACTTTTGGTGCATGTTAAGAAAAACCCTCATAATGTAAAGAATATAGATATAAAAATTTTATTGAAAGAAAGTTGGTTTCTCCTTAGCTCATTAAATAAGTGCTGAACAATCATTTAAAGACTATTGATTGGAAGAGTTCCAAGTTATTAGCCTACCCAGGGCACTCATATACCTCAGTATAGTGTTGGCCTTATAAATAATAAGACATCATGCCTGAGGACCCACAGTTTGCAATTCCATGGTAGATCCCAACATTGTATCCTCTCACTCATTCTTGATTTAATAATACCTGTCATGACCTAGACTTTGAGGTTGCTAGACATTTACGACTTTATATTTTAATGCATGCTGTAATAATTTTTTTCCACAAATATTTTTGCAAGTTTAAACGTTTCAAGTGGTGAGTAGTTCATTTTGACAGCAATCAAACTCTATTATCAAGAGTGGATTTCTATTCTTCAGTGTTCTGAAGTGATTATTAATTTTTTTGGCCATAAACATTAAAGTCTAGTTCTTGGCAATTTTCCTAGAGACTTGGGGAGAGAGTATCTTATGTCTCAAACCTCTAAAGTATATAAATAAATCTCCAGGTCTAGAGGAGTAATTTCAATGAAATGTGATACCTTTATTCATGTGTGAACTCTTAGATGACACAAATTAAGTTGATTTGAGGTTTGTGCCATGTCAAGCCATGTATTTAATAAATGCTTCCAGAGAATATGAACTACTATTCTCATGTTGCCGTGATTCTTTGTTTTTTACAAGAGAACTACATACTTTAGCTAATGTTTTCCTCACGTGCACACATGTTTTAAGTTCATCTGTGTGTTTGTTATGCCAAATATTTATTATATTCTTTATACTGAAAAGTATATGTAGGGATTTTTTTTACATGAAATCAGTCACCTGCAGAAGAGGTATTAATAATTTGGTGCAGCATATAAATACTAAGTGTACAACAACTGGGAAAGAGAAATCGCAAATGGCACATATCACTGAATTTTAATTGATATTCTGTTTTCCAGCAGAACTTATAAGTTCCTATAAGATTTTCACAAAGGGGTTTCTTGTTAAAACATTTAGAGGAAGCAGTGATCAAATTAGCAATAGAAGCTAAAAATGTACTTCCAGGTGTTGGAGACTTGTATTTTTGTAAACTAAAGCTGAATTATAAATGATTGCAGTATATTTGTGAATTATATAATTTTATAGACCTTTCATGACTTATGATGCCTTATGTAAAGAATCTCCTTCTCCCCCACAATTAATATAAGAAGATATGTGTGTAAGCATATGTATACACATACATATATAATCAACATACATCTATGTGACATATGCGATTTATATATGTATACGCATGTGTATGTGTATAATTAACCCTAGTTTACAAATGAGAAAATTGAAACCTAAAGACATCAGATGACTAATCAGAGGCTTCACAGCTATTAAGATCCATATATAACAACCTGGATACTTAGAATCTTGGGTAAAGCCTATCAGGTACGTATATATGAGGCAGTATGTAAACAAATAGAACAAATCCATTTGCAAATATTTGCAGACTGCCTACTGTGTGCAAAACAGGGAAGGAAGCCCATTTTCTCGTCACTCAGCTGCACTTTCTAAATCCCTTGGCTGTTTTATAGTTGCATTTTCATCATTATAAAGGCATGACCCTCTCCTGGGCTTCAAGCCAAATACTGAACAGCATGAGATAATGTGCAAAGGCTTATTCTTGTCATCTGATAATTTATAAAAGCAAAATTGTCCATAAGAAAGATTTCTATAAATGTGTTTTATATAAAATAATTTGTAAAAGATTTTACTTTTTGAATTAAACCATTTATTTTCACTTATATTTTAAGACTGTTGATCAATTTGGCCTACAAAGTTGTTATAGAAGCAGACATTCCTAGTGCCTGCCATTCTCCCTGGGAATGCTTGTCACTTTGTGGGAACCACATTATCTTTTCGTGGCCACCTGGGGATAGTTTATTAATTTGTTGGTTTACCAGTCTCTAATTATCCTGAAATACTTAACTGCCATTTCCAAAGGTGCTACAGGGAACAGCACTGTAAATCTGATACTTGGTAATTTTCACTTTATGATATCTTTCATGGGAAATTCTGAATGCATATCTTGAAGGGAACCTTGGCTGGAGTTCCTTTCTCCATCACTTATTATCCCTCATTGAAGACACTTTGTTTCTTTGCTCGCTGAAGAGAAAAAAACAACACACTTGAATTATTGGCAGCAAAATAGGAAAATAGCAACATGAGAAATGTGTTAATTAGGAGGTCTACAATGACACATATCTGTCATAAACTGCCAATTAATCTTGATGATAAGAAATATAGTCAACTTTAGTTACCAATAATTCCTGCTTCCAGAAGATCTTGACAACTATCAGTGGTCAATGCAGTTTCTGACTTTGCTTTTGTTTCGTTGAATCATCCTTTTACCTCACTTCAAAATTTTCATCTGTAGACTATAGGGAATATTATTTCTAGTTATTGAGCATGATCCACGTATTTGCTTATTTGTACATTATATAGAACACGCATATCGAGCATTGGGTGAATTCATGAGGAAATGTGTGGAATATGTTCCAAGATTCCTAAACTGATAGATCGTGCTATCGTGTGCTTCAGCATTTCCAGAAGTGGTGTTTTTGTTTCCTTTGCGTGAAATTTATTTCAAACTCATTTTCTCATCAGCTTCAATAATTCAAAATATGGCTCAAAAAGGGGAAAAAAGGAGTTTGCAAAGTGCTTATCTTGCAGTTCAAATGTTCTGATGGTATGAGGACCCTTGAAGTCTCTTGACCTCACACTTGCTCTCTGCACTGATCTGCTGCCATTCACAGCCCAAGGTTAAGAAAGACCTGTTTACACTGTTTTCATTTCTCCGTTTCCGTTCACTCTTCAAACCACTGTAATCGGGTTTCACATCAACTCTGCACCAAAATAGAATTGATCAGACCTCGATGTCACCATACATCATCTCTCCTTTCTCCTAATTCTTGATCTCTCAATAGCATTTGACCTAACTGGCCACTTCCTCTTTCCCTTATCTTTTCTTCCTATCACTTTCATTTTTTTTTTCTTTTAGAATTCCCTGCAGGCTTGTCCTCTAAAATGTGACTATTTATTTCCAGAGTTCCTCAAGACTGAAAACTCCTAAATAGATACATTCTGAGTAGGGCCCCAATTCTAAGCGGCAGGCTCAGAAATCCAAGAGCCTGCTTGACATCTCCAGCTGGATGTCTCCTAGATGTCTCCTGTCGAACAAGTCTGTACCTGAACAAAGTGTATCTTCCTCTGGTGTGCCCCACCCTCCCTTCAGATCAGCCTTTCTTCCGTGTGCTGAGTCTCAGTACATGGTATCCCTCTTCAGCCACTGCTTGAGTCAGAAAACAGAATCAGGCTGAACGTCTCTCTCTTTCTATCTCCTTTATCAAGTTAGCACTTTTAACTTCTGAATCTGCCTTGGATTGGCCTATTTCCAGCTTGTAACCTGAATTCACATCACTCCCGTCTTTCTCCTGGATTAGGTCTGCGTTGGCAGGTTCTCACGGAGGAACCTACATCTAGTCTAGCCACCACGTGGCAGCCAAACGTGAACTCTCAAGAACACAGATCTGTCCTGTGGCTTGCTGCCCTACTTAGCACTCTGCATGGGCGTCCCATAATTCTTGGGAAGATGATCATATGTCTGATGTAGTCCATGGTGCCCTCCGGAATTTAATTCCTGCCACCTTTCTAGCTTTATTTTGTGCTCTTCTCCTTCCAAGTGTCTTTTACTATACCAAACACCTTTCTGCCTCAGGACTTCAGCACATTGCATTTGTCAATTTTGAAAGTCCTCTGTACCCATTGAACCTCATCTCGTTTCCCTTTACCATTGGGTAACCACATATTCTTCAAAGCTCAGTGAAAAAGTCAGCTCCGCAGAAGCCTTCCCCAACCATTCAAGATACTCTTGTTATACAGTCTCATTGGCAGTATGTTCCTCTCTGTTGTTGAATTTAGTGCAATCACTAAATAATGGCTGAAATAACTACTTGTTTGAAGTCTTTCTCACCTGCTATAATATATGCTCCATGGGGAAAAAAACAAAACAAAACAAAACAACTGCATTTATGTTGTTCTTGCTGTGCAACATTCAAATAATACCTTGCCATGAAAGCACTTTCATGTATATTTACTTAAAGAATGATCAAATGAATAGTAGCAATTTAAATGATAACTGACACTAGGTATTGATAAAACTACTGGCACATAGTAGGTACTTTAATGTCTTTATAAATAAATCAATGAATATATTTTTTAAAATATATATGTTAATTTTTTAAAAGATAAAATTTTTTAAAAAATTTATTTATTTTTTCATGAGAGAGAGAGAGAAAGAAAGAGAGAGAGAGAGAGAGGCAGAGACACAGGCTGAGGGAGAAGCAGGCTCCCTGCAGGGAGCCCGACGTGGGACTCGATCCAGGGACTCCAGGATCACGCCCTGGGCTGAAGGCGGCACTAAACCACTGAGCCACCTGGGCTGTCCCTAAAAGGTATAATTTTTAATAAAAAATTATTCTTGTTTAAATAAAGGGTGCTTCTGATAAACATTGAACTCTGACCAGCTTATTTACTATACCTTTTATTATCAAAATGATGTTTGTTATCTTTTGGTTTGGCAAAGGATTTTTCTGCAAGGATTTTTTTAAAGTAAGCTTTATGCCCTGTGTGGGGTTTGAAATCACAACCCTTAAATCAGGAGTTGTATATTCTACGGACTAAGCCAGCCAAATGTCTCCTGAAAGCATACATTTCAGAGAAAATAGTTTTGAATTCTTGGATGTCAACATAGTAAAGCTTATAGTTACCATTTTATATCCAGGAAGTTTCTTCTCGTCAGAGTCTACATATTTTAGATTTTAACAAAGTGAGGTTGAATAAAATTTTCCGCAGCTTTTACGTCTAACTTATTTTGTTATTATGTTATTCCAGAATTGTTGTTGTTGTTGTTGTTTTAAACTCCCAAGAGTTCATGGACAAATTCAGTATCCTCTACTGAATTGTAGCATTTCCTCTAATGAGGAATTTAGACAACAGACACACTGGTATAGCTCTAACTGTGACTTAACTACAGAAATTAAAAACTTTCTATATCATGTTCTAGTTGTTGCAAACTTTTCAAAATATCATTTTATGTGATCTCTATTTTGAAATTAACGGTAGTTTTTTGACCTGCTACTATATATTTTTTTTACTTCATGTGCTCATATGCACATACAATGCCTTATTATATGTTTGATTAATTTAAAATATTGATGAGTGTAGGATTGATTGGTTCCTTTGGAATTCTATGTGTTTTTAACATGAATTTTAAAATATTATTCTGGGAAGAGGATTCTAGGTTTTACCAGACTGTCAAGGATTCTATAGCACATAGATGCTAAAGCAAAGCACTCTTGCATTATACTATTTTTTTTTCAGTTGTGTCATTCATTGTGTTTAATGTTCATTCAGAAAAACTCTTGGAGGAGACTCCAATCTTCAAAAGAAAGATCAAAATGTAAAAGAATGCCACAGATCCTACATTCAAATTCTGTTGTAAAACTTCATTTTTTTCAAACTGTTTTGTAGGTTAAGTTCTTTGTCTTAATATGCAATATTCTTTTCCATCTTTATTCTGCTTTGTGCCCAATGCTTTACTTGTTTCAGGCTGAAACTGAGGTTTTGAAGTAGAATTGGGTCCCTGAAACTTGCTACTTCACACCTCTCTGCAGGGAAGTAATTCTTTTGGATTAAATTTTTCACTTCCACTGTAGGGAATAAATATGTGTTTGCTGATGATGAGAAAGAATTAACCTCAGGCTCACTCTATTCTGAGCCACACAATCTATGCTTCTGAATAGAAGGAGATTGTAAGAGGCATCCTTATCATTTTGTCACACTGAGAGTGGAGGAGTTGATTGAGGAAACTTTTCATGGTTGGTAAAGGACAATCAAATCCATCCAATTAAAATTAAAAAAAAAAATGAGACCACAATTGCCCTTTGTCTTTCAAACTAAATTTTGTTGTCATTTGAGCTGAATTTTCCATTTCTTATGGTCATTAACCACCCAATAAGAGATAATATGGTTCAATTCTAGGATTGCCGTTGAAAGGCTATTCCAGTATTTCCATCATGATATATTGGCCTTAAACAAACTAGCAATTAACTATCTGTTTTAGTGAATTTTACAAATAATTGTTGATTATTTTTGTAAGTGTAGGAATTTTGTTTCATATATTTTGTTAATGAAGTTCTTTTTTAAAAAAAATTATTTACTTTATTGAGAGAAGAGAAAGAGGGAGAGCACAGGTGATGGGGAGGGGCAAAGGGAGAAGCGGAGGGAGGGAGATGCAGACTCCCTGCTAGCAGGGAGCCAGAACTGGGGCTTGATCCCAGGACCCCGAGATCATGACCTGAGCCTAGGGTAAATGCTTAACTGACTGAGCCACCCAGGCGCCCCTAAAGTTATTTCTAAATACATGATATCTTTTCTTGCTTTCATAGACACACACGCACACACATCTGCATTCTAAAAATTAATTATGACGATAAACACTGCGTTCTGTCAATTATGGTCCACTTTTTCTGACACTTTCAGATTACTAATGACAGCAAGTGTTGGTATTGGAAAGGACATTGGCTTCAAAGCGAGAGAGAGCTGGGCATGATTTCTGGCTCTTTTGTTGGGTATGTAGTTTTGTGATCATGGGCAATTTATTTAACCACAGCTCAGTTTACTCAACTGTAAAAAGAGTGTGTTCACGCTACCTCATTAGTTGAATGAAATAGTAGATGCACATTGAGAGGTACTTATCTGGTACCTAATAAATGGTAGTGATAGTATTAGCGTGTTGTAGAAGTCTATCATCAAGACAACTGAATACTTTGTGCTCTTTCCTCGGTGAGGTCGACTCTAGTGTTCTTTTGTCTACTTTTAGTGGCTAACATATCATTGCTGAAAAGGAAAAGGGTATTTGTGCTTTGTAGCTCCTTCCTTATTTTTGCTTTGGCCTTTTCTTCCTCTGTGTAATTTTGGTTCATAATTTTTAGTGTTATTATCAGCAGTTCTGTCATTTTATAGACAGGCTCAAAACATTTGATCAGTGAATTAGTGAATCATGTTATGAAGAATGTGATTATTTTTTTTTCTCTCTCACAGATCCTAATGTCTTTTGGGTGATTTTAGGTTTGTTTAGAGGCTTTTTCTGTTTGGTCTCTTTTGAGATTATGGGAACTGCCATGAATAAACAAATTAATCAGGGCTGTTTTCCTGTATAATCTGCAATGTCCCCTAGCATCTTTAGGTCATACAACTATGGGGACATCTTTCTATCTTTGAGTGTTCCAGAGGGTAGTGAGTTGGGCAGGGATGCATGATTTTTCCCATCCGGGTTCCTTTAGCTTATAGTTCCTCTCCTCTGGAGCACACTACTCCTGCTTTCATCTGTGACTCTATGCTGGAGCTGTGGGGTACTTGTCAGTTCCCTGAGCTATTCAATATGCTGTTCGTGTCCTGCTTGCTAAGGGAGAAGTCCACAGCTCTTCAGTTTTCTCCCCGCAGGAATACAGTCCTCTAGTCATATCGAGCTCTCCTCTCTAGGGCAGACTGCCGTAGGGTGAGATTGAAGGAGGCAGTATGAGTCCTGGTGGGGTCGAGCCCAGCCTAAACTGTAGGCTTGGATGGACTGCACCTTCTGACACCCTGACCCTGTAGCTCTAGTTCAACCAGCCTGTCTTCACCAGATGTCTTCTTACTCATTTTCCCACAAATTCCCTTGAGAGGCTTGCTGCCTTCCTAACATTCTCACTTCATAGATCCATCATCCCAAGATCATCAGAAATATGGTGCTTCTGAAATAGGTCAGATTTTTTTTTTCCCATAGGCCCATATTTATGAATATTTTGAGGGGCACTTGGATGGCTCACTCAGTTAAGCTCAGGTTATGATTTTGGGGTCTTGGGATCGAGCCCTGCATTGGGATCCTTGCTCATGGAGAGCCTGCTTCTTCCTCTGCCCCTCTCCACTTGTGCTCTATCTCAAATAAATAAATAAAATCTTAAGAAAAGAATATTTTGAGACAGGAAATTCATCAAATATCTCTAATAGTTAGGTTCCCCTCCCTCTCTGGCCCCCCACTCTAAACAAGGCACAAAGTTACATTCTAATATAACTTTCAGCTCTGGCTGAGCCAAACCATGGCTACAAAAATAAGTTTGGCAAATCTTGTTACTTCAACATTTAGATATTTTGAAGAAAGATTTTAAAAGTCATTTTCATCCTATTTGAAGTTTTTACCATTCACTATTCCTGTTATCCTATCTTTGTGGATTTGCTATTCTTTTAGTCAATTTTTTTTTTACTCTCAAAGATATATTTAAATTATAAATAATATTTCTACGTTACTGGATTTTTCATATTTTTATTTTCACCAGCAAACAGTAAGTCAAGATATTTAACTAAACACCATATCTATATGGTAGCAGTTATAAAAGTTTTAGGCAAATTTGTAAACATAAGAAATCATAGTTTACATGAAAATATAAATTTCATGTAGAACTTTGTTTGAATTTTAAAAATACCATAATTTACTTTCTTTTTCTCTGAATACATTAATTGATTGCATTGATGTGTTTTTCATCAAAACTTACTCTTTGGAGAATGGATTTGCTTTAAAAGAATTGTGAGAAATATCTGACTTTAATGTTAAAATGACCCATGCTATGAAGGAGATAAGCACAGGGAAGTGGACTTCAGTACACAAAACAGAGTTTTTAGTCCTAGGAATGGATTTGATAGGAATCACATTCAGCCATAATGGGAATTTGTATATAGAGCAATGTAGCAAGGTAAGTTCTTTACTTAAGGGATGAAAATCCTTTAAGCAGACTTAAATAGCTTCTAGTTTTGCTCCATTATGATTATGGTTTTAGTTTATCATCATTTGCTCCTAAAGTTTATTTTATGTCTCTGTGCGAAGGATAGATTTTGTTGTTTGTTGGTTTTGTTTTGTTTGGGGCCTTTTTTGCTATTATTTGTTGTAAGCTATTTATTTCTTAATGTTTCGCAGTTTCATTCAACATACATTTATTCCATGCCAAATCTGGAAAAGGCTTTGTTAGATACTATGGAGTGACAGAAATGAATAAGATATGAACTTGTATTAGCTCTTAAGCTACTGAGGCAAAAAGACCTATAGGTAGCTAATTTGTACAGAGCAAAGGAGCTGAGAGCTGTCGTGAGTATGCAGAGGGGCAGTTTGACAGTGTGGAGAGGAATATTTTTGTATTTCATGAGCAGATTCTTAAAAAAGAAGTGGGATTTTTGGTTGCTGGACCTAGCATTCCATTAATAGCTTGTGAATAATATGGATTATTATTAGAGATCTATTTCTTGTATTCAAGTATGATGAATGGAAGAAACTAAACATTTTAAATCTAAAAATTGTGGCAGGTGAAAAACACATAAGCTCTGTATCGTAGGCGCTTTTCTTTGGGAAGCAATATAAAATGAGGTCAGAGAACAGGGAAGCGGCTTCATCTGAAGGCTTCTCCTAGAATCACTAACATTGGAGTTAAAATTAGATAATTATTTCAAATAAATATAGCTTTCATCTCAATGACTGTGCTTAACAATTAGGCAATCTATCTAGTCAAGAGAGACATGAAGTTTCACATTGGTAGGCACAGATAGGCGCTCCATAGTTGCTCTTTCTTGCCACTGTTTGCTGTTTTGGACAAAACTGATTACCTGAATCTGAACGTTTTTGTTTCAATTTTTATTTATTTATTTTTTTGGGGGAATGAATCAAACAGATTTTGAATGGCTTAGGAAAAGACATTTATTTTTATTTTAATGTTTACTTTTTTTGGTCAAATACTCCGAGTGTTTTATGGGCTTATGAGGGGCCTATTTAGAAATCAAACAGAGAAAAGGTTTTAATAAAGCCATGTTTCACAGCATCTTTCTAAATCTCTCACTTACCCATTAGCTCCATTACCAAAGCACGTGCCATTTTGTTTTTGTGGAACTTTGATAAAAGTGTCCCCATTCCCTCTTTTAATTGTTGGGTCTGAGCAAAATATTAATCGTCTTCAGTATTAGGAAATTTGCACGAGATGGTAAGTCAGGTGTTTAAATTTAGAAAAAAAAAAAAAGTAACAACCCCCAAAATTAGAGCCATGCCTTATTATTCACTCTTCCTCTCCACAGTACTGTGGGAGTTTAGCATATTATATTTATTTCTGTACAGATTTTATAAATCTATATGCTCTTTTGGTGGTAGAACTATCTTTGTGTTTCTTGCAACAGATACGTGGTCCTTGCATATGACACTTGATAACTATTGGACTAATTAAATACATTGCTATTTGTCTAGAGTCGTATATAATCAAATACTCATAGTGTCATATGGTTCAATCTAAATTCACTGAATGAATGAAGAGATGAATGAATGTTCTTCCAACTATAGTCTGTGGGGTTTTATCACATAACCTAGAACTTTCACTGCATAGTGCACCTTACTAAACCTTGTCAATTGAGAGCATTGCTCTCTAAGCTCCTTTGGTCATGAACCCCTGTTATGAAGATATTCTTACAATCCTGTGCATCATCCATTAATCACCTGGGGTATGTATCACTGCCATTTTGGAAAACACCATTCACGTCTGAATTTTCTGGTTCTCTCAGACAATTACAAGTTTATTTTAACTGATCTTCAAAGTCAATACTTTCTGAATAATTTCATCCAAAAATATAATTTCTGCGTAAAGATTTAGTGTGGATTCCAATCAAAGTTGGGGATGGGGTGTTTCTCATATATACTAAACACATTAAGCAACAAAGAGAGGCCTCATTCATTCAAGCAAATTCTTCCTTTTGCAAATCAGTTTTATTCTATTTATTATCATTTTTTTTAAGATTTATTTGTTTGAGAGAGAGAGGGAGAGCAAACAGGAAGAGGGGCAGAGGGAGAGGGAGAGAATCTCAAGCAGACTCCACACCAAGCAGAGTCCAACCTGCAACTTGATCTCATGATCAAGTGCCCCTGCAAATCTATTTTAGTGCAATTAAAAATTGCCATTTTTATTCTAGGTTATGTTGTTCCAATTTGTATCTATTGAAACTTTCATAAATTGCAATATATTCTACCTAGGATTTATGATTTACAGTTTGTTCTACCTTGTAAAATGTTTTTATACTTTAGCCTACATTTATTTCTCCTTAAAAATCCTAATAGCATGTATTACCTAATTTGTACAGCCATAGCCATCAGTATGTACTGTTTTTGTTGGGAAATCTATGGGAGGGGTAAATGTTTAAATGGGATGATCTCTAAGTTTGATTCTAAGATCTGGTGCTTCTTAGTTTATGAAGGCTTTAAGACTTGAAAGTGGCCTTTCTCAATCTGTGTAAGCAATAACCACATAATCAAGATTATTTTTCTATTTAAAAGAAATAAAGTAAAAAACAGCTGCTGGAGGAAAATTAGAGAAACTGAGACTCTCAGTTCTTCCTTTAAGTTTGGCTCCTTTATTCAATGTGTTGATTGATATCACTCACCTATCACTTAACTTGATACTCTACTCTTGGCAAGGGTTACCCTCCATTAGGCTCAGAGGGTGATATCATCACTGTCCATATGATTAAATGACAGTTACTAATATGGATTTCCCAAATTGTGTAATATCTTCCTACTATGTCATCACTATCCCCATTTTATAGCCAGAACACAGGCAAATTTGGCTGTACAGTGAAGAGTTCAGATAGATAAATACAAGAAGGGGAGGTTTTAATTTGGCATTGGCATTGTTTAACATTCATAAAAAATTGTTTTACTGCCCAGATGTTGGAAATTTATTAATTATCATATTGGCTCTTGGGTCTGGTTCTTGCAAGAACTATAGTAGATGCCAGAAGCTAAATAACCTTTTGTCATTCTGCTGAATAAAGGATTGTTTGTGCTCTCCAGTTGATGAATTATCTCTGTGCCTTGTCATTATAAAAAGAAACTCATCTTGTTCACTGGCCTGGTAGGAGATGAGAAGGCCCTAGAGAGAGCACAGAGAGCTTTTCCTCTCACAAATCATATGTAGGATGCATGCTGTAGGTCCTGTCTGGAAATAAATGTGGAAAGAACTCAGGACAAAGCATAAAACTTGCACAGTTACTACTAGTTGATATATGATAGATTATTACAAATTTACAGAATTAAACATCTGCTTTTACCCAAACTAAATTATTTTAAGCCTAGCAATCAATTCTAGTACAGATACTTGTGCTTTTCTGTATGCTTTGGAAGTAAGGGGAAGCTTAAAATTCTAATGGAACTGAGACAATGCCAATAGTTTTATAATTATTAGTGCATGACAGAAATTTATGGAAACATTTGCTATCAAAGTATATTATGGTGTATTGAAGAGAAAAATTAACTTATGCCTTTAAATTACTATGTTCCCACTAAACAAAATGTGTCAAAATCTGCAAAGTGGATAAACTGTTTTGCTGTTTTTTTTTTAATTGAGTAAACTTTATTTTTTTTTTGAGAGCAGTTTAAAGTTCATAGTGAAATTGAGCCCAAAGTACAGAGAGTTCCTATATAATCCTTGTTCCTTCACATGCACAGCTTTTCCCACTATTGATGTTCTGTCCCCACACATGCATAGCCTCACCCACTACTGATATCCCACACCCCATGGTACATTTGTTATAATCAATGAGCCTACACTAACACGTCATTATCACCCAAAGTCCATAGTTTGCTTTAGGGTTCGCTCTTGGTGTTCATTATGTTGCTTTGAACATATGTATAATGGCTTCTATCCCCCATTATAGTATCCTACAGAACAGTTTCATTTCTGTAAACCCTCTGTGCTCTCCTTATTCATCTCTCCCTCCCCACCCCAACCACCGGCAACCACTAATTACTGTCTTTATAGTTTTGCCTTTTCCAGAGTGTCATGTAATTCGAATCATAAGCATTTTCAGATCCGCTTCTTTCGCTTAGGAATATGCATTTAAGTTTCCTCCGTGTCTTCTTAAGGCTTGATAGTTCATTCCTCATTGTCTGGCCGTGCCACAGTCTGTTTGTCCATTCACCTCCTGAAGGACACCTTGGTTGTTTCCAGGTTTTGATAAGTATGAATGAAGCTGCTATAAACATCCATGTACAGGTTAGACGGACCTGTTTTCAACTCCTTTGGGTAAATACTAAGGAGCATGACTGACAATTATACAATAGGAATATGTTTAGTTTTATAAGAAACTCCCTTGCAAAGTGGCTGTACCATTTAGCATATCCAACAGCAATAAATGAGAATTCGTGTTGCTCTGCTTCCTCATCAGCATTTAGTGTTGTGACTGTTTTCTAGTAATCCTATCTACAGGCTTATCTTTTTTTTTTTTTTTTTTTATCTTTTCAAAGAACCAGCTTTTGGTTTTGTTGGTTTTCTCTGTTGGTTTCCTGTTTAGGATTTCTTTGGTTTTGGGTCTAATTTTTATTATTTCTTTTCTTCTGCTTTCTATGAATTTAATTTGTCCTTTGTTATTGTTGTTCCTTTTCAGTTATTAAAGAGAAACCTAGATTATTGATTTTAGATCTTTCGTATTAAATACATGTATTCATTGCTATAAATTTTCCTCTAAACTGCTTTCACAGTATGCCATAAATTTTAATAATTTATATCTTCACTTTCATTCAATTCAAAATATTTAAAAATGTCTTTTGAGGGAAAGGAGAAAAAATGAGTGGGAAATATCAGAAAGGGAGACAGAACATGAGAGACTCCTAACTCTGGGAAATGAACAAGGGCAGTAGAAAGGAAGGTGGGTGGGCGGTGGGGGTGACTGAGTGTCGGGCACTGAGAGGGGCACTTGATGGGATGAGCACTGGGTGTTATTCTATATGTTGGCAAATTAAACACCAAAAAATAAAAGATAAAAAATAAATAAATAAAAATTTCTCTTGAGATTTTTGTTGTTGTTGTTGTTGTTTGGCCCACGTATTACCTAGAAATATATTGCTTAATCCCCAAGTATTTTGGCAGTTTTCCAGCTATCTTTCTGTTATTGATTTCTAATTAATTTCCATTGTGATCTGAGACCAGGCATTAGGTGATTTTTATTATTTTAAATATGGTAAAGTGTCTTTTATGGCACAGAATGTGGTCTGTCTTGGTGAATGGTCCATGAGATCTTGAGAAAAATATGTAATATGCTATTATTGGGTCAACCAGTCTGTATATGTCAATTATATCCAGTTAAATGATGGTGCTGTTGAGGACAACGGTGCCCTTACTGATGATCTCCCTGCTGAGTCCGTCCATTTCTGATAAGAGGAGTGTTACATCACCAGCTAGAAAACTGAATTCCTCTATTTTTTTGTAGTTCTGTCAGTTTTTGCCTCTTATGTATCTCAATGCTTTGTTGTTAGGCACATATACATTAAGAATCGTGGGCCTTCTTGACGTCTTGGCTCCTTCATCATTACCTATGACCCCTCTTTATCCCTTATAATTGTCCTTGCTCTTCCATTGCGAGCTCCTAGTGCCTATTGAAGGAATGAGGAGGGAATGCAGGAGTTAGAAGGGGAGAGCTCTGAAGTCTTTAGGTGGACTCCCCACACTCATTCCTCAACCAAGGTAATCATGAATTCTGCACACATAACTCACTAATGAAATTGCTTGTTCTAAATCCAGTGAGCTAATTTTTGTCCTTATCTGTCCCCTCAACTGTATTTGATGCATACAGACTACTCTCTTCTCTTTTAAAATATCCTCTTCCTTTTCCTGCTGTGTTACTACAAGCTCCTTATTCTCTCCCCCCACCCCCGCTTAACTGTTTCAGATATTTCATTCTCTCTTACCCCATAAACTGTGGTTTCCTTTACAACATTACTTTAAAACCTCTTCTTTTCTCCCTTTGTGCACTTCCCAGAGCAATTACATTCACTCCCATGGCTTAGGTTTCAACTTTTACAGTTAAAATTTTCACATCTATCATTTCAGTTTGGGTCAATCTCCATAAGCTACAACCAGCATATTTAGGTGTTTACTGGAAAGCTCCACTGGGAAATCTTTCAGACACCCTAAACATAATGTATAGAATATTAAATTCAAAGATTTTCTTTATTACTTAGTCCTTTTTCTGTATTTCTTATTTTAGTGCATGATGTCAGTCATATTATGTTGCTCTAGTGAAGAAATTTTGAATAATTCTTACCTCCTTTTCCTTCTCACTTCCAATATCCATTCAATCACCAATTTTTGTATTTGAACTCCTCAAAATCTCTTGAATCGATTCATTATCCCCCTTTTCAAATCCATGTCATTATTATATTTCATATTTGGATGGGGTTGCCATCATTATCTCCTAATTGTTTTTTGTCTCTCCAGTCTCTACTTTCAAATATCTATCCTCTAGCAAATTCTTTATATGTCCTTGTTGAAGTTTTAACCATGTTCATCTTCTTTCAAAAAGGGCAATGGATTTTCTGTCCTGTCAGTCTACACTCAGGTTGTTTTCCTTGACTGGAACTCATTCTTATGATCAGTTCTCTCCTAGACATTTTTCTTGGGTAGCTTAAATGTTACTTTCTCTGGAAATCACTTTATGGACATGCAAAGTGTGTGTGAGGGGCTCCTTCTACAAATTCCTATATCTTCTTGTATATTCTGTAGTATGAGGCTTATCACACGGTCCCTTTAGTTGTCTGATTAGTTGTCTCCTCCACTAGACTGCAAACTCCATGAAAGCACAAACTTTGACCTTTTTCACTTGTGTGTCCCTGGAATTAGACATGGTATTTGGCATGGATTAGGTAGTTAAAAAGCATTTTTTTAAATTTTTTAAAAAGATTTATTTATTTATTGATAAAATATTATTTATTATTATTTATCATCTATCGTCTATCAATCACCTATCAATCATGTCATTAGTTATATGACATTACATTATAAATAAATAAATAAATAAATAAATAAATAAATAAATAAATAAGACAAACAGAGACATAGGCATAGGGAGAAGCAGGCTCCATGCAGGGAGCCTGATGTGGGACTCGATCCCAGGACCCTGGGATCACGCCCTGAGCCAAAGGCAGATGCTCAACCACTGAGCCACTCAGGTGTCCCTTAAAAGCATTTTCTTAAGGGAGGAATAAAAACTGAGACAGCAGTCAGAAAACAATAGGAATAATTGTAGAGTTTTATTTGTTTGTTTGCATTTTTGAAGTTCTCCCTTACAAAGATTTATGGTGTTTAAACAGAAAGAAAGGAGAGGCTACATTTGAAGCTACTGGGAAGGAAGAGAAGGAAGGGGAGAAGTATGAGGCTGCTTCTAAGGACAAAGGTAGGAAGAAAAGCATTTGAGAGAAGGCATACCTCTTACATTAAATATTTAAAATTTTTTTTGTTTATCTTCTTGATCTAACGTATACCCATGGTACAAAATTCAAAAGTACAACAGAATGTACAGTGAAAATTTAACCTTTTGTGTCTCCTCTCATCCAATGATCCTTTTCCTCAACCTTGGGGATAATCATTGTGATCGATCAGTTTTCTTTTTATCTTTCCCTATACGGTCTATGTATTCCTAAACATCTATATGTGTTTATGTATGTGATTTTAAAAATGTATCTTTGAGTCAGAAGCATAATGCACATTTTTTTGTTTTCCATTTTGCTCCTGCAATTATCTATCATCTATTATTAATCTATCAGTCATCTATCACCTATCTATCTATCTATCTATATCTATCTATCTATCTATCTATCTATCTATCTATCTATCTATCATCTATCTATCATCTATCATCTATTTATCTATCATCTATCTGTCTATCATCTATCAATCACCTATCAATCATGTCCTCATTAGTTATATGACATTACATTTTTCTTTTTAAACCTTCACAGGGTTCTATTATATGGATGGGTCATATTTTATTTACTCTCCTCCACACTGATGGACAATTCTGTAATAACACAAAGCACCACAGTGTATATCCTGTACAAGCATCATTTTTCTCACATGAAAAATAAATAATACTTAAAATTAAAAATGTTAGATCAAAGGGTACATATATTTTTAATCTTGAAATATCTTACTAAGCTGCCTTTGTTTGAAGCTGTGCTAGTTATCCTCCCACCAGCTGCATTTTCAACTTTTATAGGCACTGCCACCAATGCAGTATATTGGCAGACAAGTTTATTTTTGCCAAACTAATGGATTAAAAATGTCTCATCTTAGTTTTAATTTAAATTTCTGCTAATATAACTGGGATACAGTGTCCTTTTCTATGTTTAAGAGCCATATGTTGTTGATTTTTTTTTTGATAAACAGTCCATATGCTTTGCTCATTATTTTTAGTGGGATGGGTCTTGTGATGATTTACATCAAAGTTATATATTGTTATAAATATTTATATATAACATAATTATATTTAAGAATTTACAACTGTAACTGAATATCATAGTTTTATATATATAGTTATAATCACATATCACAAAGTTATACCTACATGAGTGTGCATTGTCTGTGATATGAGTTGAAAATATTTCCTCCATTTATCTTTAATCTTCTGACTTTGTTCATGGAGTTTTTCCTCCCTTTGGAGAATCTCTTAATTCTCTGTAGTCCTATTTATCGGTTTTTATGCTCCTGCATCTGAGTTTTGTGTAATTCAGAAAGGTATTCCTCACTCTAAATTGTTTTAAAAATTTTGTTTTATTTGAGTTATTTATTTTACATTCAATTACTTAATTCAGCAGAACTTTATTTTGTTGTAAAATATATGATTATATCCAACCTTTTTTTAGATAGTTTCCCAGATTGTCATAATACTATTCATTGTATGATACATATTTTCTTCACGGACTTGAAATGCCATTCTTTTCCTGTGTCATTGATCATTTGCTAAGTTTTCATCTGTGATTTATCTATAGGGTTTCAACTCAGCTTGGTTTGATTCCTCTTCCTGTCTACTTCCCTGCAAGGACATCAGTCTTTTAATTATCAAAACCTTATATATATTTTTTTTATTTTTTTAATTTCTATTTATTCATGATAGTCACAGAGAGAGAGAGAGAGAGAGAGGCAGAGACACAGGCAGAAGGAGAAGCAGGCTCCTTGCACCGGGAGCCCGACGTGGGATTCGATCCCGGGTCTCCAGGATCGTGCCCTGGGCCAAAGGCAGGCGCCAAACCGCTGCGCCACCCAGGGATCCCAAAACCTTATATTTTGATATCATTATAATATAGTTCTTTCTCATTGCTCTTTATTTTTTGCTAGCTAGTCATATGTGGTCTTTCGAGGAGTCTGTGAACTTTAAAAAATTCTGTCAAATATTTTTATTTAAGCATATTAATTACATAGATTAATTTACAGAATACTAAGAACTTAAGGAATTTCTATCTTCCCTGACAAGAATATAGTTTCTATTTCTTTTAATTTTCTTTGTTCCTTAGAGGTTTTACATTTTTTCCCTTATAGAGAACTTACATGTTTCTTGTAATTTATTTCTACGTAACTGGATTTTTTTTGCATGTATGGGAGTTATTGATTTTTGCAATTAATTTTTCACTGTCATTAATTATCTTTGGATTTCCAGACAAAACAATTATATCCATATCAAGCGATACATTCACCACCTTCCTTCCAATTTGTATTTCTTTTCCTCATCTAATTGTATTGGATAGTACCTCCCTATCTATGACAAAAAGTTTGTGTAAGGGTGGGCATTGCTCTCTTGTTTCTGACATTAATGGGAATGTTTCTAGAGTAAACTCATTAAACACATGTTGTGGGCTTATTGTTTCAGGCAAGTATATTTCATCATATTAATAAAAGAATTCTCGATCCCTTATTATTAAGAATTGTAATTATCATCAGGAATGGATTATGATTTACATAAAATGTAACATATTATACAATCTCATATCTAATATACTATAAAGAATCGTATGTTTCACCTTATATCTATTATGGTAAATTGCACAGATAATTTTTTAATATTTAAATTTCCTCACATTTCTGGGAAAAATCCTACTTAATCTTCTAACATGCTGGTGAATTCCATTGTACTTAGACTGCTATGATAGGAATAGATACAAAATTATGTTGAGGTGGGATTACGCAAATGCGGGACCTTATTATTAATAAACGTGGTCATTTCACTAAAGTAAGGGAATGATAATCTATTTAATTACCAAGAATTTTAAAAGCTCATGCTACAACAAGGTAATGTTTATTGGGGTTAGGAAAATGAATAGGATGTTATTTTTATCTTCAAAGACCAACACATAGCCAAGTGTGAGGAAAACATTCAGCAAATCATAATTCAGTGTAGTCAGTCTTTTACAGAGATGGAAACACAAGGATGTTTGGAGGAGTTGAGGAGGGTATCACAGGTGGTGACATATGATCTGGTTTGGAGGAGCAAGTTTAAGTTTGCCATGAGAAGTGGAAGGAAAGAAATGCAAAGCAGAGGGTGGCACATGGGACATTTCTCAAGTCCTGATGACATGTTGGAGACTGAAAGCTTAATGTAAAATATACATGGAGCATCAGCTAGATGTAGTTTGCTAGAAAACAAAACAAAGAGATGGGTTTTCAGGTAACCCATACATAGAAGTACCAACTTGAATTTAAAACATAAGCTTTTATAGAATTAAGTTTACCAGAATTACTGAATATAAAGGCTGCAAGGAACCTTAAGACTCCTTTCATTTATATGGCCACCTTGGCTGATAGAGAAGGCCTCCTTCTCTAGCTTGAGAGCTAGGGATTGAGAGGGTACTAGAAGCAACCAGGATATAAAAAGTCATAACAGAAGCCAGTATGTGCAAGAGCCTAAGGAGTTTTAGGGCATTATGGACATTTAGCCCAGAGAAAGATAAGAATTACTCCACTACATAAAGAGAGGCATTGAGAATAAACACATTCTGATGGTATGAGACAAAGAAATAAATCAGATAAAGACACTGTGTAGCTAGTGTTTAATAACCACTTGCTGAATGCATGCCAGGCACTCCTATATATAATATCCCTAAACTTCCCAGTGGCCCTGAGAGACAGGTATTTCATAAGTGAAGCATCAGATACACTATAGAATATGCTTAAGTCACAAAGTTGGTAAATGATAGAACCAAGATTAGAGCCCATGCCTAGCTGGTTCTGAAATATAGTGAGAGAACAAAAGCATCAAGCACAACACCACAAACTTGAAGTGATGCCTTCTGATATCACAGTCCTATATATGGCAATGCCAATGTGGGACTTATGGGAAGCCAGAGATCAACATGGAGAAGTGTTGAAGATCTCCCTGGAGGACTAGTCTTTCATCCCTACAAATTTTATCTATAAAGCCCAGTCCTCCTTGTGGCTATGATATGCCTATGAGCATTGGACACTACATGTGGTAGTGACTCTCAAAAAAAAAAAAAAAGTGGTAAAGCCTAGAATCAGTAATGAACCTATGGGTTGATCGCTTGTTCTTTACTAATTTTTAGGGTCATTAATTCTTGGCCCCTTTTCTGATCATCCTTGTTGTATCTGTTTTTATAGAAAACTTGACCTCTGTGCTTTACATATAAACTCCTATGCATCAGGACTTTGTTATTTCCATAACCTCCCTTAGGAATTGTGAGCCTAGGATGCCTGGGTGGCTCAGTGGTTGAGCATCTGCTTTTGGCTCAGGCCATGATCCCAGAGTGCTGGGATTGAGTCCCGGGTTCGAGTTCCGCGTCAGGCTCCCGGCATGGAGCCTGCTTCTCCTCCTTCTGCCTGTATCTCTGCCTCTCTCTCTCTCTCTCATGAATAAATAAATAAAATCTTAAAAAAAAAAGGAATTGTGAGCCTAGTAATAATAATAATAATAATGCTTATGTGGCACTTAGTACTTGCTCATTACTGATCTAAGCAATTTACATATTGTAACTTATTTAATCCTCACAGTAATATTATAAGGTAGGTACTATATCCTCAGGAATAGAGCCACAGAGCTTCTAATGGTAGAGCAGGATTTGGTCTCAGATCTTCACAATGAAATTAATTTGTAGAAATTAATGTAGAAAGAATTTAGTTAATTACTTAATGTAGAAAGAATACTTCCTACATGCCAAGATATACTAAGCACTCTATCTGCATTGTTATATATACTTTACACTTTATATATGAATACTTTATATTCAGTAACTCTGTGAGGTGAGTATTATTATCCTCATTTGGTAAATAAGACAAGTTAGCATCATAGAGTTTAAACAAATTGCTAGGTGGATCTGGGATAATTTTGACCCCAAAAATCTGTGCTCACTCCGTCTGTTCCTGGAGCCCATCCCTTATTCTGAGCTAGCTCCACTCATCCATGTTGGGTTGGGTCATGAGAGAGAGAAAAGAATAAAGGACACCGATAGGTTCATTGTGCTGTCATCCCTGATAATGAAGAGAGAGAGCACGTGTGTGGGGGGTCCGGGGGGCGGGTGATGAATGGAACAAGAGGCTAAACTTTCCTAAGGGAGAAATCTTCCCAGCTGGACATTAGTAGATAATACCCTCTCACACAAAAGCTATTTATGAGGGTAATTTCCAGAGGTGAGTTTAGTTGGATTACTTCCAGATATTAACCATCTGAATGAATTAAGAATTACTATAATCTTTACTTAATTTAGCACTTTTGACTGAGAGCTGTTGGTGTTGGTCTTTTATCAGCAGAAAAAACATTATTGAGTTAATTGTCACTTATGGTGTTAATCTGCTGGTTCTTTAATTTCTCACCTTTCTACTCATAAGTCTGATTTGATGATAAGCAAATGCCTGCTCTTTTGCTTTAATTCTGAAAATAGGGTCTAAATAATTACTTCGTAGACTATGTCTTTACACTTCATCACTTTTCCTTTGTCGTTTGCTTAGCGTATAATTATATTTAAAATATTTTTTGGTTTTAGTTGAGATTATTTTCACTGCTTGATGCTCTTCTTAAAACAATAGATTTCTTAAAGTATTTTTGATTATCTTGGATTTGCTTTAATTGACATGCCCTTCCAGTTCTTCAGATTGCTTGAACCTTTCAAAGCTTTTTTTCTTACAAAATCCTTGCTTGTTTTTGGTATTCTATGACTTACGCTGCTCCTCACTTTTAATATATACTATTCTGTATTACAAAAATTATGTGTTAATCTATTGTGACAATTTTTGAAACCTACATACATTCCATAAATTTGTTTACATATATTAACCTGGAGAATTGACTTTGCCTTCATAACTTTTTATTTGATCTTGTTATTTTTCCAAACACCTTAATGTCAAGATATTTGTGAGAAAATAAGTGAGAATATACAAGAGTATAGTGCTTGCATAAACTTGACTTTTTTTTTTTTTAAGAATTTTGGCTTGGTATAAACTTAGAAAAATAGTATGTAAGCAAAATAACATGGTACTGTAATGGGTATTCCAAAAATTTCTGGATTTTCATATTATTACTTATTCTGTAGGATATTTAAAAACACAAGCATTTATGGTATTCAGTTTTAAGAAAAAATTCAATTTTTAAAAAGTTTTCTTCCTTTTTAAGTTATTTCTAGTTCATATGATAAATTGACTTTTTATTCATTTTTATTTTTCCTAAAAATTTTATTCATTTTTACTTGTGTTAAGAAAAAACATACATACTTCTATAGAAATCATGTTATTTTTCAGTCAAGTCCTCATTTCCTTTATTCCCCACTAAACTCACAACTACCTGTAAATCCCATGCTTTCTTTCATTCAAAGTCAAGGTAACCAATTATTTAAACATGTAATTCTCAATAGATCAAAGATTTCATCTTTGATTGGCAGCCAATCTAAAGCCCTGCCTTACATTTTATTCCTTTAAGCCTCCAGATAGGGTATTTGATCCTTGTCTAAGTCCTTTGCTCTTTTTTGCCCTCATGCCACTCATCTCCTTGTAAAATCCTGCATTTCATTATTAGCTTCACACAGACCCACAAATGGCTGTTTTCTCTTATTAAGTTTCCCTGGGCTCTTAAGCTAAAATGGAGCTCTATTTTATAGAAGTGCATTTCTACTCATACTATTACTATTGCCTTCCATTCATTGCTTCAATTTCCTCTTCACTAGATTTCTTTTGAATTTTCTCTAATTTGGTCCCTTAACTCATGAACTCACCAAAGCTATACTTCCAAATGTCACTAATAATCATTTCTTGTTAAAAACCCAAACCTTTCACACTGTTCTTGCATTTCTTTTGCTCTTGATTACTTCAGATATATTTAAAACTGTATTCATGGCTTGTATTTTTTTTCTCAGCTCCAGGACCTATGAGTGCTAGATATTTGATGTGATCTCTTTCAGATATGTCTTTCAAAGTTGTTGTTGTTGTTGTTGTTTTTAATCTTTTATATTATTTGGTCTCTTGAGGAACAACTGTGGATTTTTCAAGGTATAGCTGAGCCTTCTACTCTTCTATTTTCAGGAACTAGCAAAGTGAAGGATAATTAGAGCTACATTTATATTCTTAATGTCCTGTGCTTTCCTTGTTCTGTATTTTCTCATTGCCCAGAGGACATATCCACTAGGATAACCCATTGTTATCTTCAAGCAAAACAACGTATCAGCTGTCTCCTATTTTCAAGTCATTTGTCCTTTGTATGCAGTATGTTTCTTGAGGAAATCTTAGTGATTAATTAGGTACTATGTATTGTCTGAATCACCATGATAAGCAAAATCTGCTCTGTCCAGTACAGTAGCCACTAGCCATTTGTGGCTATTGAGCACTTGAAATGTGACTGGTGAGTAATTTCACCTTATTTCTTTGTGCATTTTTAAATGTAGCTAGTAGAAAACAAAATTTCATCTGTGACTCACATTTTTCTTTTTCTTGGACAGTGCTGGGCTAGGATAAACTACAGTCACAACCACAAAATCTTAGTGACTTTCACCTGCAAAGATTTAATTCTCCCTCATGCTTCATGACTGTTGCAGACTGACTGAAATTTATGTTCTGCATCCCCTCACTTTTGAACTCCGCTTGATGGGGCAGCCGCTATCAGACTCAACCAGTCAGTGGGATAGAGGGATAGAGAACTCTGGGGATCTTGAACGAATAATGAAATGCTCGAACTTGGAAGTGACATTTTATACAGCTACTCCTGATTCATTGACCAGCACAAGTCACGTGGTCCAACGTGGCAACAGTAGGATCAGAAAATGTGTCCAGGAGAGGGAAAGCCATGGAAAGTGGCTCTAATAAATACTACACAATCCTTTGAAAAGTTCTTTCTGATTGTTTTTTTTTTCTCCATTGATGATAGTCTCTTAATTGCAAGATTGCCTCAATATCTGTTTCCCTATGCTTGGCTATTTGGAAATGCTTTATGGCAACTATGCCATTTTTATCACATAATGATAATTAATAGATAATCTTTATAGGTAGCCTGAATTATTTTCAGTTTCTGTTTAGAGCATAGCCATTGTTGGAAAAGCCATGTGAAATTGTCATAGTTCAAATTAAATAAGTATTAAAAAATTTAAAAAAGGAAACATTGGAAAGTTATCATTTATTCTCTTTGCTTACATATTGCTTTCTTCCTGTTTTTTTTTTCTCCAAACCTAGGGACTTTGTATTTTTCAGAACATACAGAGATATATTCCCAGTTTAGCAGACTTCATAGCAATTAACACACTGTCAAGATCTGTAATCACTAGAAGAACAGAAAATCCTGAGTTTGTTGTTACTCCATGAGTGTGAGGGCAGCCACTCTTTGTATAAGACACTGCTGGTGTTGGTGTCACTTGGTTCTTCTGGAAAATAAAGCCTGTATCCTTATTTATTTGAATTCCCATTATGCCTTTTTTCAGAGAATTAATGTAAAATCCTATATGAGGGGGCCCACTCTCCATGTAAACAATCAAGCCACATTTTTGACCCAGGCATCAAAAAAGATTCTGCAAAGGATGATAGTGAGAGGGGCACAGGCTTTGGAACATGGACTCTGTAGCCAGGAAGCATCTCTGTGCCATCATTTGCTAAGTGACTTTAATCAAAGTATTTAAGCATATTAAACTTCACCTTTTGCTCTGGAAAATGGGGAGAATCCTTACCTTGCATGATTCTTAGGTATCTAAAAGACTTCTGGCACATATTAATTCTACAGTAAATTCTGTTGTTATGAGAAGAGCCATAATGTAGCATCATATCCTAATTGGTGGCAACATAAAGAGCGTATTACTTTTCACAGAATGATTTCTTTGCAAAAGCAGTGTTCTCATTATTAGTTTCTTCTCGATAGCATTTTCATTTTACTTTGAAATTGTACAGTCTATTCCAATTTGTCCTTCCACCTGAGTCTTGATGTAGCTTTACTATATGTTCTCGAACACATTAGGTAGCCTTTCATTTAAATCACTAGAGGCTTTTTTTCATGCTGACCCCACAGCTGGGTCTCTGACTTTGATCATTTTTCTCTCTGTTCCCTTTACCCCATAACACTTTGCATATGTCACCTTCAAGGCATTTGTTACATATACCCTCAACTATACTCTTGTATGCATGACTTAACTGCTCTATAAATCTCAAGTTTTTTGGGGAAGAAACTGTCACAATTAAAAATCAAATAAAGTGAATAGAAAACATTCTATACTAAGTTCTCTAATGCCTTCGTCTCAAGTTAAATTTCTAAAGGACATGAAGAGGGAGATGCTATGTTAATCTTGTTTTATAGATAAGGGACATTGAGGCTCGGGCAATAAGTACAGAAGGTGATACCATGAGGAAGGATTCAAATCCAAGTCTGCCTCGATCTGAAACTCAGATTCTCAACCTCATTTCCTGCTCTTACCCTGCCCACCTCCTGTGGAACTCTCCACCCCTGTGATATTCAACATAGCTTTGATCCACACTTTGACTTGAGTAATAAATTAATTCAAATTTTCTTAACCACTAATGCTTTTATTAGTAGGCAACTCTTAGGTTATTCGTAAAAACTGAAAGTATCAAAGTATTCTTAACTTAAGAACCTCAGAAAGTATACTCCTATCTCCCATTATCTTAGTGAAAAAAGACCAATCACAGGACATGGTAAGAGAGTCTGTTTCAGCTGGCCAGGAGTTGCTTTCTAAGCAGCAATGCCACCATCTTGAGTTTTCCTCATGGCTCATCCACATTATAGATAACATTTCCTCTTCTATCTCCTTTTCTATCTTTCTTTATTGCCTGCTTCTTACTTACACTTTCTTTTAGCTTCATTATGTTTTGAGGTATCTCATAAAAATACATACAGTTTAACAAAATAACAATGAATAGATGAAAAAAATGGAGTAAAAGAAAATAAGAGTAGAAAAAATATTAGAGTTTTGCTCACAAGGATGCAAATGAATGGCACTAATGAAGTGGGAAAGTGTGGGAAAAGACTAAATTTGACTCTGGTTTTCTTTAGATCAAAGTAAAGTTGAAATATAATCATGTATAAAGTTTAGTGTTACTAATATGGGAAAGACCACTCGCTCAAGGAAAATCTGCCATACACAGGCATGTTTTGCTATAATGAAAAATATCTTGTATTACCTTCAACATTACTTTTTTCCATGGTTACTTGATAAGTTTTGCTTTGTGACACAGCAGCACAATGAAACTTATTTATTAAAAAATGTGTATTTGGTCTTTCCACGAAATGTTTAACTTATTCTCTACCACATTTAGACCTCAGGCTACAAAGGACTGAACTGGGGAGGGTACTTTGAGTATTAATGAGATGTAAAATGAAGGGAAAATATAAAAGTGGGATTGTGTTTAGGCTACCAAAGCCATGAGAGGCCCAAACTGGAGTGAGATGGTCAAGCCAGTTTGGGCAGTCACCACCACCAGTATACGACTCGCTTCTTTTTGTGATGATGGACAAGACCTGTTTTTCATAACAGTTTCATATATTTTTAATACTTGCTCACATTTCAATATAGTTTCTCCGGCAACCATTGCTAGCCTTTGGTTTTCTGTTATCAAAATAACTAGGAAAAACAGAAGGTCCAAATGGCTAAGGCAGTTTTTTGAAATTTCAAAATATAGCATGAGGTTTCAATATAGCTGAGGCCATGTACAGATGAGTTTTGGCAGAACTGAGAATATATTCACAGTCATCAGGTCAGTTGTCATAATCTGAAACTGATTAAATGATTTGCAGAATCATGTGGCAAAAGAAAAGAGGAAGCCCAGGTCCTGGAATTCTTACAAAGCAAGGCACTGTGACTAGACAGCAGCAGGCAGTGCCCCCCCTATCAGGTGGGAGAACAGAAACCAAGTTGCTTCTTGGAGTGCTCCTTTTGAGTAGTGTTGGGGCCACAGGAAATTTGATTGCCTTGGTGAATCCCTCTCTCCATGATCCCATCTGCCTCTCCTGGGTATGTCTCTGGGAATGGGAAGATGGCCATTGATCCAGCTGGCATCTGATGAATCACCGAGTTCTTTTGAAAAATGACCAGCATAACCTCAGGTTCCTGCTATGTTTTAATCACAGTCAATTTTTGTGATGGTTAATCCTCCCCGATAAGGATTTAATTCTATTTTAAGTGTGATTTTGACTTCATCTTAGTTTCCATTTTTATTACTGTGTTTCTTGAGTTAATCACTGAGTGATAATTTGGGGGACAAAGTAAACAATCTTTTGAACTGTGATGTATAAATAGTAAAACATTAAGACAATATTCCCAGTGGGTCTAAAGATTATCTTCAATTGTCTGTCAAAATGCAAATCTCTGGTTCCCACTCTGGACCCACTGAAGTTTGAGAATTAGTACCTTATATAGATTAGAGCAGAAAAGTGATTCTTCCTTAATCATTATGGTTTTCATTATTTCATGTTTTATTCTGGTATAACAATGCTAAAACATGGCTAGTTGTCTTTCGATGAATTACCGTACCCCTTATGGGAGCTATAGGCCAAGTAGGCTTTCTCAACTGGGGCTTCATGAAGAATTAAGCCCTGATGACATAAGACTTCTGTTATATGTAAGGAATTAGCTTCTGTCTTATGCCTCTAGAATGATACTACTTATGTACCACCTCAGGAGAATGGAGAAAATAATTACTCAATTTTCTGTGTTCTGAAGCTCAGAGAAAGAACCCCATTGAAAAGAATTAAAATCATTCTATCGAGTTTTAGATTTGGCATTAACAAAGACATGATATTCATATTATTTAGGACCAATTAGAAGCTTGCTATGTCTTTTGATGTTTTAAAATATCTTCTTATCAAAGTAAGTCATACACATGTGAAAAAAAATCAAATGGCATTTTTGCTGCAGTGACAAGTAACTCCAAAATTTCAGTGGCCCATAATAGCAAAGGCTATTTCTAGTCCATGCTGTATATCATAAGTTGTCAGGGGAATAGCTTGAAACATAATTCTCACTCTGGTACTCAGGCTGATGATTAGCCACCAAAGATCCTGATGAATGTTACAGAGAAAAAAAAGGAGAGGGTGATGAATCGTGTACTGGCTCTTACAGTCACATGCCACTAGAAGTAAGGACACGTGCCACTGTCACTCACAAGTCATTAGCCATGACTAGTAATATAGTTCCATGCAATCTCACCAGGACCAGGAAGTGCAGTCCTGCCATGTTCTCAGGGGGCAGAGAATTGGGAATTTTTGGTGACTAACACTAATAATTACAAGTTACATTGAAAAGCAAGTGTTGATTGCCAAAGTCCTCTCTCTATGCAGGCTCTATCCTCAAGTGACAACTATTTCTATATTTGTGTTTAGATCTTCTGATGCATATTTTAAAATGATATATTAATATCTCTTTTTTTAAAATAAAAAAAAATCTACTTCTGCATTGTGCATTGACTTCCTGCTATGAAAGAAGAGTGTAGTTCATTCATACCATCAACCTTCTTCCTGCTTCCTGCTTAGACCCTTCCGCTCCTATTATCTTGCCTTCTGAGAAAGTTAATTGAAGATGTGCTATAGTAGGAAGAAGGTATACTAAGAAAGATGAATTCATAATATCAAGGAAAGAATGATTTTAACTTAGAGGCACAGTAACATGCCATTCCTCTGTGATAGCCAGACACTGCCTTAGAGAGCAGTAGGACAAAAGGTTTTGGACAGAAGGCTCTGGGTAATAAGAAGAATCTATAAAATATGAAGAATGATTCCAAATTGCACAAAATTGAGACTATGGTAAAGGCATTTGGTATGGAAGATTTAAAGAGAATTCATTCTAAATGACACAAGAAGGTATTTTTCTTCTGGAAGTATTGGACTTCTAGGGGATGAAATATAATCCCAGTATGTGACTCAAGGTTCTGACAAACTACATTTGCTGCAACAGCAGCATAGTAATAATATTTATTCACTTTAAAAGTTTGGAACTAATCTAACTGTGTAAAGATGGAAGTAAATCTAAGGCTATCAAAGCTTGGGTAGAGCCAAAGAAAGGACGAGGAGAGGGTGGGAACCTTAATATAATTTCTCATTCTGCAAAAAAGGGAATCAGTAAATATTGTCGATGATACGTGGCATTTGAAATGGAGATTTACCTATGCTGTTTGAAACTACAAAGGTATCAATAATCATATGTAGATGGGAAGATTAACTTCTTGGGAAAGAAAATAAGAATGGTAAACATCCTGATTTTTGCATTTCTAATAATGTCTTTATTATACTTTCATAAACAAGCAATAGTTTCATTTTACATAGAAATCTGTTTTTTTTTTTCATTTGTAATCCAATACATGACTTTGAAGGTTTTCTTCTCTTTCTTTTCATAATTTTGTTATTACTGTAATCCAGTTTAATTCTTGTTTCTTCATGGGTGACCTTTTTTTTTTTTTCTCTTTAAAAGAATTTGTGATCTCACCCTTGAACTTCATGTTCATTTTTACATAGATAGATCTAGATTTTTTTTTTCATTATTTTTGTTGGGCACTTTTTTTTTTTTAAAGATTTTATCTATTTATTGAGAGAGAGAGCACAGAGGGAGAGTGAGAGGAGAAGCAGACTCCCAGCTGAGCAGAGACCTGATGCAGGGCTCAGTCCCAGGACCCTGAGATCATGACTGGAGCCAAAGGCAGCTGCTTAATGACTGAGTCCCCCAGCTGCCCCTTTTGCTGGGCACCTCATGGGCCTTTTCAATTGACAGGTCATATCACTCAGCCTGGAAATTCTTCTGATACTTCCTTGATAATTTTACCCCTATTCTCTCATTCTTCAACTCTGGCAAATCAGACAAAGGACTTTCTTGTTTGACATATTTTTGAAATATGTTAGACACATTTCTTTACATTACATATTTTCTCTTATTTCATCTTTTATATATATATATTTTTTTTTTCTTTTTCTTTCTAGAATATTCCTTAAATGTGATTTTGATGTCTCCTATGTAAAATTTGGAAATTTTACCTTTTCTAAGAATTCTATCTTGTGGTTTTATTAGTCCATTTTTGTTGAATCCACTACTTTTTCTCTGCATGCAATGTCTTCCTAGATCTTCCCAGATACTAGTGAAAACTTTAAAAAATCTTATTCTGTTTCTAAATTCTTTTCTCTCTTTTGAAGTTCACTTTTCTGTTTGCTTGGTTTGACCTTTTACTTTTTTCCACATTGCTCGTTTTCTTTAAATGTCCACTAATCATTGGTCACCTTTAGTGGTTAGAAATGAGGTAAGTAGGGTTTCCTAGAAGTTCTGTGAATGTGGACAGAATTGATCATTAGCTTTCTCTTTATGGTGAACAGCAATAAGCCAGCCTTTTTACTGGGGGAGGAGAAATGTCAGATGCTCAGTTTTCTTCTAATGCTTCCTTTAAAGAAGAGCCATGTTTTGTTTTTGTTTTTGTTTTTGATCTGAGGTAAGTGATGAGCTACTGGGTGTTTTGTTAGATCAGGTCTTCTATTTAGAAACCCTCATTCAGTCCCCCATTTTTTTTTTTTTTTTAGTTTCATGTCTAATCCTTTAAGTGTTATTTTATATACTATTGCCCTTTAATTTAAAGATGTCTTTAATACATCAACTAATACTCTAAGTTGGCATTACATGCTACATGTCTATTGTCCTTTCCATTCTAATAACTATAGAATACATCCTTTCATGTCAATAGTTGTAGCTGGTATTAATTATCTCTGGAATTCTGAATATTTCTTCTAACTTTACTCCATCATGTTCAAATGACCTGTCTTCAGCTCTTAATTTGCAGTAGATGGTCTAGTAGAATGTACTGAAGAAAAACTCAGTATTTAAAACTCAGTATTTACTACAGCATTTTATCTAGTTCTCTTGCTACACTGGTTTTACACACCTTAGGTGAGAATATTACCTAACTTAATTCTGTCTGATTTCTTAATTCTGTCTGAAATATCCATTATTGGTTGTTTTCCTTGCACACTAAAATGTTAGAAACTATGTCTTTGAACCAGAACTCTTCATCCAGAAAAAAAACAAAAAAACAAAAAAACAAAACGTTATTATATAGCTTCCAGCTAATTTCACAGCATATGTTCTGATTTTCTACTTTTGTCTATTAGCATAGCACTTAACAGTGATCGACAAAGATAGCAAAAACGGATGTACTGCTAATGAAATCTGTCACTGGATGTGGGGCTTCCCTGGCACAACTTAGTAAAAAACTTTGAGCTTCTTCAAGAAAATGATTCTTTGCCAGCAGTGTTCTGTTTTTTTAAAGCAGTAGATGAACTCCTGATATATACGTAGGAACATGTACATTAGCATCAAACCAGTTCTTGGACAATTGTTTTGAAAATTCTTCATGACTTTGACAAGTGTTCCTTGAGTGGAAAGCATATCATGTATTCTGAAACATGGCTAAAATATATTAAACCAAGTCAGATATCATAAATGAAATTCTTATAAGAGTAGCCAAGGAACCTTGGATTTCTGAGAATAAGACATTGATAAGATTGATGATGATGATTCATTAATTTATATATGAAATTAAAAATGTTTATTGAACTAAAAAATCTATGCTAGTCACTGCATTAGAAGCTAGAAATAAAACGGTAAAGGAAATGGATGCAATCCTTGCCCTCGTGAAGCTTAGAGACAAGTAAAGAGTTATAAATCACTGTGATAAATGTAACAAAATATTACTTGACAGGGGAACATTGATGAGTGACAGTAAACAAAGACTTGAGTGGAGAAATAGAGATCAGAGAAGTCCTCCCATTGTAAATAATGTCTTAGCTGAAATCTAAGTGGTGTACAGAAATCAACTAGGCATGAGAGCTCAAACATGTGTGTTTTAGAAAAAAAGACATGTGGAGAATTCCAAAGCATGGGTAGGAAAATGATATAATTGAGTAACAATGATTTTGAGGGACTGAAGTATTGTGTTGAATTGGGTGTGAATGTGGAATTGGGTGTGAGTGTGATAAGTCACAATAATGTGCTAAGTCATAATAGGGACATTGTCTTTATCTGAAAAGTAATAGAGAACTCTTAACTTGATTTTAAGTAGGGAAGTACCATGAGTTTGTGAATGTGTGTTTATTACTCTGGCTGGTATATGGAGAATGATTTAGAGAGAAGTGGCAACAGAGGGCAGGGAGACAGAGGGCTATGCATTTATTTGTGTAAGAGATAAGGAAGTGGCAATGAGGACAGAGAACAAAGTAGATGTCATAGAATTTGTATATTCTAGTAATTTATTGGATATAATGGATGAGGATTAAAGGTCTCAGGAAGCACCATATTTTCTTGGGCATCAAAATGGTTATCGGTACCATTCTCTGAAAAAAAAAAAAAAAAGATATGTGGAAAGGATTGGGTTTGAAGAAATCCCTTGAGTCAAGTTTGGGATATACTGAGTTTAAAGTACTTGTGAAACATCCAAATAGGGGTATGTGGCAGTTAGAAAACTAGTTTTAAAATAAGATTTGACCTAGATATATAGACTTGGAAATTTTCAGTATGTCGGTGGCAAAAGAAGGCCCAGAGTTCATGACACAATCCAGAAAGAGACTATAAAATGAAAAGCGAAAGGGTCCATAAAAGAAAACTGAGGAATCCCAACTTTGAAGAGAGGGTAAACCTAGAAGGCCCTAGCGTTAGGAGAAGAACAGGAAGGAGCACTGTCATAAAACCAGGAAGAGAGAGATGTAGGAGGGAGGGCGGGCATAATCAAGAATGTGGAGTCAGGGATCCCTGGGTGGCGCAGTGGTTTGGCGCCTGCCTTTGGCCCAGGGCGCGATCCTGGAGACCCGGGATCGAATCCCACGTCGGGCTCCCGGTGCATGGAGCCTGCTTCTCCCTCTGCCTGTGTCTCTGCCTCTCTCTCTCTGTGAGACTATCATAAATAAATAAAAATTAAAAAAAAAAAAAAAAAAAGAATGTGGAGTCATACTGACAGGCCAATATACGATGGAGTGTAAGTTATCTTTTAGATTTGCTACAGGATGGTCATTGCTGGCACTGCAAAGTTTGTATTGTCAAAGATGAACAGAAGTCTGGGAGGTAGTGTAAAGGCAGAGATGGAAACAAAGGTACATCCCAGAGGACTAATAACTGAGAAAGTATGTGAGCAATGGCTTTCTTTGAAGCTCTGTCAGGTAAGAATGGAGATAGTTAAGCGAGGTTGATAAATAGATTAATTTTTAAGTAAAATTTGATGGTTTCTCACAAGAGTAACAATCAAAGAAAAATGCAAATAAATTAGATTTCGTTAGATTGCTAAGGTCCCTGATTCTTGTCAGGCTATAGTTGCATGATTCCATTATATTTCCTCTCTCTGTTATGCGTGGGCATGATAAGCCTCAGCAGTTGGGTTGTGCTATCAAATCTCTGCGTTATTGTTCAACTGACAATGGAATGATAACAAATGTCCAGTATCATTCCTTTACATGTTATTTTACTTACGCGCAGAGAGTTGAGCAATGTATACAAATCTGCAAACAATTATTTTGCATCTTGAATAAAGAAAATACTTAAGTATCTTACAGTCCTCAATGTAATGAGCAATACTCTTTCTTTTTAAATGATATTTTAAAATTAATGCATCAATATGCTTTAGAAAAAGTAGACAGTACAAAATTAAAAGGTATAAAATAAAAATGCAACCTCTTCGTGTAAGCCCCCAGCTTACTTCTCAGAGGAAACTATCTTCTCAGAACTTTTCCCTGAATCTGTAAGTAAGATGTGCATTCAGGGGAGGTTTATCCACTTTGGCGGCCCTTGTTAATTGAATTTGGGGCTAGAGTGACTTGAATTATTTAAATTGTTCTTGGGTACAATAACTATTTTCTCCTGTGAATATCTCAGTGAATATCAGTGTGAATCTCTCCAAATCTTATTTTTGTACTAGAAGCCACCCCACCATCAGCTGTCATTTGTGTTTTGTCTCATTCTAACCTATAGTCTTGTATTCACTCAACAGGATTATAGCCCATACTTTGAAGGAAGTACTTCATCCTAATTAGTTCCACAGGTGCCTTTCTTTTAAAAGGGAAATAGTTTCCATACTGTCTCCAAAAGAATGTTTTTGGGTCATTATCCCTTTGATAAATGAACTCACTGCTGAGCGGGGGTTTCCCTAAAGGGTCTCTGTGATGCACAAAAATGCTGTGTTATAACTTTTGATCCATTATTGCCTCAATTTTCTCAATTTATCCAATATTATATCCAGATATGCAGTCCCAGATCTCCGATGAGCCATACTGATGCTTCCTTGTTGATTTTATGTACTTATTTTTCCTCAGGTTGCTACTAAACATAAGTTCTTCTCTTCATACTAGGTATTATGTGTCAGCTTTTACAGAATTAGATTGTTTATGGCATTGGTATGAGAATAAAGTGCTTACAGACAATGGATTAGTGGTTTGAAGCCTTCCCAAGCTATCAGTAGTCAAAAGTTGTTAGTACTCTCTTGGGGTCTATATAAAATGAAGGTGGTCTGATTACAATTCCGGGCCAGCAGGAAGGAGCATGATTTCTGTTACAAAGGGCAGGAACAGAAGTCTTGGTAAGGAGACCAGATGTCTCCTTTGAATGGCTTATAAAAACAAAATCTGAGCACATTTTAATTTTTTCCCAAAAGCTCTATCCCCCGGAGTAGTCGATAGTGTTTCATTCCCACTCAGAAATCATTTTCTCCCACTATAGTAGTTCTTTAATTTATTAACTTACTCATACACGGCTTTCTCCAACAGTCAAAAGCTCAAAAAGTTCTTTGAAATTGTTTCTATTCTCCTTCTTCCAGAATAAGGCCTGCTAGAAACACCTTTGTCCCCTCACTTCACATCTGCAACCACCTTGTTACTGATATTTCTCTGGACCCCATAGCTTATCACCTTGTCAAATGGGATCTATAAATCTATCTTGCTTCTCTAAAATTAATTGGCTGGCCGATAAATCAAGGAAGCTTTGTGCACATTTGACTAAGTCAAGCTAGGATATAAAAATATATATAAAATGGTTTTTAAATGCTTCCTATATGAGCTAGACTTTCAAATTTTGCATTCCTTAATATAATAAGAAAGTGAAAGTATTGAGGAAATTAGAATAAACTGAAAACTGTGCTTGAAAAGTGGAGTGTTTATGTAATACTAGCACCTAAACTTTTCCATCTGGATCATGTGATGGTTCTGTGGTGATTATAGAAATCATATAATATATAATATGATCTGCCTGTAGACCTAATGATGATTAGTTAATTTTAAGACAGTTCTCTGAAGAAAGGTACAATATATGATTTATTTTTAATGATAAAAAACAGGATTTAATATTATTTATTGAAGCAGTTCTCAAATGTTTTTGACCAAGGCCTATAAAAAGATGTTTGATTTTATATTAGGATCCAATATACAACAACATACTGGCATGTGTGTGCATGCATAAATAAATAAATATATATATATGTGTATATATATATAAATATAGAGAGAAGTTTGTTATGTGTACGTAAATGGCATGAAATACAGATTTTATTAAATGATTTTTTAAAAAGATTTTATTTATTTATTCATGAAAGACACAGAAAGAGAGGCAGAGACACAGGCAGGGGGAGAAGCAGGCTCCCTGTGGGGAGCTCGATGCGGAACTCGATCCCAGGACTCAGGGATCATGACCTGAGCCAAAGGCAGACGCTCAACCATTGGGCCATCCAGGGGCCCCTCATTAAATGATTCTTACTTTATTAACTGCAGCACCTTCCAACATATTATATTCTTTTCTATTCTGCTGTGTACCATTAAAAAATACCTGACCACATCCCATTAGATTTATTTGATGTCCAATTAATGGGTCATACATTGTAGTTTGATAAACACTAATTTATCGTGACTCCTTGAGAATCATGAATATATATTATGTCCTTCCTACCACAATTGCTTTTATTTCAAACAAAGATTTGTGATAAACCATGTTATGCATTGGACATTTTTTTAAACCACTAGCAGTGAATTTCTGTTAGATTAAATGTACCACATTTTATTAGTGAAGACTAAAATTATGTTCACCTTCGTTGTGGAACCAAAGAGTCTGTAACTATCCCCCTTTCACACAAGTAGAGAATAAATCCAGATAAATTATGTGTTTGAAAGGAATATCAGGATTTTTCTTTTACTTATACTTATCTGTTTCCTGAATAAATGAAAGATTGCTTTCTAGAGTCTTATTCCAGCCTACTTACAAGCTCTAAATGTTCCTTAGCAAAAGACAAAAGAAGACATTTCAAATTTTGGTTAAGTAAAGTGATATATAATATGTTTCATTTTGTATACCTATTTTAATGTAGTGTCAGTGAGCCATATAGGCTGTTTCCCTCTGTTTACCGGTCCATATTCTTGTGTCCATGAAAAAGTCGCCTCTCATTTTATCTTAGAATTTACTTTCTCCCCGAATGAAAACAATGCTTCCTCTTTTTTTATTAGATTAAATTATTTACAGGAGGGATGGTAAATCATGCAATGCTTGTGATAAAAATTGTTTGCACCAGTTCTTTATGATGCTCATATTACTGGTGGAAGATGACCGTGCATATTTCTGAACCAAGTTTAGCCAGCTGACAATGTTAACCCTTAGGATTTGGAGGACAGCCAATCCTTTGTAAATTATACTCATATTTCCTCTGCCTGCAAGTTACCAAAACTGTTGGTAACTCTATTATAGAAGTCAGTCACATAGTCTTTTCTAAAAAGCTAACCTTTCCCAGTGGGCCATGATTGGTGACATAACCTTATCTTCTACCTCAATGATGAATTCTACAGGTCACTGGCAGGTGATGGTATTCGAAATGCAAAGGTGATGAGGAGATTATGAGGATCTGTGTCACTTGAGTTAGACTCTGAAAGCTGGAAAGGAGTCCTGAATCCTAAGATTTGACTTTTAATATTCCAGTTGAACTTATCCATGGTGTCTGTCCTGTACAGTAATGCAATTTGTTGTAAATTTTTCTTTAGCAATCTCCCAAGTGAAGATTTTTTCCAGGTTAAATATGAATAAGAATTATATTTGGACAATGAACATGGAAATAATTTTGTTTTTAATAAATACATGCAGAGATTTAGAGCAAAAATCATCCATGATGTTCTCTTCTGCCCTTGATAAGGTATGGGATCCAATATCTGCCACAGTTGGATGGACAGCACATTTCGGCACACATGCATATCAAAAATGCCAAAGAAGGATCTTCTCTTGTTATTATGTCCTCCATCAGTCTTCACAGAGGACTGAAGTTCAAATAGAATAAGGGAGTAAACTAAAGAAAGGACTTAAATGAATTCATCAGTAACAATTATGTTAGATATTTACCTTACATTTCCCCTTCCACACACTCATCACAGAAAATTTGCAAGTAACCTGGGAGTCACCATAATTGTCATATGGCCACTTGGTATTTAAGTATATTTCTAAAACTATTGAAAAAAATAGTGAAAGCATTTGCTAAATTCTCACTTTACAAACCTAAAAACCACTTTTGTAACCTGCAATATCTTTTCTTCTTTTTTCTTTTTCCTTTTCCTTTCCTTTTCCTTTTCCTTTTTCTTTAATAAAAGCACTTGTTAGCATTTAATGAACCTCCCTCCACCTGGCTTCAAGCTACCAGAACACGGCACCCCCACCCCCCATCTTAGAACTTTGTAGTAGCCCAATCACACCACATCAATGATAGGAGCTTCTCTAGTCTTGTTTTTGGCAGCTTTTACCCATGTCTGTTCCCTTACCAAGGTCTATGGTTTATCAAGGTTGACTGTTGGGCAGAAGCTCTGGTTCCTCTTTTTTTTTTTTTTTTTTTTTTAAGATCTTATTTATTTATTTATGAGAGACACACAGAGAGAGGTGGAGACATAAGCAAGGGAGAAGCAGGCTCCCTGCAGGGAACCTGCTGCGGGACTCATCCCTGGACCAGGATCATGACCTGAGCCAAAGGCAGACGCTCAACCACTGAGCCACCCAGGCATCCCTCTGGTTCCTCTTTAACTGGTAATGTCTCATCCAACTCTTCCAAAGCAACCTGGGTGATATTTGTCGAAGTTGGTCCTGTGGTGATGCATGCCACAAGCATTACCCAGGTATCCTGGGTGGTTCTGGTGCTTGTCTCTGCAGGTGTGGCTGTGGCTCCTGTGGCCCTGAAGTTTCTGGGTCCTCCTCAGTTTGGATGACATGGTGGTAGCCCAGACGAAAGAGCCCTGCAAAGTCTTTTTGAGGCCATTATGCTACTACTTAGTGAAGTTAATTTTACTAACACAGACATTAGTGTTAGACCAGTGACTTGAACAATGCAATGCAAATTGCAATTCTGTCATGAAACATCTTGACATTGAGAAGTTCTGACTCATTAAAAGATGCACCATAATTTAGTCACTTATAGCTATATTCTGTAAAGAATGCATTTCTATTTTAATTCTCTGACATTCTTAATTTTTCCTCCCTACATATGACGACTTCTCTTTTCTCATCTCAAGCATTTCTATGGATCTAATCAGATTTCTTCTTTTACTGTCCTATCACTTTATCTGAAAAAGGTCATTCTAGTTCTAATCACGTTTGTCCCACCCTCATCGATGACTTTTATAGTGTAGGGGTCACAGAATGAGTGGGCTGGAGTTGTGAAGATGAGTGGAGGTGAGGACTACAAAAGTAAAGGAAGTCCAGTGATAGGAAGTATAATTTTCAAGTTCTTACCAAAAGATTTACAAAGGAAATGGCAAGCGTTGGAGGAATTAAAATTAAGGATCATGGCATGTTGGGGCAAAAAAACTGCAGAAAAACAAACACAGGGCTAAGCCAGTCAATGTTAACTTAAACTAAACCCAGGAGCTCTTAGCTCTGCTAAGGTCTGTATTATGAATTCATTAAATTGGTTGGATGCTCTTTGCCACTTAGTTTATGTGTAAGATTTGACTAGCTTAAGCTAATTGTTAGAGTAATTGTTTTGTGTTTTTTAAAAAGCGTTTTTGAAAAATTCTTTTTTATGATCTCTGATCTTAAGAAGGCTTATTTTTATGCCCTGAGGATACTCAACATTTTAAAAGATCCTCTTGTCCTTTACTTATGCTTGGATCTCATTTGATGGAATCTCCCAATTTTAAAGATTGCTATAATTACTTTCTTCAAGAGAAAAACTATTATGTATTAATATGAAACAAATTTCAAAGACAGGCAGGGTTGTTTTGTGATCATGGAGCCAAAATTATCTGGTTCCAAACCTCAATTTAACCATTTACTGCTCAAGTAACCCCCAACCAAGCGATTTCACGTCTATCAACTTCTGTTTCTTCATCTGTATAATGTTCTCAATTATACTTACTTATTTAGAATTCTGTAAGCATGAACAATGATAGTACTTTTCATGAGATGAGCACTCAGTAAATGGTAGTAGTAGCTGTTTTATTGTTGTAATTAATAAAATCTCTGCATATAGTTCTTAGGTGCTATAGCAAATTAGTAGTAATTATAATTTATATAACAATTTATATAATTATATAAATTATTATAATTCCTATTAGTAAATTAGTAGAAAACTAGGTAAAACAAATGTATCCAAAATGACAGAGGATACAATTTGTAAGCCAGCCATAAGAGGATGACTATTAAGTAACAGGTGATCCTTTTCTTCGAAGAGAAAAAAAATTACTTATTCCATATTGAATTAGACTCACCATGGAATATTCATGTCTACAACACATGAGAAAATTTCTGTAGTATGTGTGCCTAATTCCCTGGAGAATAAATTCATTTTCACCTTTGTGAAAATGGAGAGAAGGCTTTTTGATAGTAAAAGTGAGAGCCGGCCAGCAGGGAGGAAAGGAAGCCTACGGAAATTAGACACTTAATTAACAGGTAGAGGGTTAGAAAAGTTATGGTAGTTTTAATTACCACACAAGTTTTGAACAATTATTGGCCTCTATATTATCCAGGATAACTAGAGAGAATATCTTTTTTCATAGCTCAAAGCATCCATGCACCAAATTATAATTGTTAGTAGTGGAGAGGTAATATAATAATATCTTTTTTCTACATTTTTCTTGCATTAAACAGCATCACTTGTGTTTGTGTGTGTGCGTGCACGCACATACTACTGTTAATGTTTTGCCTTAATTATGTGTTCATATAAAATATAGTAGTGTAGAAAAGCGTATTATATTTTTGAAATTTAATGAAACCTGTATAAGAAATTCTATTTAGATCCTGTTACTCAAAATGTGATCTGTGGACCAGTAGCATGGAAGCTTGTTTAAAATGCATACTCTCAGGATCTGCCTCAGAACTACTGAATCAGATATTGCATTTTAATAAGGTTTCAGGTAATGCAATACGCATGAAAATTTGAGAGGCATTGGGTTAGGTCACAAAGCCAGTCCTGACTTCGGAGGTTCTTCTACCTCCAAATTATAAATACTTGGAGGGTTAACCTTGCAATTCCAAATTTCTAAAGTGATGGGGATCACCACGTTTAACTAGTACATTGAGAAACAAACCTAAAAAAAAAAAAAAAAGAGAACTAATTGCATATAGATATGTGGGAAAGGAAATTAGGTTGTTTTCCAAGCTGATACCAAAATCCAAAGAATTGACATGAAGCTGTAAATATGTGGAGGACTGTCCAGGAGATGAGGAGTGGAACTAACTTACATAGGTATGGAGAGAATTGCTAGGATTAATGAATAGATTTTACAGCAAAACATATTTTGGCATCAGATAATTGAACTGTGCATGTGAGCAATACATTATCTCACAAATGATATCTGCTCATCTCCTTTCCACAAGCAAGAAGTTATCCAGTTATTGGTCAGGAGCACTGTTGAGTCTGGTAAGAGGTTTAAAAATGAAAGATCTCCAAAGAATGACCTCAGAGATGACTTTCAACTTTAAAATCCAAGGATTTGTCCACCCCGGTACTAACAATGCCTGTGAATAGTTGGATACGTATGACAAGTGAAAAGAGGACTGTTTGAATGAGCATAAGTAGTGGTTAAGTTTAACAACTAATAAGAATAATCATCTCCACTGCCTATGCAGATTTAAGAGGCAAATTACATGTTTAACAAAGCCAAGGAGCAGAGGTGCTCTTAGCTATTTTGTAAGGACCTGGGAATTCATTCATTGAGCCCTCTGCTGGCTGATAAGCCCGGCAGCATTGATTTTTAGACAGGAAAGGAGACTAAGCTTCCTCCTTGGGCATAACTGGTTGCTGTTTGTACATGAAAGAGAGGTAGCAAGAGAGAGCAGAGAAAAGTTGATTAAGATTGCTTCTGAGAGCTGCAACTTGTTTGATTCTCAGAAGCTTATTTTTTACTACCTTGTTTTAGCAGTTGATTCAATTGCTGCCGTATGGTGACACCAGCCACTAACTTTTACCTATTTACGCAGAATCAACTTCATTTCCAAAACCATGCTGAGAATTAGAATTCTGTAAAGCTTCAAAAAGTATAATTGATTAACATTAGTTTCCTAAGCTAAAAATGAAAGATAATTTAAAAGTACTTAAGAAGAGAAACAAAACCCATCTAAAGTTTTTTCGCGTGACTCAAAGTGTTAAGAAGTAGGTTTGTTTAGAACTGAATCAACAATGAAGTTCAACTCGTTATTGTTTTCAGGCTGTGGTGGTGATTTTGAGGTTAAAATCCATCATATGAGAGAAAAATACTCCATTATGGAATATTTCTGCCATCCCTAATGGAATATTTCTGTTATCCCCCAAATTCTTATTGTGCTTTTTTTCCTAGTCAGTCTCCAACACCTGCACATCCCAGGAAACTACTCTTCTGAATGTAATCACACTTTAATGATCATAGATCTATATTGCTAAGCATTAGCATGATTAATAATCTATACTAATCAGAGATTAATATAATCTTTAGGATCATTAATATAATCTATACTAACCTATTAGTATATAATTACACTAATCGGTACTGATTATAGATTAGTATAGATTAGTACAGATTAGTATAGATGAGTATTAGGCAATACTGAAATAATTTCAACATAAATGATATGTTTGGCTTCTTTGGGTCTGAAAGACTCACCCAGATTGTTGACTTTATCAGTAAACTGTTCCTTTTTTGTTGATGAATGCTATTCTAATGAATAGCATTCTCTATTTGTTCTCTTGAAAATAGGCACTTAAATTTGTTTTAAGTTTTTGGCTCCTATAAATTTTTGCTATGAATTTTTCTCTTACGTAAGTAGGAGTAGAATTCTGGCTCTTAGGGTCAATGTGTAACTATAAAAAAGTGCCAAATTGTTTTTCATAATAGATGAATCTGTCTGTGCTCCTATAAGCAGTGTATGAGGGTTCCTGTTACTCCACACCCTTGCCAACATTTGGTATTTTTAGTCCTTTTAATGGTAACCGTTTTAAATTGTATTTCCTTGTGGTTTTATCTTGTATAACTCTAATGACTAATGATGTTGACGACCTTTATGTATACTAACTAGTCATTCATATGTCTTCTCTAGTGAGTGGTCTGTTAAAATATTTGAACCTTTTTTAATGTGCTATTTATCCATATATTTTTGGTTTCTTAGGATATTCTAGGTACAAGTCTTTATCAAACCAAGAAAAATCCCTGTTACTGTTGGCTTGCTTATATGTATTTTTAAATCACAAATGTGTATAGGATTCTATAAAGTTCTTTTTCCATCAATTGTGATGTTTATATGGCATTAACCTTTGTTTTTAATTTTTTAAAATATTTCATTTATTTACCAGAGAGAGAGAGAGAGAGAGAGAAAGAGAGAGAACATAAACAGGAGGAGGGGCAGGGGGAGAGGGAGAAGCAGACTCCTCACTGAGTAGGGAGCCTGATGTGAGGCTCTAAGGACCCTGGGATCATGATCTAAGTGGAAGGCAGATGCTTACTGACTGAACCACCCAGGCGCTGCCCCTGGACCTTTTAAAGTAATATTGACCTTTAACTGATAAATTATATTGAATGATTTTTGTTGTTGTTGTTGTTAAACTTCTCTTTAATTACTGCAGTAAATCCTACAAGTTAAGGCCTTTCTTTGTGTTGCTGAATTCACCAGTCAATATTTTGTCAACTACTGTTGCATCTATGTTCAGAAGGATTGTTAGTATTTTATTCCTTGTGATATTCCTGCCAGGTTTTGGTATCAGGATTATGTAGAATTCAAAAAAAATGAATTGGTATGGGTGACATAGCGGGTCAACTCAAAGTACAAAGATGCTGAAAGAGTATTCCCTCACCTTAACTTTCAGGCAGAGGAAAGAGTTTGCACTTTCAGATATTTGGGTTTATTAAATGTGGATCTATCCTTAGCAAAGCCCCAGAATCTAAGGTGGTGGAAATACTACACTGTATTTCTCATCCAAGCTGCATTTTTGGAAAAATCCATGTTGGAAAAATTCAAGAGGGAAGAATTGATGACCCAGACTATAGACATTTGAATCTCTTTCAGGATATGTATACAATCTACCTTTCCTACATTGTTGTCTGAGGCATCATGGCTGATTCTGACCTGTCCCTGAAAACTCTGTGGCAGACCCACTGTGTGTCTGCCCAGCCAAGCATTTAACCCAATATGTGGCAGCTACTGTGCTCATGGCTCACTTATTAAGTGTTCGTTCTTGTCTGGAATTTGCTTTATCAAGGATTCCTATGCTTCACTGACCACATAGAATATTATGATTTTTAATTTACTTAGTTTTTCCTTATTTTTTGATGGTAGAGAAGATGTTTTGATTTCTCTTCATCCTATTTGGAAGTAGAAGATCCCTGCCACAAGTAGATACTTTAAATGAAATTCTCTCTGCGTAGATATAGAGGTAAAGATACAGAGAGAAACTTAGATATAAATTTAAAGGAAGGTTTTAGCTTAATATGTGTTTTATGTTCCAAATGCTAGAATGATTTTATGTAAATTATATAATTAGAGATAAATATTAATGGATTTTAAAATAGTATATGAAATATTACTTTCCATCATGAAAAGAATACATCTGGTCATTAATGAAAACGTTAAAGTATATTATCATTTGACCTCAGTGATAACATTATTTTGTCTGGGTCAGCTTTATAGTAAATCTGAACATTATGACTTTTTGTGTAGGGATATTTAACTGTACAATTTTAACAAGGAAGTTGAGTGAAAGAAAGAGTAAAAGAGGAAGAAGAGGGTGAGGAAGGCGGGGTAGAAGGGACGGAAGGAAAGACAAAATGAGAAGAAAAGAAGGAAAGGGTAAAGGAGGGCTAACTGGTTATTTACCCCTGTGATTTTAAAGCAATCAACACATTGTTTTTTTGTTTTTTTCATTGTTTAAGGACCCTCCAGGTTTAAGTCACTGATAGCTTTTCTGCAGGTCTTAAATTTTGGATTAGACTTCCACTTTCCACTTAGAAAATATGATAGCAGACATTAAATATGTTTGGCAATAATATAAAATCAATTGAAATAAGAGACCAAGTACTGTGTCATAAGATAAATATTAGTTGAAGATTTTTCTCTGCAAAATAAGTGTGACATTGCTCAAAATAAACATATGCATTGCTTTATGTTAACTAATTCATTGAGTTGTTAAAAATTTATTGAGCCCATATGACATATTAAGCATTAAATTAGGTGCCATGAGAAATACAGAGATTATTTAAGACCTCTGTCTATAAGACATTTAACCAACCAGCAGGAGAGATGAAACAGGTACACTAACAAGTATAGTATAAGGTATAATCTGTGGAAGCCTACAAAACACTGCAGAACAATGTTTTAATAGTTCAGTTTTTTAAGTTGTGTTGCAAAAGGATTGAAGCAGGTGGGTCATGGGAGGTCAACACAGTTGGATTTTTTAAAGAGTGAGAAGTATGACGACATTCCAGGCAGCAGTAAGAATGTGAGCTGAAGAATAAAGGAGAACCATTGAGAAGCATGGTCATGGAACGAAAGCCAGTGCAATTTGACCAGATGCTGGGGAATGTGGGGGATACAATTAGAGATCATCCTAGAGAGAAGTAAACAGGATCAGAGTGTGTACATGCGTGCAGACATGTATGTCTTGGCAGTGGAGAATGCTGTAAGGGTGCTCAATTCGACCAGTAAAGATGACAAAAACGTAAATTTATGTAGCACTTTACCAATTATGAAGAGCATTTATGCATCATCTGACTTCATTTTCTCAGCAGCGACCCTCGCTTTTCACTGCTAAGTCTCCTTTGGTGGTTTACTCCTCTTCAACTAGACATTTTAACACTAGAGTGGCCTGAGGTTCCATTCTTGGTTCTCATTCCATGTTTTTACTCTCACTTTCTTGGCTATTTTATCCAGTCTCATGGCTGAAAATAGCATCAATATGCCATAGTTTTTCAAAGTTATATCTCTTTTCTGAGTTCTTTTGAATACCTGATTCATATTAGCAGATACAAATTAGTACTGCATTCTGGACATCTTGATTCAGATATCTAATAAACTTTACCTAACAAATCCAGATCTGAAATCTTTCTCTTTACAACCTGCCCACACCACATACACAGAAAGCCTACTCTACCCACAGCTTTCACTACCTGACATGATGGGGAATCTACTGTTGCAATCACTCTGGCTATGGTATGATACGTTGCAGTGGTAGAGAAGCCTGTTTCCGATCTGGGTCATCTGAGGACATGAGCTGGTTACAGCACAAGCCTGCAGCTTTGCAATCCTCAAACATTGTATAATGGAACACAATGCACCTGCTCAGAGTGAATTATTGTTAGAAATTCACAAACAACATGGGATTATTGATAATGTACATGCACTTGTTAGTTGAAAAACCTCAACTGGTCTTTTAGAGATGCTCTATCTTTACTTGAAAAGCCAATGCATGAGAGATTCTGAATAAATAAGTATTTATTTCTGTAGGGAAAGCTAAGGGAAGTTAAATATAGGTGAATGTGCACCAAAAGCCAAGGAATGATTTAAATTTATCGACCATCAAGAGACTTTTATTTACACCAAGTAGTAAAGTTATATTGCTGAAAAGATGAGAAAAGCAACAACTTAATCTAATTAGGGATCCCTAGCATTGCCAGAACTTCTGATTCTCTCCAATCTGCTTGTATCTGTTTGCCCTCAAATAGATTTATATTTTACAAAGATCTTTGAAAATGTGATAATGTTATGCAACAAGGTTACAAACCTTGGAGTCATCCTTGGGTCATTTCTTTTTCTCACACCCTTATATATTCAGGAAATCTTTTTGGATCTAAAATCAAAATTTATTTCCATTGCTGTCATCTTAACTAGAGGCATCAACATTTCCCATTAGGATTTCTGCAGTAGGCTTTTCACTGGTCTTTCTGTTTCCACCTTTGCCCCTCTACATCCACTTCAACAAAGCAACAGATTGAATCTTTATAAAAGAAGATTTACTCTTGTCTTATGCTCGACATCCTGCAAGGGGTTCCCATTTCACTCAGGATAAAAGACAAAAATCACTATAATGGCAATTGAAATTCTACTGATCTACCTGTATTACATACTGATCTCATCTCCTAAGCCCCCCTACTCTACCATCTGCAGCCACACCGGTCTCATTCCTGCTCATAAACATATGGGTATACCAGCCATACTCCCCTCAAAAGTTTGCTTTTTCATCACACCTTCCACCTATTGTAGGCATAGGTTTCTTTTTTTATTTAAAATTTTAAAAGATTTTATTTATTTATTCATGAGAGACACAGAGAGAGGGACAGAGACACAGGCAAGGGAGAAGCAGGTTCCATGCAGGGAGCCCGATGTGGGACTCGATCCCAGGACTTCAGAATCACGCCCTGAGCCAAAGGCAGACACTCAACCACTGAGCCACCCAGGCATCCTGCATAGGTTTCTTTAAACATCTCTGAATCTATTTCTGTGCTCTTTATAGACCTGAGTGAAGAAAAAAATGGGGATATAGGATTAATAATAAATAATACAGATTTCTATGTATCTTTCTTGTTTAAGTAAAAAGATATTTACGTAGAACTGTGCTGATCTTACTGAGAAATGAATATTTAAGGATATCATACTTTACTAATTGTGTTAAACATGACTAGTTCTCATTAAGACTTTCAGTTCTCTTTTCTATCTAGCGTCATGGGAGGATTACACTTCCATGACCTCTTGAAGTTTGTTACCATATAATTCATTTTGTCCATATGAAGAGATGTTAATAGATAACGCTGTTTGAATATTTAAGAGCCAGTGTTTAATTCTCAGGCTCTCCTTCACTTTGTGAATTCTGGGCTCATGAAGAGATAGCAGCATACCCGAAATGGTTCTACCCTCATTCCTTGAACCCTTCAATAACCACAAAGACCAGAATATCTACTGAATCATGTTGAACATGTGCATGCACAAAAAAATCAATCTTCATAGCTATAAACAATCTGAGATTTTAAGGTTGTTATTATAGACTTGCCTCACCTATTTTGAAGGATATATTTATTATTGCTTTAATTCTTTCAACTTATTTTACCAGAATTATCTCTTATGAAGAGGCCAGAAGGCTAACAGGAATTTCTGAAGAAAATCCATTCATTCACTCAATTAATATGTATTAGCTACTTCTGTTTTTTAGACATTGGGAATATAATGCTAAGCAAAATTTCCTGTTTTCATGTAGCTTATAGTCTAAAAGAAGTTGGGGTCAAGTGTTAAGTGGAAAGAATTATGGGGCCAACTCTTGCCAAAAGGGAAATCCCGGATGAAGAGGATGAGACACACTAGGATTACGGGGCAGAGCTAGAGGGGACGTCAAGCTAGGTTATAACAATGTGAGGATGGAAGGCAATAGAAGAGAGTATGACCAGTCCTGGGAAATGGGCCCTCTGAGGATGAGGAAGAGGGCAGGTGGCTGGATGAAGAATACAAGAGTAGTCACCTCCAGGTCTCCCAAGTAACTAACTAGAGTAAGACTGGCTGCCTTATAGGTGGAGGATGAAGTGGATGTGAAGGTGAAAGCAAGTATCAGACATTGAGGCAGCATGCAAATGGGAAGAGGGAGATTTTCCGAAAGTTACTGGCATTTGAGAGCCAAGCACCAAAATTTTATTTTTCAAACTCTACTAAATTCCAGGACTTGGACTGCTGAGTTCTACTCATTCTACTTTGTTGAAGCTAGAGTGCATTCAGAAAGCTGATGACAACCTGTAACAATTATGAGGGGCCTAGAGGGGGGTAGGTCCTAAAAAGTGGTAGAAGAAACAGGCAGTTCCCCAAAGAGGTAGATTTATTACTTAGCCAAGGGAAATAGAAGACAGTTATAAGATATCTGTCACCATAGATAAAAAAGGAGTGGTTCCAGAAGCATGGTTTTGAGACATGGTTTTTCTTCCTGGTCATACCTGTTACCATATGAAGGTAAACTGATTTATACCATCCCCCAGGGAGCTTTGACAGAAAGAAGTGTTCTGACAGACCTGGCAGTTTCCAATTCAGCAGATTTCGTTGGAGTGAAGATGAAGCAGATGTTGCAATGAGAATTTTATTAGGACTATAGATGTATGTACTGAGGAACAGTTCTTTTGATTGAATTAAAACAATATCAATTAAAGCTGTTTTAGGCGTATTAGAATTTGGTGAATCAAACTGATTTTTCCATTTATTATGAATAGAGATTTAATCCCTCACTGTGTTCATCCTCTTCAAACTAAAACAAACAGAATTATTCATAGAGAAAGAAGAAGGGCTAAGAATAGAGGCCTTATGTAAAGAATAGCCTATAAAGGTTGAGGTATAATGGAGAGATAGAAGCCTACAATTAATGGGAATGAGAGTTGGCTGGTGTTAGTTGTTACACAATAGTGCTTTATCATTTCAAATTGATCTAAAGAGATCCTGAAAATATCCATCAACATGTCTGGTTAGTAAATGGGTTACCTGAAGCACAAGTTTCATGAGTCATGATTTCAGTGAGAAATAACTTGAGGATGGATATTGAAGCTACAGACCCTGGCTTTTCCTCTAGGCTTTTAATTTTTAGGCATTACTGACCTTCCCTAGGTCAGCAACCTAGTTATAACCTAGCTATAACTTTAGCTTATAACCTTAGCATTAAGACAAATTGCTTCCTTATATGAGTTAGCAGGTCACCAAAACATGTATAATTAAACAAACCATATGAAATCAAGACTAAATTATTTGGGAATTAAATAGTGCTTGCAAAATTGGATTCTTTAGTGATACCCATTAATAAAGTTTTATGAAATCCTTAACTTTGGAAAAAGAATTTACTTTCTAAAATATTATTACTCTCTGCCCATTTTACACCAGCTACTCATCCTCCAGATTCAGTCTTTGTTAACTATTTGCCCAAAACTTCCTCTTTATAGGCACCCCACAAATGAGTCCACATTTCCTTGCTTGTGTATTATTGATATCTCTGCCTCAGCAGTTATCACATTGACTCATGCCTCTTTATTTATTTGGGTGTCTTCTTTTCTGAACTGCAAATCCTTTGAGAAGGGACTGTATCTTAGGCATCTCTTTATTTCTAGGACTAGGTATATTGCCTGGTATGTCTGAATTTTTAAGAACAAATGAAATGCAAAGAATTAAAAATTTCCCAAGAAAACGTAGAGATGGCCAACACACACGTGAAAATATGATCAACATCACTGATCATCAGAGAAAAGAAAATCAAAGCCACAATGAGATATCACCTTGTACCTGTCAGAATGGCTAAAATTTCAAAAAAAAAAAAAAAAAAGATAAGAAACAATGAGCATTGGCAAGAAGGTGGAGAAAAAGGAATCCTTGTGCGCTGTTGGTGGGAATGTAAATTGATACAGCTGCTGTGGAAAATAGTATGGGGGTTCCTCAAAAAATAAAAAAAAAATAGAAGTACCATATGATCCAATAATTTCACCACTGGGTGTTTACCAAAGAAACAAAAATGCTAATTCAAAAGATACATGTACCCCATGTTTATTGCAGCGTTATTTACAACAGCCAAGTTATGAGTGCGGCCTAACTTACTATTGATGGATGATTGGGTAAAGAAGTTGTGGTGTACATATAATGGAATGTTCCTCAGCCATAAAAAGGATGAGTTCTTGCCATTTGTGACAACATAGATGGACCTAGAGGGTATAATGCTAAGTGAAATAAGCCAGAGAAAAACAAATGCCATATGATTTCACTTATATGTGAAATCTAAAAACCCAAAACAAATAAATAAACAAAATACAAATCAGACCCATAATATGGAGAAAAAAACTGATAGCTTCCAGAGGGCAGGGAAGTGGGGGGATGAGCAAAATGAGTGATGGAGAGTGGGAGATATAGGCTTCCAGTTATGGGACAAATAAATCACAGGAATAAAAGGCTCGGCATAGGGAATATAATCAATGATATTGTAATAGTGTTGCATTAGGACAGTTGGTAGCTACCCTTGTGGTGAACATGGCATAAAGTATGGGGATGTTGATAAGCATAGCATGAGATAAAGAGACGTGTGTACCTGAAACTAATGTAATATCGTGTGTTAACTATACTCTAATTAAAAAAAAAAAACAGTGATAAACTAAAATTTTCCTGCATTTTTAACCCCCCCGCAAAAGAAATGTATCCTTTGTAAGTTAAATGCATAATGAATTATCTTTTTTAAGGTGGTGTCATCACATGACACTAATGTAGAAGAAAAGATTGGAAATGGGTTTCATTTTATGCCTCCGTGGGATCTTAAATTCATTTAAACCCTTTATCCTTATATATTGAAAAAGATGATTATATCTATAGTATCTTTCTTTTATAATATTGGTTTTCCTTATCTCTTTTACCTTGCATCATGGTTAAGAGAATTGAATAGTTGTGTGTGTGTGTGTGTGTGTGTGTGTATGTGCATTTTGAAAACTATGAAGTGGTATACATGGAAATTTCTATATCTACATTAAAAATGGTCATCTTGGATAAAATGAATAGAGATGAAGTAGAGAAGGCAGATTCAGCAATTTCAAGACACCTATTTGATGTCAGAGTTGAGTGTATGTAATTCAAAACCAAATCAATTTTCTTTTGGAGTACTCTTAATTTCCATAAATTTGAGATACTGATAGAAAAGAAGGAAAATTCTGTTTTTCCCTTTAAAAATCTTATTCAAATAAAACAAAAATTTTTATGTTCTTGTTCAAAATTCTTCAAATGTTGACATTTTTATGTAATTGAAATAGGAGCACAAATCTAATTCTGAATATTGTTGTGTTTAGTTAAGTTGTCTCCTGAACATTTTTCCCTGTTGCTATGTAATCTAATAATGTTTATTAAGTACCCTACCATAGTTTACTTAAATATTTTATTAATTCTGTATATTTTTATTGCTCCTAATTTTGCTCTTATAAATTATATTGCAATGAGCATCTTTTCATAGGTGAGTCTTTCTTCTTTTGGGTTATTGTTAATCCATAGAAGAGAAAATCAAATTGTTGGTCTAGGTTTACCTCCAGCACTCACCAACAGAAGAAAGGGAGATATTTTCCTTCAAAACAAAGAAATCTCTTGGACATCATAATCCTGAAGCTAAATTATTACAAATAACAACTTAAGATATTTCATGAATAATCAAAACTATTAAACAAAAAATTGTTTAAAAAAATTAGGGGAATAAATATAGCCTCAGAAGGAAAAGGGATTTCCAGGACTTACTTCTTCAACACTGTATGTTTCTTTTCTCAGTACTTTTGCCTGAGGTAAAAAATGCAAAAATACAATGGAAATATTATGATTCCTAAAAAGTACAGTAAAATTATTCTCCAACCAACAGTATTTTACACTAATAATGTACTGGGTTATCCAGTCAGTTTTATGATAGCGTTGTGAACAACTTGAAAATACTTTATTAAATGTAATTTTAATAAAATTATTATATTAACTTTTCCTTAAAAGCAACATAAGTAAAATAAACTAAGGGGGAAACATGGAATTGTGAGCCTTCATATAAATGTCTCTCCATTATGTATTCATTCTTAAAGGAGCTATTTTTACTTCATCTTTCAGTTTATAAATTATCCTGCAGCCCATGTGCATTTGGTTACTCAGAGCCTCTATTTACATTTTTCATTTCAATATTAAAGTTCCATAAAACCTTTTTTCTTTTAGTTGTGTTTTTAGAGGAACCTATTGGTTTCCTTAAGATAGCAGTCCCTTGAACTACTTTAAGAGTAACAGTTTAGGGACGCCTGGGTGGCTCAGTGGTTGAGCATCTGCCTTTTGACTCAGGATGTGATCTCAGAGTCACAGGATGAAGTCCCATATCGGGCTGCCTGGGAGGAGCCTGCTTCTCCCTTTATGTCTCTACCTCTCTATGTCTCTCATGAATAAATAGATAAATGAATGAATGAATGAATGAATGAATGAATAAATAAATAAACTTTTATTAAAGAAAAAGAATAACAGGTTGACTTTTAAAGTACATATTTGTTTCTTTAAATATATTTCCCTACCAGGTCTTCTTTTCCCATTTATCTGTTATTCCTTTTTAATGCTATTGGTTTTCCTAAATGCTTGCTGTTTCTGGTTTTCTGTTCAAAATTATGAATAAAGAATTAGATTGTTTAATTATAGGTATCTGGCAAGGTTTTTCTGCCATGGTAACAGAAAGTTCTAGAGCTGCAAATTGGAGTTGCTGAGGATCATGGCTGCCCTATTTTCTGGCAGTATGATATAGCATATGCAGCAAGTTCAAGTGAGGCCTGCTTTCCTGGAATATATACCACACTGTCCTACATTCATGTTTCTTTGTAAGAAATTACTTAGAAAATAGCATTTATTCATTCTTGCATTTCTTGTTTATTGTGACACTGAATAGTTTCAAAATAAAGGTGAATAAAGGTAGAAAAAGTCAAGACTCTCTCCTCAAAGAGCAATTAATGAAAGTACAAGTATGTTAAGAGGTAAAGAAAAGCATCGGTTAACTAAGATTGCTACTTAACTCAGTTTGGGAGTGGGGGAGACAGAGTAGGGTAGGGGCGGTATTGAGGGCTGGGGTTGGTGGGTAATGTTATGGAGGGGTCTCTAGAGTCAGTGCTGACTTCAATCAGATTTGATGAATCTGTGGAAATTAAAAAAGTGAATAGGTTGAGAAAGAGGGCATTCAAAGAGAGAACTTTCCAGACAAAGAGAAAACCATGTGCAGAAGTCTAATGCTTAATAAAGGGCATGGTAGGGGCAACTGGGTGGCTCCGGTGATTAAGCGTCTGACACTTAATCTCATCTCAGGTCTTGGTCTCAGGAGAATACGTTCAAGCCCCAGGTTGGGCTTCACACTGGGCCAGGGAGCCTACTTTAAAAAAAAAAAAAAAAAAAAAAAAAAAAAAAGGCTTGATAGATATGAGAAAACCACATGTAGTGTAGCTCATCTGGAGAAGTAATGTATGGCAGGAGGGATGGCTGGACAGGAAGGGAGGTGAGCAACTTAGAGATAGTGGACAAGGCTATTTATACCCACATGACCTTGAAGATATTATAACACAGGAGAAAGAGGATTTGATTAGGAATCAAGAGACATGAAGTCACTAACGAGGTGAGCTTCTCGGCCAAATCAGTTGCTTTCTGAGGCTTTTGTTCCTTATATATAAAGACAGCAAATAGTTGTCCAATGGTGCTGCAAGTTGCCCCCGTGGGGCCTGCTACCCATGGGGATGGAGGAGCATGGTGGGCAGGGCTCTTGGTCCTCTTCCTCTTTCCCTTCTACTGTATCAGCTCCGTTTTTACCTGAAATATTTGCTTACAATTTCATGTGTTTTGTTGTTGTTGTTGAAAACAACCTCCACCAAAGCATTTTGATTGCTACAAGAATAGGCTATCTGAGATCTTTCTGCCAATTTAGGAGAAACAGCAGTATGTGCTATTAGAATGGAAATTAAACTGGAAGTCCAAGGTCTGATTCCTACATGTAGCAAAGCGCTGAGTGGCCATAAGGAGGTCAATTTCCCCCAATTTATTCAATCATGAAAAGGAACAAATATTATCTGTTCTCTTCCTTCAAAAAGTTTTTCTTTCAATACTCAAATATAATTAGATATGTTAAAGTACTTCATGAACTATATTTTATGAATGATTGATATTCTTAAGGAAGATATTACCTATGCTGAAAAGTGCTTCATTGTATGCAAATCTCATATCAAAGATGCCCCTGGCATGAAGACTCTGGTGATGTAATGGAAGTGTCACACTTAGGTCACACTTTTCTTGGCTCAAGTTCCTATACCTAGAAATGAGTTAAAAATCTCTGTATGAGGGTTGTTTTCTCCACAGCTTTCAAAATGTATCAAAATGAGTTTTATTAAAAGAAGAAGTAATATTACTGAACATTATGTAATTCATTGGAAAGTGATAGTAACCCTATATCCCACGATGTTTCCTTGAGTTATTAATTCACTCTGAGCATGTATTAAGTTGAAATACTACGGATCTGCTATCCATCGTATGCTGCAAAGTTCTGGAGAGTAGGGTTAGGTGTTTGGTTTTCTGTTGGTGGTAGTGATGTTTTAACAGAGTATTTTCAAAAGCAGCAATCCTTTCTCCTATTAATCCCGGTCATCCCCAATAGCAAACTTAGACATGTGTTAAAGGATCTTTCTTTACACAGAGTGAATAGGGAAAAGAATAAAGATGGAAGGAAATAGATAATTCTGCTTTTCCACACATATTGTAGCCATTTCCATATTGTAGATGAGGAAAGAGAAACTCAGGGGGAGTCAAGTGTCATGAGCAAGTGAAATACTTAGGAATTGAATCCAGATCCATTTGATAGCAAATCCTATGCATATCACTTAAAAAGCTTCAATATTCGTATGTGGCATCTAAAATATACTCTCAAGGTCAGTATTCTTAACTTGGGCTACATGTAAGAACCATTCAGGAGTGTTTTAAAAATGTTGGAGACCTAGCACTAACTTCAGAGATTCTGATTTAATGGATTTGTAGGGATCAGAGAGGCAGGTCCCAACACTGGTATTTTTTTATTTTTTATTTTATTTATTTATTTGTTTTTATTTTATTTTATTTTTATTGGTGTTCAATTTGCCAAAATATAGAATAACACCCAGTGCTCATCCCATCAAGTGCCCCCTCAGTGCCGGTCACCCAGTCAGCCCCACCCCTACCCACCTCCCTTCAAACACTGGTATTTTTACCACTTTTCCCCTTAAGCGATTCTAGTGGGCAAATGTGGTAAGAACCACTAATCCTGGTAATAATTAATACAGAAGTGTGTCAACGAGATTTATTTTATAAACAGATGGTTTTGGTGTCTATGTGAGGCATAGATTGAAAAAAAAAAAAAAAACGGGTGAGGGGAGTGGAGGCCAGTGAGGAGGCTGGCAGGAACCATGCAGATGTGAACCTATTTGGGTCCATGTCAAGAAGACCAGTGTCATTTGCTGTTCTTGGATAAAAAATCTTGCTCTTACCTTCTTCTCTATGATCTGTTTCTTCAACCTTAGTTGGCTCTTCTGCGGTCGTAGTCAGCTTGGATCACACTTTCCTGGTGCATCTGACTACATCTTTCAGTGTTGGTCCTGCCTGTGGTTTCTAGGCAGCACCGTTTCCTAAATAATCAGAAACCAACTCTTCGGCTAGCAAACCAGAGTGTTGGCTGCAGCAGCCTGGGTAAATGTTTACTCTCAACGGGCTGGTCATTTAAAGAGGATTTTGCTAACTGCTCCCAAGTTGAAAGCTTGGCAATGCTCTTCTCTTGTAGCCCCTCACTTCAGTACATCGTTTTGCCTTCCCAGTGGGTGAAATCACCATGGTGTCTTGCTACAATGGAACACCCTTATCCTTTACTGCTCTCCAGAACAGTCAGCAGCATCGGCCCTATATAAGGCAGGGTGACTGAAGTTAACCCAATCTTGGCATTTTCCCTGCCTCTTGAGAGGTGCATGGGGCATCCCTTTACCCAGTGGTGACCCCTTTTTGTTTTGGGGAGTCCTTACAACTGACCATTCCATTTATATGAACTCCGGAGCACTGAGTCATTTCTTCAGGGTACAAACTCTTCAGCTCTGAGCTTACTTCCCTTCACAGTGAAAGGAAGTACAAGAAGCTTGGATTTAAATTTGAATGCAATCTTAGCTTAATCCTTTGTTAGTGGCAGCAGGACATTTAGTGTGATTAAGTTTCTGTTTTCTGTAAAAATGGGAGAAATTATATGTACCCTTCAAACTTGAAAGACATACATAAGAATAAGAACCAAGTACAGAAGATGCATTAAACAAATGAAAATTGACATTATTTTTGTTGTTATGATCATTAAATCTTCGTGCCTTCAAGAGTCCTTATGATCAAGGAAGTATGTAAAAATGTTAGTGTTTGTGATAACCACATGGAAATATATATATCCTTATTTGTATGTCATGCATATTTTGTGATATGTATATTAAAATATTTTATATATTTAATATAATATTTAATACTATATTATATATAGTTTATTTATATGTATATTAAAAATAAGGTAGAAAGGGGGGAACAAGAGAAAAGGGAGACAAGCTATATTGAGACTGGATTTTCTTTTCTGTTTTTATTACTATTACTATTATTATTACCATTATTATTTTGTCTGCTATATTGCTTCCTGATATATTTGGGGAGAGAGAAGATAGAGAAAGATTATCTAATTTTGCCAGGATTAGGAGCTAAAAAAGATTAAAGAGCATTGCCATTACATCATAAAAGTTCACTTGAACTTTTATGTTCAAAAAATTGAACATAAATTATGTTCAGCAGCCCAAATTAAGATTGATATTGAGTTGTATTGAATGGTCTTAAATTTAGATTGATTTTGAAGCTTTTATTAAAACTATTCTATTTACAACCCAAATTTCTTTGTAATTCAATTAAATACTATCAATAAGAAATACCTTTTGATAAAAATATGGTTGATTAATTAAATAGAAATATTTATATCAGTGAGTGAATTAAAAAGAAAGAGACCTTGGTTTCTATATTGCAATAGAGGACAGGGAATTTGGATGTCAAAATTTGATTAAATTGAATTAAAATTCAATTTAAAGTTTACCAATTAAATACTTTATATCAAACTCCTTATTTAGAAATAGTTTGAAAAAGCATCATTGAAAAACATAATTCCAAAAATAGTTAATGGCTTTAAGTAATCTATTTAAAAGTCCATGGTCTAAGGTAGGCTCCTATTAAAGCATCTCATTCATACCTATCATTAGACTAATTTGCTTAATGGAAAGGCTTGATTACAAAACAACTTCTTTCAGAAACTTTAACCCTCAAAAAGGGAAAAGAGAAGTGGACATCAAAGAACATTCAGCAGATGCTACAGAAGAACGATTGTTCAACTTTCAAAGGATCTACTCAACTACATCATTCAGCCTATACTTCACAGTTCTGTCTGGAAGAAAATTATGAGTTTTCTTTTTTTAATATTTTATTTATTTATTCATGAGAGACACAGAGAGAAAGGCAGAGACCTAGGTAGAGGGAGAAGCAGGTTCCCTCCGGGGAGCCCAATGAGGGACTCCTGGGATCATGACCTGAACCAAAGGCAGACGCTCAACCGCTGAGCCACCCAGGTGCCCCTATGAGTGTCTTTTTCTAAAAGGTTCTTGCATGAAGTCAATATAAACAGTTCAAACTACATTTTTGATCTGCCATTCCTATAACTCTAGTGAAAAGATTTTATTCATATTTGTCATACAGTTAGTGAATACATATGAACCCATACATGGGTTCTAGAACTTCAGTTAATGTCAAGAATAGTAAGCATCAGTTTCTGGAATTCTATTTGAAAACCAAGACACTTAACAATTTTCATGGCACTTTCCCATGGTGACTCAAAGATATTAGATATTAGTTCCAAGAACACATCTTCAAGTATTTTTAGTATCCTGTTAGGTAACTGATTTGGATCTGGAATCTTAAAACTAATTTAAATCACCTTCAGGCTTTCTTACCATTTTCTCACCATCATATATTTTTCCAGTTCAAACATCATTCTTCTCTATGGAGAAATTGGAAGCTAGGGCTTAATAGTTTTGCTTTTCTCTTGGTCATTTGTTCATATTACATAGTTGGCCCCAAGCAATGTCATTCTTATCCTATACCTGGTTATCTTTTTGCTCTGAAAATACTGGATAAATTTCTTTTCTATTATCCTTAGCATTTTTCACAAACATCAGTCAACTCAGTATCATTAGGTGATCATATTCTTCTTTCATGTTCTTCTTTTGTTTTTATTCCTCTTCTGATCTCTCTTAAGTGCATTTCTTAGAAAACTGGCTGTAAACATCCTGATTTCTCTAGATGCCTTTGTGATTCTTAGACTAGACTGTTCTAAGTAAGAGAATATCAGAATAATCTATATAATAATATATGAGTTTTCTTTTTATTTATTTATTTTTAAATTTGTATTTATTTATGATAGTCACAGAGAGAGAGAGAGAGAGAGAGAGGCAGAGACACAGGCAGAGGGAGAAGCAGGCTCCATGCACTGGGAGCCCGACGTGGGATTCGATCCCGGGTCTCCAGGATCGCGCCCTGGGCCAAAGGCAGGCACCAAACCGCCGCACCACTCAGGGATCCCTGAGTTTTCTTTTTAATTTGTTTCTTACAGTCTAAAGCTGTGCTATCCATTATGGTAGTCACTAGCCATATATGGCTGCTGAGCTCTTGAAGTGGAATCAGTCCAAACTGAGATCTGCTCTAGACACCTAGATATCCAATTATATACGTTTGATTTGGAAGACTTTTATAAATAATATAAAACATTTTATTAATAATTTTCAGTAGTGATTACATATCAAATGATTATATTTTTATATATTGGGCTAAAGAAAATATATTAGCAAATTTCATTTCACCTTTCTTTAAAGTGTGTACTAGAAAATCTAAAATTGCATATGTAGCACATATTATGTTTTTATTGGAGAGAATTGATTTTTCCTAGACTAGTTTTAATATTTTTAACTAAGTGCATTAGCTTACTTTTGCTGCTGTAACAAATCACCACAGCTTTGTGGCTTAAGACAATACAAATTTGTTAAATTGTGGTTCAGGAAGTCAGAAGTCTAAAGTGGATTGGCAAAGGCTGCATTCCTTGTGGAAGCTCTAGAGGAGAATTCATTCCTTACCTTTCCAACTTCTAGAGGCCACCTGCATTTCTTGGTTTATGACCCCTTCCTCCATCTTCTAAGCCAGGACTATTGCATCCTCAAATCTCTTTCTCTCTATCTGCCCCTGATTTCTGCTTATCACATCTATTTCTCTAATTCTGAATCTTCTGTCTTCCTTTTATAGGGCACCTTGTGATTACATTGGGCCCACTTCAAGATCCTTCATCATACTTGCAAAGTCATTCTTGTCATGTAAGGTAACATATCCATAGATTCCAGGGATTAGGATGTGGACATCTTTGGAGGGCCATTATTTTGCTAATTATATTAAGTCTATTAAATGCTGTGCTTTTGTTTGTTTGTTTGTTTGTTAACTGAAAATTTTGAAATTTGGTTGTCATCAAATACTTTAAGGATAATGACACTTTAATACCAACAACCAACCAAAAAAAAACCAAGTCTAAAGTGGCATGGTACAGTGGTTTCTCATCTAGCAGTGCCACTGACCTCGGTGTGGCCTTGGCTACTTTAGTTATTTGCTTTCTTAGCTTTTTTTTTTCCTATTTAGCAAAAGGAAATCTGTAATTGGACAGCCACGTGCAGAAGAATGAGACTAGACCATTCTCTTACACCAGACACAAAGATAAACTCAAAATGGATGAAAGATCTAAATGGGAGATAAGAATCCATCAAAATCTTAGAGAACACAGACAACACCCTTCCTGAACTTGGCCACAGTAACTTCTTGCAAGATACATCTATGAAGGCAAGGGAAACAAAAGCAAAAATGAACTATTGGGACTTCATCAAGATAAAAAGCTTCTGCACAGCAAAAGAAACAGTCAACAAAACTAAAAGACAACCTACAGAATGGGAGAAGATATCTGCAAATGACAGATCAGATAAAGGGCTAATATCCAAGATCTATAAAGAGCTTATCAAACTCAACATCAAAGAAACAAACAATCCAATCATGAAAAGAGCAAGAGAGATGAACAGAAATCTCACAGAGGAAGACATAGACATGGCCAACATGCACATGAGGAAATGCTCCGCATCACTGGCCATCAGGGAAATACAAATCAAAACCACGATGAGATCCCACCTCACACCAGTGAGAATGGGGAAAATTAACAAGACAGGAAACAACAGATGTTGGAGAGGATGTGGAGAAAGGGGAACCCTCTTGCCCTGTTGGTGGGAATGTGAACTGGTGCAGCCACTCTGGAAAATTGTGTGGAGGTTCCTCAAAGAGTTAAAAATATCTGCCCCACGACCCAGCAATTGCACTGCTGGGGATTTACCCCAAAGATACAGATGCAGTGAAATGCTGGGACACCTGCACCCCAATGTTTCTAGCAGCAATGGCCACAATAGCCAAACTGTGGAAGGAGCCTCGGTGTCCATCGAAAGATGATGGATAAAGAAGATGTGGTCTATGTATACATTGGAATATTCCTCAGCCATTAGAAACGACAAATACCCACCATTTGCTTCAATGTGGATGGAACTGGAGGGTATTATGCTGAGTGAAGTAAGTCAATTGAGAAGGACAATCATATGGTTTCACTCATACAGGGAATATAGAAAACAGTGAAAGGTATTTTAGGGGAAAGGAGAGAAAATGAGTGGGAAAAATCAGAGAGGGTGACAAAATATGAGAGACTCCTAACTCTGGGAAATGAGCAAGGGGTAGTGGAAGAGGAGGTGGGTGGGGGGTTGGGGTGATGGGCACTGAAGGGGGCACTTGACAGGATGAGCACTGGGTGTTATACTGTATGTTGACAAATCGAACTCCAATAAAAAATATACAAAAAAAGGAGATCTGTGGAGTTTATACAAAGACTATAAAACTGCAGTTCTTTGGGCCACAGTTCAAATGTACTCTAATGATTAGTTTGAGTCCTGGTAAAACTAATTTCAGCCGTAAGATTTTTCCTGTATCCTTTATCAGATTTGTAAAATGATGAGGATGTGAACTGTTAGATTTAATATACTACAGATAGTCAAGAATTATACTTTCCTTTGATCTTACAAATTTTCTGCTGATGTGTAAACCATCTGTCCGAAATGTATCAACTTTGTGACATAACAAATCTTTATTTGAACTTTTTAAACATTGTTTTCTCTGAATAACCTACTTAAATCTAGGGAAGATTTGGGAAATCTTTAGCGGAAAAGCCACAGTGCTTAGGCTGAGAGTCATGAATTTGAGAATGGATGGCTGGAAGGTTGAACAACTTCTTATGCATTGAGGATAATACAGTTTGACCTTTCTTTTTAAATATATCATTCTTATATGATTACTTTGTTCTATTTTTTTGTTTCTAGGTCATCAGAAATAATTTTTATTCATGTACAATCAAAAAGCAAGCTCTAAAACCAAATACAAGTGATTTTAGGAAAATTTATCATTTTGAAACATTTGTATATAATTTCTAGTTTGATGTAAATGATAAAAAATTAAAGAGGTGGACTTGTGTGTTCAGAGATTCTCAGAGACGGAGAGAGTCAAAGAGAAAGAGAAGCAAACACATGTACATATAAGGAGAGAGAGAGAGAGAGAGAGAAGATTGAGAGAAGAGAGAGATCCATTCTTTTTGAAGATGTAATTTAAAGGTCTTCTTTACTTAATATTTTAGGAAATATGAAACTAAATATTTTGGGATAGGTAGATGATGCTCATTAAATAACTAATTGAACAATAATGAAAATTCAGGCTAGTGTTTACTTTTAATTGTGTAATTAGCATAAAATCCTATGCAGAGAACGAAGAGTACCCAACCCATGTATGTGAAGTCAATGAAATGACACTGTATTAGAATGTAACAGAAGTCTTCCTTTTTCTAGATTGAACTACAGATCATTAATTTTCATGTGACTTTTCCATAATTAAGTCAGTTCATAGTAAACTTTACTAATACTGGCAATATTGATTCAGATAAACTAGTATTATAAAATAAATCTTGATGCTGTACAATAGGATGGTTTTCTGGTTTTATTTATTCAGTACTAACAAAATATTATGATTTTATATAATTTAACTAATTGTAGGCTACTCTTAAATGTATTAAAATCAATCATGGTACGATGGAATTAAAAACAGCTATAATAAAAAAAAACAGCTATAATAGAGAGTCTGCTATGAATTTATTAGAGGGTCAGTATAAATATTATTTGATTTCACAAATATATAAGAATCTGTGTTCTAAAATAAAATATTGTGTAAAATAATAATGTAGTAATCTATTAACAGCTAAACTCTTTGAACCTGGAAACGTACATATTTTCATGTAAGGAATAACTGTACCGATTAAATACATAGATGTAAAAAAAAGTGTTTCTTCAGAAAAGAAACAGAACAGATTCTTAATTATTAGTATAATAGCACTAAAATTCAGAAATTTTTAAGAGTTCAAAATGATTTAAATTTGTTTCAAAAATCTAGATTATTTCTGACTTTGACCCCTGAACTATGAAAATATGTTTTGGAATCTCAGAATAATCTTCATGAAGCCCCATTTCTCTAGGTGACAGTCTCATCCCAAAATATCTAGTCTTGATCATTACTTCCTTGGTTTCCATTACAGGTCTTCAAACCATGAAATATAAAAATGCATCTGGTAAATTTAGCATGCAAGCAGGTGTGTTCTCCCGATACATACCTGAAATATTCAGTATCAGTCAAGTGTTTTAAGTAGTCTTTTCTAATTAAGCAGGATTGTCTGAGCAGATTCTTCCCTGTAGAGAGAACCTCTTTATAAACAGCTACCTTTGCAGTAGTTAGGCCTGTGATGTTGCAATACTTTTTATTTTTATGCTTTTCATAATTCCCAGTTGCCATTCATTTAGATTCAAGTCTTGAGCACTTAAAATGAGGGTACATCAGGGGAGTTCTGAAGATGGTAGAAGAATATATTTTCCCAAGACTTGTTTTAGAAAATCTGTTTTACAGTATTTTATGTTACTTCTTTTCAGACATAGACCACCAGTCTTTCATAACATCTTAAAATGTTTACTACAGGCAGAACTTAATTGATTTGACCTGGTCACGAAAGATGTGCTGTTATATCAATTATCAAAAAAACCCATCATAACCTTCTTTTCATAATGACTTCTGTATTAAAAGCAACAATTAAATGCATTCTCATCTGTTTTTTAGTAGAACTATGCCATTTCTTTACAAGATCCATTTGGTATTAATCAATCATTTTTCATTTGTTTGTGTAAAGTGCAGAAACCAAAATAGGATGTGTAATTCCACCATAGGTTTCAGCAGAGCTGAAATTTTAGTGTCAGAATCAAATTGGAATCCCGTATTCCAACTGGCACTCAAATTTGCCCAGTCTTGGCCTTTATTTCCCATTATTGTTAGTCATAGTAATTTTTTACTTCCCTCCTCTCTTAATTTCATTTTCTGAAGAGATATTATATTAGCAAGCCTTTCCAATATAGAGAATGCATTTGTTTCCAATATAGAGATTGCAATCAACTAGCTTCACACGTTGATCTATTAAGGCATTCATTCACTAATCATTTTTACTCTGGGGGATACACAGATTGAGTAAGTTTCTGTCTTGTCTGTAAAGTAAATCACCAGGGAGAGAAATGAGTTTGATTCGTATTTTTATGCTCAGTCTTCTTCCTTTCCTTTACCTTCTCATCCTCTTGCCTCTTGTTTTGCTCTTCTTCCTTCATTGACTACTTTAACCTGTCACATCAGTTTGACTTAAGCACACTGAAAATGCACCTTCAGTATTATATTAGTGTCCAGTATCTCATTGTCAACATAGGTGGTGAAGGATTCATTCAAAATATCTACTAACCATTTCCAGTGAACAAATGAATTATCAATAGCTAACGAAGGGTTTGTGGTGGTGATTTGTTTTAATGTTACCTGTTTTGTGAAAAAAAAAAAAAAAAAAACTGTCTTGTGAAATGCTTTGCACTACGCCGGGCAAGTAGGAGGTATTCAATAAGTGGTTGCTGAAAGAATATGTCAACCTCTCCAAATTTTGGAAATATTAAATTTGCTTCTTCCCCCTTGTTTATTCTATCACTGAAGGACATTAAATTGCCCCTTCTCTGTGTCTATTACAAAGCTGCTTTGGCTATTGCCTAGGAATGCTGTTCTGAAAATTGATTGATGATGTGTCCAGGCATCTTTCTTGAGTCCAATGTGAGTTGAGGGGTATTAACTGCTAACCCAACTCATTTTACTTCTGATACTGGGCTCTAAAATATTTTTTCTTAATATTTGATATCTTCTCCAATTTTGAATGAATTATGAAAAATACTGTTTAATGATTTTGAAATGAAATTTCTAGTTCTTATATTTCATATCAACAAAACCTCCCTATTTGAATTTAGGTATATATTTCAAATATTCTGGAGGAATTCTCTTTTGTATTGTAGTTTGGCTGGCTTAGGGCTACCCTGGCTTTGATGGTTTCCAGTTAACCAGTCAGAACTGAACATGATCAGTTCATTACCTATTTTACAGTTTCAGAGACCTGGTTACGCTATGTGAGATCAAAGGAAGATACAAGAAAGAGTTAGTTGAGGATTACATTTTCCCCCTATTTCAACCACACTTTTCTCATTTAGGTGGTGGTTTTCGTCTGCTCCCTGAAAATTTTCATACCTATTATGGAAGTAAATAAGCATTGATCCCTTTCTACTTCTTAGAAATAAAAGGTACCACATACTTTTAAAAGAAAGCACATTATGATATTTCAGACTTCCATACTATTTCCTTTCACTTCTACATATATGTATTCTAATTAGAAATTTTTCGGATACTGTAACGGGTTCATGAAAGTCATCTAGTTTAAATAGTTCATTTTAATGAAATAGTCCAGACACACAATTCATATGTAATATTATAAACACTTGTGGACTCAAGATTCAGTCTGAGAAATAAAGCACTGAAGATTCAGCTCAAGCGGAATGTCATCCCAATGTCATTAACCTCCATAATTCTCAGAGATAACCTCTACCCGGAATTTCAGGTTCATCGTTATCATGGATGTTTATGTGCTTTTGCCACATATACATATGCTCAAAATATATGTAATTATTTTTGCATGTTTTAAAACTTGCTACATAAATGGTATCATCCCACAGGTATCTTTCTGCAACCTACTTTTATGGTTGCTGCTTCGCATTGCACTTTTGAGATGCATTCATGCTAGCTCAAGTAGCTATAGTGCATTCATTTTTCTTTTTATTGCTTCTAGTATCACAGTATGACTATTCCAAAAAGTACTTGTCCACTTATTTATCCAAAGGTGTTTATATTTTTTCTTCCTTTTCTTTTTTTTTCCTCTTTCAAGTAATTCTGTAATGGATATTTTTTGTACATGTGAAGAGAAGGACATAGGAGTAGAGACATTAGATTTTAAGAAATGAGAATCATCAGCTATCTCGAAACTGCTCTCTGAAATTGTTCTAATATGCTTTCCATGGTTTCTTCACATTCTCATCATTCTTTCTTATTGCTGGACTTACAGATTTTTGCCAGTTTCATACCTGTGATATGGTATCTCATCGTTTTAGGTTGTATTTTTCTAGTAACTAAGATATCTTTTTCAGATGCTTATTGGACGTTGAGAATTCTCTTATGCTAATTGACTATTCATCTTGGCACATATTTTCCTATTTTTTTTTTTTTGTCTATAGACTTGTAAGAAAGCTTTATGTACTTGGATACTAATCCCTCTTTGGTTATATGCAAAGCAAATATTTTCTGTCGGTTTATGCCTTGACTTTTTTGATGCACAAAAATTCTTAATTTTAATATATCAAAATTAAAATTTTTCCTTTATAGATTTAATTTTTATTATTTTAATGTTTAGTAAAACCTTCTATTCCTGTCTACCCCAAATCACAAAGCTTTGTATCTCTATGAGGTTTTTAAGTTTTGCTCAGTATCCTTAAATACATATTTAGGTGTGAATTATACTTTTTTCATATGCTTAATCTATCGTCTGAATAATTAATTTTTCCTCACTGCTCTGTAATGCCACCTGTTCTTTATCAAGTTTCCATAAATTCAGGGATATATTTCTGAGCCCCCTATTCTATTCCATTGAACTAAATTTCTATCCCTGAACCAAAGCTACATTGCCCTCAGTTACTGTCATTTTCTATTGTCTTAATAGTTAATATGGAAGTTGTTCATATCTTGCTCTTAATTGTATTGTATATAAAATTATGTTGACAGGTTTGACCCTTTGCTCCCACAAACACATTTTAAGATTAACTTTTCAAGTTCCATGAAAAATTATAGTGGGCTTTTAATAATAATTACATTAATTTTATAAATTAATTTACAACATTGAGTCTCCCATCCAGGACCAGGTACGTTTGTTCATTTATTTTGGTTTACTCTTCAGTTTTAATAGATAAATTGGCCGTGGGTCAAAAAGTGACTGCTCAAAGTCACATAGTCCATTAATAACAAAACCAGTAATAGGAGGAAGGTCTCTTCACTCCTTAACAGTTCAATACACTGAGAAGTCTTGATTATTAAGCCCTCTAAAGAAAAAAGATGGTGGAGTCCTTGCGGCCATTGCACCCACTCATGGAAGTGAATTCAACTTCCCAAGTTGACTAAGTCCTAATAATCAGGGTGTGGTCAGAGAGCTTGCTAGAAATGCTGAATCCCATCCCTTCTCTTCCTACCAGACCAGAATCCTCATCTGAAAGATTCCCTGGTTTCTGGTAAGCACAGTCAAGTTTGTGAAGTACTGCTTACCAAAGTGGAATCTTGAAATTCATTGCATTGGCTTTTTCTCTAAAACCTTTCAAAAATGCTAGTCGGAATCTTGAGATGATCGAATTGCAAAGGGTTCAGATAAGCAGCATTGAGGACTATGCAATGACCCCTGGGGTCTTGCTTTCTGACCACAGGCTCACAGTAGCCATGTCTGCTCTGCTGAATGAATATCAAAAGTCTGAAATGAGAAGGGATTTTTTTTTTTAAATATGTATCCATAATCCTATAACCTTAAAGAAAACAAAACATTAGGCTTTTTTTTTTTTTTTTTCTGAAAGCAGCGTATCTCAGGAAGAATAGGGTTTCTCCGAGTATCTGTAGTTATTCAGGAAACAAGTGCATTTGCTTTGAAATCACTAGCTGCTCCAAATTGGCATTTTAGCTACTAAATGCCATTGGGGAAAATTCTGCTGGGAAAAAAAAATATGGAATACTGACTGGGGAGACAGAAGCACAGAAGATTCAGTCTTTAAAGTAAAACAAAGGAGAAAGATCAGACGATGTTTTCAAGTGGTCATATACTATTCATGTTCATCTCCGTTCTTCTTCTCTAACTCCTGGAGCAGCCAGTTATCTACAGGGGGAGGGGGGAAAGGTGAGGAGAGGGGATTCAAAAAAAAAAAAAAAAAAAAAAAAAAGAAAAGAAAAAAGAAAAAAAAAAAAGAAAAGTGAGATTCCCTGCAATATCCTCTCTGGCCACTAGGGGTACCTTTGTACCATTTTTCATCCTGCACCGATTTGGAGTAGAAACCTCTATTAGGGGAAAAGCAGGGTCCTCGGCATTTTTTGCGAGCAGTGCACCCAGAATCCAAAAAGATTTTTTTTAAAAAAAAAGAAGAAGGAAGAAAGCAGCCACAGTTCTCCCGGTCACCCGAACGGGGCCACGAAACCGCTTCCCTGGACATCGGCGCCAGGGATTCGTTTTCGAGGTCAATTTCCCATCGAGATAAATCTATTGGATTAGTAGGATTATCTGATTGCAGCCGAAAGAAGTAACGTTGTTTGATCATTTGTATTTTCTTGCCTGCTGGTCGGATTTGCATGGAGGTGGTGGCTCTGGGTCCCGAGAATCCTGGATCGTGGTTTCATCTGGGGAGAAAAAAAGGATCAATCGACACGTTTTGGAAGTGTCCGTGGGTGAATTAAAAAAAAAAAAAAAAAAAAAAAAAAAAAAAAAAGGAGGTGTGGGGGGGTGGTGGTGGTGGTGGTGGTTTTGCAAAAACTGGGATTGCGGCTGCTTAAAGAAGAAAAATAAATTGAAAAAGGAAGCGTCTTGAATTCTGCTACAAGAATCCCCAGGGCTCAAGATCCAAAAAAAAAAAAAAAAGAGAGAAAAAGAAAAAAAAAAAAAAGGGGGAAAAAAAGCAGAAAAAGCGTCTAGAAGCGGATAAATACTTGGACCGATCGAGCCTGAATTTGACGGCGAAGTGGAAGGAGGAAGTGTCTCCTTGAAGGGCCGGAGGGGCACTAAGGGAGGACCAGGGGGCCTGCGCGGCTCGCTCCGGGAGGGTAAGTCGGGGGGTCGTGGGGGTCGCGGGGTGCGGGCGGGGTGCAGGCTGGGGGCTGGCGGTCGCGGGGTGCAGGGGGGCGCAGGCGGGGTGCTGGGGGTCGCGGGGTGCAGGCGGGGTGCAGGAGGGGTGCTGGGGGTCGCGGGGTGCAGACGGGGTGCGGGCGGGGGTCGCGGGGTGCGGGCGCGGTGCAGGAGGGTCGCGGGGTGCGGGCGGGGTGCGGGCGGGTGCAGGCGGTCGGAGCTCCCGGCCCCGGCTCGGCGGCGGACCTCAACTTTGCACCCGAGACCTCCGGCGGCCGAGCCCGGGCCCCGCGCTTTCCCGCGGGCGGCACTTCCCGGGGACCGAGCGGCGATGCCCGCGGAGCCGCCTGTGCGGGCTGCGCTCCCCCCGGGGCGGCCGCGGATGCTCGGCGGCGGGGACACTGGCCGCTTCCGCGTTCCCTGGCTCCCCTCCCCCTCCGCCCCCCTCCCCTCCCCTCCGCCCCCTCCTCCCCTCCCCTCCCCCTCCCCCTCCCCCTCCCCGCCCGCTGCTGCGCTGCAGGGCCCCTGCCCCGGGGGGACGCCGAGGTGCACGGCCGGCCGCGCGGGGCTCGGGATCCACTTGCAAGACTTCGGCGTAACCCGGCGCCGGGGAACTTTGTGGGAGTTGGAGGAGCCCGGCCGCCCCCGCCCCCGCCCCCGCCCCGGGTCCCCCGCCCCGCGCTGCGCCCCCGCCCCCGCCCCCGCCCCGGCCTCTCGCCCCACCCCGCGCCGCGCGCCCTCGCAGACCTCTGCGCGCCTCCCGTGCAGGCCGTTCCAACCCCTGCCTCCCTCTCTCCCTGCCTCCTTTTTTTTTTTTTTTTTTATTTTTTTTATTTTTTTATTCTCTTATTTTTTTTTTTTTTTTTTTAGGCCCTCCTCCCTATTGGCAGGGGGAAAATCAATGTCAGCGCATAGGATTACAATGAGGCCCTCAAATGAGTGGTGTTCACGGACTTAGGAAACTAAAAGTTGCTCCGCAATCCGGAAAAAAAAAGCCTGTTCTTGTGAACCGGTTTGGGGACCCACAGGGGTTCCGAGCAGGAGCAGTCACAGATGGACTGATGGGTTTGGAATGTGTACCTAGATAGGCTAAATATCTATTATCTAAGTAGGTATCTAACTATCTATTAATGAATTACTCCCCCCCCCCACCACCCCTTAGTACCTTCTGACACCTCAGCATTATAATTTTAGTTGGCTCTTCCCATTTAAGGCCAATTCGTTAGATCCTAAAGCTTCAGACATCAAGATCCCTTAGAATAAAATGGACCTAGATAATTGTTAAGATAGAAAATAGTGATTTTTTTTTTAAATCCAATTTTATCTCTTAAAGAAAAGCATCAAATATCTTTTCAGGGGTTTCTGTTTACAGATTAGGATATGAATGGAGATACTTTTATGGCCTTAACATTGAAGCCTCCCCATTATGTGTGAATTCATGAAAGGCCACTCTTCAGTGTCATCTGAAGCACTCATCATCCCCCTACTTATTTCAGCAATTCCAAATGCATCAGACATCCTGGTATATTAAAAGGGGAGCCTTGCCAAACTTTCTTCCCGGTTTCGTGTATGTATGTGTTTCCTAAATCTGAGTTCTGAAACAAGCACAGTGTCATTCCTTTTTTTTTTCTTTTTAAGAGGAAATAGCAAAATAGAAAACTTTTCTCCCAAAAATTCTATGGTGCAGAAATTAAGTATTTCCTTTTTTTTTTTTTTTTTCAGATTTTGTGTAAGCTTGTCTAAAGGCCACAAAAAATAGAAAACTACTTTTTATAAGCCCAACTGTTAGTTTCAGGGAGAAATCTGAGAGGCTAGATTTGCCTTTCTTTTACGCAGCTCTAAGTCACGTGGTTCATGTGCAGGGTGAGCTAGAAGAATGGATGGTCTGTGTATTGGTACATTCTAGCCACTGATCTTAGCCCCACAGTTCAATGATAGTGAACATCTTTTTTTTCAAAGTTTGAAGTAATAAAAAAAAATGTTAGCTGGTAAATAACAACATTAAATGATGACAGTAAATATTTAATGAAGATGAATGGGAGGTGAGCTGGAGTTGTTCCTTCTGGGCTAGTAGAGAATATAACGTTGGTACAAAGGTAGATGGAGAATATGAAACACGAGAAAGAAGGTACTTTTAAAAGTTAATTCGGATATTTCACAACCATTGAGCTGGTGGTCATGACATTCGCCATAGTGCTAAGCAGAAGACTCCGCTTAAAGTGTCCTTGTCCCCGCTGAGTGCTATTTTTCTCGGTCAGGAATCATCAATACTTTCTATTCTCTTTCACCAGTGGAAAAAGAAAAGGGGAAACTTTGTCTTACTCTTTGGTTTCTGTAAGCGGTTCCTGCACAGAACTCTGGTGACTTTGTAGGTAGTAGATCCACTTTGGAAGGTCAATAATGATGGAGATAAAAGTAAAATTACACACCACAGAATTTTTTCAGACTGTAGCCAATAAACAAAACCAAGGTACCCAGTTATAGAAATCCTCTCTACCAAGAGAGCAGATCACTCTATGAACTCCTGAAAAACTTGAGCATTCACTTAGAAAATTCATTACATCTTCCTCTATCTTATCCAAACACATATTTTTGGTTAAGATGATTAAAGCAGGATGGTCTTGATCAGCTTTTCCACTTTTGATTCAGAGTAACATAACATGTCGTAGTTTTGGATGAAGGGATGGAAGCTCTCAATTCCCCCAGAAAATTACAAACCCAGTTCCTGAGGTATGTGACAAGAAATAGCACTGGGTTCCCCAAAGCTCATGACTATAGAAAAACTGATGTTGCATTCATTGGAGCTTTGTTTGACAGCTGCACCTGCCCCTCAAAAGCCTTCCATGTGTTCTAACTCACCTAACATTCAGTAGGAGTGAAGGTATTTCCTGCGGCTTCTTTCTATGATTTTGAAACGATTAAATACAGTTAGTTACATACTATTCTACATTAATTCATTTTTTTTTGAAAAGCCTCTTAATTGAAAGTAAAATGAAAAGGGCAAGAGTTTTACATGAATTATTGAAATTTAACACATGGCATCCAAAACCGTAGATTTTCCATCTCTTTTGCTTTCTTGAGAAATGTCAAAATAAAACAAAAGTTTTGGTTAATTTAAAATTTCAATTTTTTAATATCTTAAATTTGTGAGGCCCAGAAAATTAAAAAAAAATAGTGAACATTCATGATGAATCTAGAATGTCCTTTTTAATACCTTTTATTATTTTTTATTTTTTTATTTTTTTTTATTTTTTTAATACCTTTTAAAAAGATAATTTAAAATATTTTGATGTAGCTACCATTCTCAACCGTTTGTAAGAAGAGTGATTCCTCAACAGTAACATACTTGATTCTCTTGGCTTTGTTATTAATGGAATCACGTTAATGATGTTGAACATCACTATGTTGCTATGAAAGGATATGAAGTATTTTTACCTTTAAAATTCTGCTCTTCCCACCCCCCCCATCAAAAAAAAAAAAAAAAAAAGAACCCCACCTATTTGGTAGCAAACCTGTGTGAGACAGAAAGATTACTAACTCCAAGCTTAAGTGAAGTCAGAGAAAACTAGTAAATCACTTCAGGGATTTGAAATTATTAGACATTAAACTTTTGGGGGATTTTATATGAATTCGTTTTATAACAGTCAATATAATCTCTTCTGTGCCTATTTCCGTTGCATGTAAGAGAAATTCTAGTCAATGGCAACACGCTTTACTGCTGCCATTACTGCAGACTTTATAGATCAGAGATGTGTCAGCATGTTAGCTTTAGCAGTAATGCCTCTTTTGTGTGAAACCTTATGGGCCTTGCAGGCAGTCTCTCATCCTGACACTCATAAAACGTTCAAGTCCTCATATTTATTATTTAATTTTCTTCCTATATATAGCAACAGAACACTTCAATATATGAATATGTAGCCAAAAAGAACCACAGGCAAGCGTCAATGGGACTAATGAGTTTTAATAATACACATATTAGGGGCTCCTAAAGGAAGTTTAATCAAGAAAAACAAGTTGAGCATGAAATTCATTTTGGAACAAAAGCAAGTTAAGTTATTGCTACAGATGTAAAATCAAAAACCACAGTGATCCGTCCCAGGAAATAAAGTTCCCGCCTGAGACTGACTAGACCTACTAAGTGCAGTTGACATCTTAGGACCTGCCTTTAAGTTGATGAGCTTGGTTGGGTTTGACTCCTGGAATTGAAGCATATATACTTTTTCACTTTTTTCTGGTGTCTGTAGCATTTAAGTATTTTACCTGTGTACCCAGTCACACTTTTTGTACATGATCCTGATGATCCTGGTTCCCTTGTGATAGGTCACACAGTAGGCTTTTCTTTGTCTGTGGTCTTCTCTGACTGCAGGTACGCCTGCACCTAGAGCTACCCCAGGAGCCCATGCCGTCCCTTTGGGTGTGCTGTCGTGGTGCTTCGGTTTCTCTATCAATTTACCTGCACCTGTAATTCTGCTTAATTTTTGACATAATTTAGAAAGTAAGCCGGCATTTGTTTGCCTGCTTATTTGTTTATTTGGTAGCGCCAGTGGGGAGAAGTAGGACAGAAGTCAGGAAGCAGATAGAATATTGGGCAGATATCTTCTTAGAGTGTGATTTTCTTATATTTTGTCTGTATCTAAATGACATAGTCATATTCTGAAAAGAACGGAGATGTCAGGCAGTGATATGAAGGTTTTATATATGTGCCTCAACAACTTCCTTTTTTTGAAACAAACATCCCATTGATGTACTAACTTATTCTTTTATACAGATGTTTGTCATCACTTAAATGTAACAGTACTTTTTTCTTCCTGGAAGCACCCAGTGAAAGTTGAGTCATAGAAAAAAAGAGGTTAATTGTAACATTTCATGGTGAATTGAAAATTCTTGCTGCCTTTTTTTTTTTTTTTAATAGTTTGGTGACTACTTTCATACTGTCATATGGGGGCACTCACTGTGCTTGGAAAATCAGCAAGGTCACCCATGAAATCAATGAATATTGTTTTGATAAAAAAAAAAAAAAACTAACCTGGAATTTTCACTGAGATAAGATTTTCCCGTAAGATACCCACTCCTCTTAGGATAGAATTCACCAAGAAAATAGTGATGATGGCATAGGGCATTGACTAATAGTTGTCACAATATTCACACCTAAAAACGGTACTCGAGCCATTTAATAGTTAACCATAGCTCTACAAGGTTCACTTCAGTAACCATTATGCTTCAAGTCGGTGCATCTGTCATTTGTGATTTAAATCTGTATTACTTAGTTGTCTAAAACTTTACACAAAGTGATAGTGTTATCTATCATTTTTTTTTTATGGGTAAAAAAACAATCACTGGGTTCCTTACATCTTTAACTATGCCAGGTATCCTAATGCATATGTTATCATGAGTATTGATATAAAAATTTCCCATTATTCAGACCCGCGGTCTTCAGTAATAACCTCTGAGCAGTTGTTGAGGATACAGAGGTAAAAAAGTTTGCACACTGAAACAGCACAGTAGTAGTAGTCTGTGTGACTTCCATGACTGCAAGGTTTTTGTCTTGTGTTTCAAAGCCGTACCTGGCACATAACTGGTAACCAATAAATATTTGTTAAGTGGGTGAAGAGATGGGCTCTAGGGCTTTGGACGTTAACAACTAAATATGTAACCTCTTGCTTCATCCTTGGTCTCTTCATTTTTGCCTTTTTTTCCCTTAACATCAGTCAGTTGTTCTTTTGAACAACATATGCAAAATTCCAAAAGTAGAAAGGAATATATTTAAAGATTGAATTTTAATCAGAGACAAATGATAATTGAGACTTTGTAGCGATTTTTATTTATAGGTTTTTAAAGAGATTTTGATAAATTATTTTATTAAGGCGTACAAGTACAATAGGGTTATTTCTGGTTGTAATTGACCAAAACGTGCATTAGAGTTATTTTCTGCCATGAAGAAAATGTGATCGCTCAAGGAACTTTGGAGGGAGAAAAAATTAGTCAAACATTTACAAACACTTAGAACATAGACAGTGAGTCTTAAACTACAATGAAGTTTGGTGTTTGGGCCATTATTCGAACCCTTTTCTCATTTTTTTTTTTTTTAATGCTTTATAATTCTGAGCTCCCTAGTCAATTTTATTTAAATGGTGAATTCATTGAGCAACTTAACGTTCCACATGTATGTTAAATTCTTGCAAATATTTATTTATCGCCATGCTGCTCATGGTCCGTGAATAGAGCATTTTTGGGGATTCTGTGATTACTAGTACTAATAGAACTGTAATATGAAGGGAAAAGAAAAGACGTGGACGTCTGAAGAATATTGCAAGTGTAATGTTTTTTTCCCCCTTTGGGGCACTGGTCAAGCTCTAAGCCGGGTCAGGAGTGACAGGAAGCCATTATCATTGTTTGGTGCCTTATGTGAAAGGAGTTGGTGGTCTTAGTCCAGTTCCTAGTAGACAGTTATTCCTTAAACAATAGTCACTATAGTGTTTGCCAATTCCAGCAGAAGCCTGGGACTGAATGGGCACAAAGGTTTAACTACCCCTTCTCTGCTAATCATCCTCCAAGAGGTCAAGATTGACACAGCCTGGCACAGGGCCACACCGAGAAACTTAGCACTGCCTCTGCCAAAGTTGTAGCTATTCTCTGGCAACAAGGGCTTTTTTTAAAGAGGACTTTAATTAAGCAGGGCACCAGGAATGGCAATTCTCTACTCTTCCCAGGCACAGCAACTCACTAGAAACAAAAATAAGCTTAGATAGCGACTTGAGAATGTAGCACTGCTCTTAGATTGTTCTCTCTTCTCCGTAAAGCTGGTGGCAGCCATAATTAAGTTGCTTCTGGAAGCAATGACTTGTGACCCAAAAGTGGCCCCTTTCAGACAAAAGCATCAATTTAATATCAAGGGAAGTAATCAGCCCTACCTTGCTGTCTTCCCTGAGCTCTTGAGTGATTATTCATTTTCTTCTAAAGGATCACAGGGTCGCCAATTGGTTTTAAAAATATGTCCTGCAGTATTTTACATATACATTAAAACTGTTGCTCACACTTTTTTTTTTTTTTTAACATCCTGTCTTATGAACTTATGAATTCCTGTCCCTCTTACCCTTTCACCTTGTTGTTTGCTTGGAAGTCAGGACTATTAAGTTAGATTTTAGATTTAATACTTAGAGATTCTGAGTGTGAATTCAAAGTATACAGGAAGTAAAAGTCATTTTATACAGTTCAATGTTAGATGGTTTGTTTCAGCCACCTCTAGGGCAAAAAAAAAGAAGGTCTGGTCTCCGATATTCAGCCATTAGTTGTAATGATGGCCATAGCAGAAATACTCAGATGTGAATGCAGAAGGAAACATTATCACTTTGATATCTCTTTCTTTGTGGTGTCAGGAAAACTACGGCATCTCAGAATCCCATTTTTTTTTTTTTTTTTTTTTTTTGCCAGACAGCAGTGGAATTAGCTACCAGTCTGCATGGCCATCCATGTACGCCCTTGCACGTTGAGGAATTTCTATTATACTCTAATTTGTTTCTACCTCTTCTCCGTCTTACCGTCTCTTGCTATAACTCTAATTAAGGTAATGCCTTTACAGGGATCAGACGTTACAGATGGATAACAGCTGAGGGTAGGGTTAATTGATAAAAAATAATGTAATAAATGAATGGGTTATTCTCGAAGACTAAGGACAACCTATTTATGGCATTATCATGATTATAATTCTTCTAATCATACTGGGGATAGGATCTTATATTCCTGAAATGGCCCGGAAATTCTTGAACGGTCAGCTCCTCTCCAGCATGACGCCCTACCCTGCCCTCAAAGTCTTCACTCTTTGTTCTTGAAAAGCCCCACCCTTCACAGCATTTTGGGCTTTCTCTTTCCCCCGTCCGTCCCCTGATTTTCACCTGCTAACTCTTACTCGTCCTTCAGAACTGCTTTTTAGGAAGATCATCCACCCTGGTCCAGACTCATTACATCTCCCCTCAGAAGCGCACGTGGTGGCTCAGTCGGTTAGATGTTTGGCTCTTGGTTTCCGCTTGGGTCATGATTTCAGGGTCATGAATTTGGGGTCATGGGATCTGAGCCCTGCGTGGGGCTCTGTGCTCAGCGGGGAGTCTGCTTGGGATTCTCTTTCCTTTTCCTGTCCCTTCTCTTTTCTCTCCTCTCTTTTCTCTCCTCTCTCTCTCTCCTTCTCTCAAATAAATGAATAAATCTTAAAAAAAAATCTTCTTTTTGGGATTCTCTTTCCTCTTCCTGCCCCTCCTTTTTTCTCCCTCTGTCCCTCCTCTCTCTCTTTCTCTCTCCTTCTCTCAAATAAATGAATAAACCTTAAAAAAAATCTTCTTTGGAGAACCCTGCATTATCCATCCTTCTTGGCGAAGTATTTATGACAATAGTTATTTGTGTGACAGATTTCAATAAACTGCATCCCCCCCATTGAACTTCAGTCTCCATGAGAATCAGCACTGTGCCCATCTTGTGTACGTGGGCCTCGCCAACGGCTACCCCTGAACAACGTAAGAGAATGAGGAGGAGAGCTATGTTATAAATTACTGTGATCGAAAGTACTACAGATTCAGTTACGAGAAGATAATAGGTGCTTTGAGAGTTGAGAGAAGGGAGTGTTTTTGTGGCTGGAAGGATCTGGGAGGGAAGTACTGATATTTGAGCCAAGCTTCAGGGGAGGCTAACTAGGGTTCCTCCAGGCAAACATTGTCCAAGCGAACACTTTCTAGGGAGGAAGATCTTGGTGAACAAGTTGGGCTCTCAGTTCACTGGCTGCTGCTCCCGGTGCTGTGAGCTGCCTTCCAGTAGTCTTGTGTTTGCACCGAGATAGTTGGCTAAGGGTGTAACCTTGGCAACATACTCCTCGTTTTTTCCTTGCTACTCTTGAAAATATTTTATTGGTAAAATTTTTTCTTCTGTTACTGTCAAATTTTAGTTTGCCTTTTCTCCTTGATAATGTATTCTCTCTGTTATTTTCTTACATCACTGGAGAGATTCATTTACAGTGGAAGTAGCTTAAGGAGAAAAAAAAAACAAATAGAACTGCTTATATTTTCTTTGGAGGAGAGGATGTTAAGTTTGGGAATCGACTGAAGCCAACCTACCCTCCTCCTCCTCCTCCTCCTCCTCCTCCTCCTCCTTCTTCTTCTTCTTCTTCTTCTTTTTTCTGAAAAGGATGCTCTGGAAAAAAAAATTGAGAAGGGGGCAGGTTTTATCTTTAGAGTCCATTAATTCTTAAGCCTTATCTCCTTCTATTTGTGAGAACTCACTAGGTTCATAAAACTGTGGCCTTGTTTTATTGAAAAATGTTTCAGTGGCTTTGTGTTCCTGATCTTCCATTTAATTATCTGTTACAAAGAGATGGTAATGATCTCTACTTCATGGTATTTAGAGACAATTAAATGAGATGATGCAGTTAGCTCACAGGCTGGCCTCAGTCTGTGCTCAGTTGGTGGTAGCTATTAATCAAGTTATTAATTAATGGTGATTATGAAAGAATAAGCTTGTCGCCACAGTGGTTCTCAATAGCTACATGGTGGTAGGGCCATGACATGGCCTCTGGCGTCCCTTGAAGTTTGATGTTCCCATCTCAGAGTAAACCTTCATAAATCCTTGGTTCTGTTTCTTACTTTTTCTCCTTGTACCCTTCCGGTATGACTTACCTTTCTACCTCGATGCAGTTTATCTATTCAACAATGGAATTACCACTTCTCATAACCTTTGCTCCTTGAAGCTCTAACATTCTTGACTTGTTTATCGCCAATCCTAACTTTTTTCATTTTCACTCTGGCCTACGTTATGGAATGTTGCTGGAAGAAGTCTCAATACCAAAATACTTGGAGATGCTCTAAATTGTGCTTATTAATTAACCCCAGCAGGCTGATCAACAGCCTTTTTATTTTCCTCTTGTTAGTGTCCTGTGTGTTTCACTTTCCTCAAATGCTAAAACTGAACATATGACTTAATTGAGTTGGTCTCATCAGGGAGCAAAGCAAAATGTCATGTTTCATAAAACTTTAGGGATGTTCTTTGGAGTTAGGCAGTCCTCAGCTTGTTTCTTGCGTCTGCCTTTCCCTAGCTTTGAGGCTTCAGGAAAGTTATGTAACCACTTAAATTATCATTTTCCTCTTCTCAAATAACAGTACATGGCTTGTAAATTGGTGGTGGGAACTAAATGAGACATGTGAAGTGGTTTGGACAGGGCTTGGCAAATAGTTGGTGATGATAATGTTAATTTGCTGTTATTTTTACATAAATGTAGTGTATTCGCCTATATTTTAAGTTGAACATGGTAATAAAATTGTTTCTGGTTTCTTTCTCACCATTTAGTTCACTAAGGTAATGGTCCCCACATTTTTGTTGTGATTATACAATCCTAGGTTTATAATAACCAAACCAAAAAAGTATAAAATATCTACATGCAAATCCTACATAAATATCTCTATCAGATTGTAAATCATACTCCAAATAGACATTAAAGGATGAGAAAAATAAAATCAGTATTTTTTAGTATCTTTTGAATCTTGATGCCTTCATTCCATCATTCATTAATATCCCAAGACGTAGAGATTCTAAGGGCACAGTTCACAGTTCATGAAATGCATATAACTCTGTATTTCAAATTGTTTTCTTGATGTTTTGAAAATCTTTGTTGTTTTTGCATGTGATTAGATAGCTGTGGTGTTGGGTCTTGCAACGTAGCTGAAGAGCTTGTATTAGAAGTTGGAGAAGTTTCATGTCTGCTTGTTTCTTGTTCTTATGATTGTGTCACTAGTATTTCCTTTAGCAAAAATTTATCTTTTGAGAGGCATTTAGTTCAGCAGTCCTTTCTGTGACAGTTACTTTAGTTTCAACATGATGAAAAACATATAAATCTACTTATCCAGTGATGTTACCAGTGATGTTAACTCTAGTATAAATCACCATACGGTTGGAAAGAAACAATAACAACAAAATTGTCTCCGTTGGCCAACCCACCATGTTATAGACTGTACACCTTCCCAAGAACATCTCAAGTGCTATAGGCATCACACAACCACGCGGAGATGCTGGTATTTAAACCATATATTCACATTGGCAAAGCTTCATTTCTTTATCTTTAAGCTTTATGTAAAAAAATTATGATACGTAGCTCAGGATTTACTTTCCTTCTCTCATCTGGTCATCTTGTGGTTAAGGTATGGGCACAGTGCTTTGGAGATCTCTGCTCCACAGCATTGCCAGCTTAATTTTCTTGTGAATAAATTTGATAATATTCTTCCCCTGTTAGGAATATTTAATGGCTTTTTATCATCCTGTGAATAAAATCCAAACTCTAGCTTTTTAATAAAGGGCTTGCTTGATTTGGCTGTAACCTGCCTTTTCAGTCTCATTTACTGAACCTCATTTACTCTGACTTCTGGCCAAACTAAACCATGCCCTCCTCAAACATTGCTGTGTCTTTCCTTTCTGTTGTAGGTCGGGGTTTCCCAGGGCAGAGGAAAAAAGACTCTGAGATGGAGGTTTACCCGCAGGAAGTTTATTGGGACATGCCACTGGGAGGGAGGGAGGGAATCACAGTCAGTGCCTCCCTCTGCACCCTTTCCCAGGGTGGCCCCTCGGAAGAGTTGGTCTGCTTTGGGACAAGAAAGCCAGGCCTTACACTGGTGTGGACCAGTCATTGGAATGTGAGCTCTTCCCATGGAGATCGAGCACTACAGTATCCACTCCATATCCTTTCCATATTTCTAGAATTTACCCTCTGACTGGGATCTCTTCCAAGACCATCCATGTTCAAATCTCTTTGCTAATCCGTTAACTAGAAGTAGACCTGTCTTCTAAAGTCTTAACAGCATTTTCTGTTGCATTTGTTTATTCATTCTATTTTTAAGTACTTACTAATACCCCTTAATTATACATTGGTTCCTTTAAGTGTTCAGGTACAGAAAGGACTCCTGGGACTCAAATATTTTATACTCCTTAGAAAGCTTGGTTACAGGGAACAGTACGAGAGAGCAACAACAGGAGAAGGATATCCATTGAATGGGTTCTGGACATCTCAGACCAGGCTTCTTTGTTTTGTTACTGCAAGTCACACAGGATAGTCTTTGTCTCCAAGTCACTTCTGGTAGGCATGTGAAACATCGTGGTATAGGAATCCCCACGTCTGCTGATGCTCAGATTCTCTTATAGTGAGCTGGTCACGTAAGCACATTCCAGTTACATGGGTGGTCTTGGCCATTGAGAACACTGCAGTCCACTGAAACCAGTTATTAGTAAATGCAATAATTATTAAATTATTAGTAGTAAAACCAATTCTTCAAACCACTGATTATGATTAAGCACTGGGGCAGGTTGATATATTCTGACCTCAAAATGAGTCATAGCCCCGTAGGTATAAAATATTACTTACTTTTGGATAATACAGCCAATCTTCATTATTCCTTGATCTGTATTTTCAAATTTGCTTATTTATTAAAATTTATTTGTAACCCCAAAGTCCATACCCAAGTGCTTCTGCAGTCATTCACAGATAGATACGGGAAGAGTAAAAACTTTGGGTTGACCTACGAGCATTTTTTTCAGCTGAGATTATTCAAGGAGATACCCTGCTTCCTTGTTTCCGCTCTCCTATAGAGAAGGACAGAGGACAGAAATGGGAGAGGTGGAGCTGTGCAGTGAAGAAGCCGGAGCTCTGGGGCTAGTTGGACGGGCTTTGAATCCCAACTCTGGCATCTGTTAGTGGGCTTGCCTCAGACAAGTCACTTAGCACTTTTGTACCTTGTTTTCTCTTTTGTGAAATAGAGAAAATAGTCTAGGAGGATGAATTGTTTTTAGGGTTTAAGATTATAATTTGCAACTATGTGAATCATTTATAACTGTTTAATTTGTAATTGAGATTATAATTTATAACTATGTGAATAACTTCCAGCTATTTCCCTAGGAGCAATGGATCTATGTTCTGTAATTTGGTATTTGCAGTGACTTTGTAGTACATAACAATGGCAAAGAACAACAATCAATTGTATGGCACTGGGCAAGCTCCACACCACTCTGGTGAGAAGTCCATACCTGCTGAGGTTTGCCTGAATTATATAAGGATTGTCAAATAGATTTTATTGTGGATATGAAGTATTACTAAGAAAACAACAAAATCCTTGCCCTTGAGTAAGAAATTCAGTAGTGAGGGGAACTGGGTTCAACAATAAAACAAATAAAAAACAAAAACAAAGCAAGATAGAAAATAAATAGGTAACACTTTTTTGAAAGACACATAGGAGGCTCCGTCACGTTATGAGTTAGTTACAAACTTCGTGCTGGTTCCCACTTCCCCATTCATCATTTATTTGTTGAACACATGTCACATTTCAACATGCATTAGAGACAATTTTTTTTTTTTTTTTTTTTTTACTGTGACTTATCCCTTTAAAGTATTATAACTCCTTAGGAGCAAAAAGTCAACTGTACTCTCAGAACATCAAGCACACTAGCTTATATATTGTAGATATCCAATAAATGTTTGTTGAGTGAGTAGAAGACTGGATGAATGTGCCACCCACCGTGATTATGTAAAGTTCCAGGAAGTTCTCTACTCTCTCCAGCGTCATCTCTTTGGTCTGGGTTACTCAGGAACAAACTAGTTCCAGTGATTATAATAAATGAATATAAGTGAGATAATCTATTGCCATTTTTGATGCCTTTTTAAAATATTATTTATGTTTAATTTTATTTTTTCTCAGTGGGACCACACATGTTGCAACCCAAAGGGAGAAATTTTTTGAACTCGTACTTGTGCAAACTGAAATGTCTGACAGAGCTAGTCCTGTATGATTTGATAGGTTCCCCTCCTTCTCTGGCCTGCTGAATAAGGTTTTCTGATCTTGTTATTTTAATATATTTATTATAAAATATTTCAAACACGTGGAAAAATACACTTGCATAATGAAGATGTAGTTGTGTGTGTGTGTATGTGTGTGTCACCTGACACTGTCAAATCTTAGATTTATAAAACTTGCTAGTTAATAGTTAATTAATTGTGGTCTTTTAAGGCCTCACCACAGGTTATAATTCATAGTGCCAATTAATTAATTACCAATTAATTAATAGCATTAATTAATTAACTGCTTGAGTAATTTCATACACTTTTCTCCTTATCCAGGAATGACAAGTATTCTGTTACTACATATTTATGAGATCTGTGAATAATATATAGCTTCGTTTTGCATATTTTATGCTTTATTTAAATAACATTTTACTGTCTCTGATCTGCAACTCACTTTTTTTTTTAAGATGTTATTTATTTATTCATGAGAGACACAGAGACACAGGCAGAGACACAGACAGAGGGAGAAGCAGGCTCCCTGTGGGGAGCCCGATGCGGGACTCGATCCTGGGACCCAGGGATCACACCCTGAGCCAAAGGCAGACGCTCAACCGTTGAGTCACCCAAGCATCCCTGCAACTCACTTTATTTAAAACTTTTGAGATTTATCTAAGTTGACATATTTAGGTCTGGGTCCTTTATTTCCACTGATGTATAGGATTCTAATTTGTGAATATATCGTAATTCATTTATCAATATCTATTAATGGGCATTTAGGCTATTAGGAAGTTGGAATTTTTTGTTACCCATTATTACTTTAGCATAACCTTGTGTAAACACATATGAACAACCAATCGCTGCATTTGATGTAAAACAAAAAGGTAGAAAATGTAAAGCAAAAAAGGTAACAAAATAAAACCTAAACTTTCAGTAAGAACAGGGTAATCCATTTAAATTTCTGTTTCTATGAAATTGTTGGAGTATTTACTTAGACTCTGTGCTTCTGAAGGAACATAAAACACTTTTGCAATTCAATTTTAAGTGCACTAGGATCAATTTTTTAAAAAGTGTTAATTGTGCAGTGAGAGACTGTTACCAGGTGCACTGATCAAGAGGACAGCTTTTAAATCAGATGCCATTGGGCTCCTATTGATTCACTGAGAGACCTCGGGCAGGGTGTTTAACTTCTTTAAGTCTCAGTTCCTCTCAGTAAAAAGCGGGTAACTCTTGAACCCATGTTATAGGGTTATTGCAAATGAGATGTAAATGCATAAAGCTAATGGTTTGGCATACAGTTATAAAGCACCTTAAATAAATAGGAAAAAAAAATCTGCCAACAAATTTGAGAGACTATATATTTAGACATATATATACATATATGTGTGTGTGTGTATATATGAAGACATATATAGACTTATTTACATAGATATTTAAAATGTCATTAATTTAAGCAAGCCATATTTTTACATTCGACTCAGACAACTGTTATTATTATAACAAAAGTCTCTGAAAAATCTTTGGGATCAATACTATAATTCCCCATACGAGTGAGCTGGCGTAAAATGGGACATTTTTGTGACCTCATTTTTGTAACATTATTAGAATTAGAAAATTCACCATGGCATGCAGAATTCTAATTCTTCACAACCTGTGTTAAACAAAGTATCACATCAGTGGGAGACAGGAGCCCCTTTCTTTTTAACACGGCTAAGGCTTTGCGAGTACAAAAAGGAGCATTATTTTGTTAATAATGAAACAAGTACTTTTTATTACAAATAAGATACCAAATGTATAAAGAAGGAATTTGTGGAAATCACTGTACTTGGAAATTGGGCTGAATGAAAAAGGGTGATGAGACTTTTAAGGTGCCACCACAGGGACTCTATTTTGAGTGTCAACATGATGCTTTTTAACACCAAAACGTGACTGGGAAAGACAGTCATGCTGTGGCCCACTGTGATTCTGCACAAGAATACGTATAGCGTCCTCTTAGCAGAAATGGGTTTGCGTAGCTAAATCCTCAGTCCATCCTGGAGTGCCAAGGCAGGAATGGGCTGGGTCTAAGCCTGTCTTTTGTATGTTAATGAGCTTTCACAGCAAAGGTTTATGAATTAACACAGAAGGAAGGATTCTTGAAGAAAGACATTTATCTCCTTATTGCCTTTTGTGATGGATTGTTCAGAGCTGAAGGAACACCGGGCCTGAACCAAATCTCCTGCTGCCCTATATAGTTTGTACAATCTCTTTTTCAATAACACCAAGTCAGGGCCGCCCCACTGCCAGACCAGCACTTCTTCGGGAATCTTCTCATAATATGACAGGGATAGAACCATCTGTAATACAAATCAACACTATTATTTTCAAAGTAAGCACTTTAAAAGGTTGCTTGAACAAGAAAAGATGAATTTGCCGAGTTGCATGCTATCTTGGAGTTAAAGTAAGACTACACCGTGAATTGCATTGCCCTGAGTGTTACGTTTTATCCTGATGGGTTTTAAGCTGAACTGGGTAAACAGTATGAGATGTTCTATTAGTGTTATTAATATGCAAGATGCAGTGATTAGGTATGATTATTTTCTAAAACTACTGCCCTCTATTTTTTTATTGTTCCTTTGATCTCTAGCGGGTAGTGAAAACAAAATTTGTAACTTAAAATATATTATCTTTGATGTAGAAATTAATTTTTGTGTTGCAGATTTACTGATTTGTAAAATGCTATCATTAGATGGTAAAAAAAAAAAAACTTTAGTCTGCAAAAAATGATGCCACTTTCTGTTTCTTTTTCAAAATTTGTCTAAAGCCATTTTATCTTTTAAAGTCTTGAATCTTAATTTAGGGTAAGGGACCTATATCCAATGACTTGATGCAAACTTTTGAGAAACAGCAAGGAGGTTGAACTTACAAGATATTTGCACTTAAATGATCATAGCTGAACTCGGATTAATTTTTTTATTCTAGCATTAGCTTTGTTTTCTTCTATATAGCATAGGATTGGGGTCTTTTTGTTATATATATATATATATATATATATCTCCACTCTTACAGTTTGTCTACATTCCACTAATTTCCTACTGATAATTTTCAAAAGATTTTCTGCTTTGAAATTCTAATTTTTAGTATGTTTGCTGATTAATTCTGTGGTTCCTTGTGATTGAAGACTGTCAATAAAAGGACAATTTCACATATAACCTTCAGCATTTTGAAAAGATGGTGTACTGTGAAATGCTCCTAAAACCGTATATTTTGACAAGGTCCACTTCCACTTAAACGTGTATAAAGTCAGCAGGCACGTTTCTCAATAATGTAATAATCAGTTATTTCACTTGTCATCTCACATCAAGCCGTCATTTTCCTATGGTAGCTTTTAACTTACCTGACTCTAGCTGCTGTGTATGTATTTCTGTAGCTTGTAAAACATCTAGTTATCGCTCTGTCTATTTTAGCTTTTTCGTTCTAATGATTTATTTTCATTTTCTTTAGGATGCAGACCTGCCGCTAACTGGATTTGATTTATAAGAGGGGAATCTACAGTCAATGGCCACTCTTGTCACGTTGCTACTATGGAAAACAGAGTGGTCAATAGGATATGGTCTGATAAATAGTGATGATTGAAGATGTTACTTCAATCCATGTGAAATCGATGGGAGATACTGGCTGCGGAAAGAGCTTCCTGAGCTTTTCTTGACGAGCTTGACTTGAAGAAGTCGGAGGTGTGAGCTACCACTAAACAGTCTTCTCAAGCGGATACAAATACCTTTGCCTCGCTGAAACCAGACAACTACACAACTAATGTGGGACCATGGCACTGCCCAGATGCATGTGGCCAAATTATGTTTGGAGGGCAATAATGGCATGCTTGGTACACAGGGGATCGGGTGCCTCATTGACTCTCTGCGCGTTGGGATGTTTGCTGCAGGCTGCCCATGTGCTTTCACAAAAATTGGATGATGCAGACCCACTGGTGACCACCAACTTCGGCAAGATAAGAGGGATTAAGAAAGAGCTCAATAACGAAATTTTGGGACCTGTTATTCAATTTCTTGGGGTTCCATATGCAGCCCCACCAACAGGGGAACATCGTTTTCAGCCTCCAGAACCACCATCTCCCTGGTCAGATATCAGGAATGCAACTCAGTTTGCTCCTGTGTGTCCCCAGAATATCATTGACGGCAGATTGCCAGAAGTCATGCTTCCTGTGTGGTTTACTAATAACTTGGATGTGGTTTCTTCATACGTACAAGACCAGAGCGAAGATTGCCTATATTTAAACATATACGTTCCAACTGAGGATGGTGAGTTTACTGCAGGAAAAGCAGGGAGATAAATTTATATTTTCTTTTCTATTCTAAGTTCTAACGATATTGATTCATGTGTACTGGTAGCATGCATGGCTTTTCCTGTTGGCATGTAGACATATTTTACATGCTTGCATGCCGCTCTTTTTGTTTATGTGTGTTAGTGTATCTGTTCTTATTTTTTTTCCTGTGCCTACTCATTTTTTTTCCTCCACAGCACGTATATTTAGGTAGAAATGGGTTCCTAATTTCCATTTCCTACCGAATGACTTCTGAGAAGATGCATCAACATGTCTCCATTGCATGTGCAGGCTCAACGAATCGGGGATCTTTCGCACTCAGTAAATGCAGGAGCATATTAAGTTAGATAGTGGTGTTGCATGTTCCGGCGGTCTGTGATGGAGCGCCATGTTATTTTCTAGTCTTCTATTCATTTTTCAGTAAAAAGAATATCCAAGGAATGTGCCAGAAAACCCGGCAAGAAAATATGTAGAAAAGGAGGTATGTATAAAAGTGGAAATAAAAAATGGGGGAAAAGCTTGCAGAGGAAGAAGATATTCTCCCTCAGGATGATTTGCTGATACTGGGAAGTGAATGGCTAGGTGATATTTGGAATTTCTTGAAGCCTGTCAAGGAACAGAAAGATGATCAAGGAGAGCTGTAGCTGAGTAGATGATGTTGACGAACCTCATTGGTGGTGCCTTGTGTGCTGGTGCTGGTGGCATCAACAGGAATTGAATCTCTGCTCTGAGTTGGTGTTTAGAGGAAAAGATACTCAGGCTATGACACTACCCGCAAGGAACCCAAATGATGCTGCCTTGCCAACTGGTTGATTTTTTCTCTGAACCCTGTTCTCCAGATAGCGATTTCTGTTCCTCTTAAAACTGATCAGTTCAGTCACAAACCTAGTTTTTTGCCTGTTTATTCTTAGCTACTTGTGAATGCCCTATGAACTTTCTCATATCGGGGTAAATTTGCCATAACTGCTGGGCGATTACCGTTATTAAGTAGTAGTATTTTCCCCCCAGATAGTCTATATTTTCAGTTCCTCTTCCAGAAAAGAATGAGATTTTGCAGATTTTTATCCTAAATGTTTACAGTCTTAAAATTACTTTAACATTTTTGTATTTATGTTAAACAATTTAAAACATAGGGAAGAACATGATTCAGAAGCTACAATTAAATCAACCTTCAAATCATCCTCTAGCCAGATTGAGCAAATGTAGACACTGACAGCTGCAAGCTTGCATCTGAATGTAGCTTGTCCACACTCCATTTTTATATAACATCCAGTAAATCACTCACAGGAGAGTATGATTTTCTATGGCAGTAAATCATCTAAGTGTTATTTTGACCTTATTCATAACTTTGTAGAATTTCCAATCTTCATACAGAAGTCATATTAATATTCTAGCGCTGTACATTCTATCTCTCTTTGCACTTCTCATCTGGCTGGACCAAGTCAGATTTCATTACAACATCCTTGTGGGGCAGGGAATGTCTAAACTGTTCTGTTTTACGAGGATTGCATTATATGGAAAAGCTTCATACAACAGAATTCTCAACTGCCGATCAGAGTATTTGCATTAAATTGAGTTTTGTTTGGTTTTGTTTTTATTTTTATTTCTTGGGCCATACTAGTAGAATGGGATTTGACCTTTGTTTTATTATTGATGCTGCAATTTGGGTTCAAAGCACACTCTACTTGAGAAGATGGATATAGAGGGAACAAAGTGTTTTAAACGACTAGAACACAATCTCTTGTTTTTCCCCAAATGAGAATAACTGCAGTAATTTACATGCCTTCAACTAATGTACAGTACTGCAGTGGTTATTATTATGCAGCTTATCAAGCATGTGTAATTAGCTAAGTGACTTTCACCTCCTATCACAAAGATGTTGATTCACAAAGTCATAAATAAAGATGCTATTGAAGAATGTATAAATAGAGCATAATACATGAAAATATGTACAATCAAGGAAATGAGAAGGATACCAAAAAGGTAAGCTAGTAAGCGAGAAAGTGACCTTTCCTCTCATATAACTTCAACGGAAAATAGCTTCATTAGAAAATTCTTTTTCATTGTTCTTTGGATTGTTGGCTCCATCGGCTATATGAGAGAGTTGGCAAAGAGTTGTGTTAGGTTGTGCTATTTACTTTGGCAAACTTTGAATTAATTTCTAATTAGCTTGAGGATAAAATCTGTAGATACTTCAGTCTGTGTGGTGTATAGTCTAAATCTATTGTGTTTTTATGTTAAGCAGCTTAAAAAATTATTTTGCGTGGGTATTTAATATATACTATTATTATTACATAATTTTTGTTCATCTACTAGCTATTTGTATGTTACCCCAAAGTCTAAATAACAAAGATTTTAAATGTAACTTTCTATATAAATGGCCTATTTAAAACTAAACAAAACTAAAATTTAGAGCTTGACTTTAAGCAGAGGTGTAACTTCCCCCGCCACCAAACTTTTAACTTTTTTTCTTCTCGATCATAGAGAGTCTTTTTTGGTCACTTCAAGAAATCATATTATTTTAATTCAAGAAAATACTAGTCATTTAATATCTATACAGATAGGAACATCTATTGCATATGGATTATAAATTCTTCAACAGAATTCTAGAAGTTTATAAATGATGATTCAGGAACTATAAGAATAGGTGTGTTGCATGTTACAGGTGTTAAAGATATTTTCATTTGTTATTATTTATCTTTTTTTAAAAATTGCGGATGGTCACCTTCTGAGGCAGATGAACCCCCACCCCATGCCAACTACACTAAAATCTGCACTTACTGTGTAAATCCAAAACTATTTCTTAATTGCCTAAATCATGTACTCTTCAAGGGAGTCAGTAATGAATGAAACAAAGATCCTTCTTCCTGCGGAACTTACTGCATTCAAGTAAGTTTACAAAGAACAAACCATCTTCTCCACTTTTGTCTGTATAACAGGAACAAATCTTTTACTTCCTCCAAGAGATGGCTTGCTATAGTATTTTTTTTTAAGGATTTTTTTGTTAAAAAAAAAAAAAAAAGGATTTTTTTGTTTAATTGAGAGAGAGAGAGAGAGAGTGAGTGGGAGGGGCAGAAGGAGAGAGAGAATCTCAAACGGACTCCGTGAACAGCTTGGAGCCAGAAGTGGGTCTTGATGTCATGACCCTGAGATCAGGAACTGAGCTGAAACCAAGAGCTGGATGCTTCACCGACTGTCCCCACTCAGGCACTCTGCCTTGCTATAGTTTCAAAATAGAGCTTTTATAATATTTTCCTGTGCAGTTGAAGAAAAAAAAAACATTTTTATCAATAGGCTTCCTCTCATTTAAAAGAGGTCCCAGTTGCACTTTTCAATCTATCTTTTTATATTTCCCATGATAGTTTTAGCCATATGTTAATTACTCTCTAGATATTTCTTCAGGGTTTTATCTTGCAAAATTGAAAGATGCGTGCTTAAAATGGGATGACGATATCAACACCGGGCCAAATAGGCAGATAACATGTGACTGAAACTGAAATTTGGATGTAGAAAAGATATTACTATTTATTTTACAAATAAGAAAGTAGGTTCTGGGGTTAAATGTTCTGACCTGCTTTCTATTGCTAGTAAGTGGTAGTTAGGTTTGGTCCTAGTTCTTGCTAATATCAGATGCATTACCATAATGTTACATTACCTCTTCTAGAGATTTCTATAGCAGAGGCTCATATCTCTCTACCTTCTTGATCTCCCTTTCTTTTTTTTCCCTCTTAAATATATTGTGAATTCTTTTTATTCTCCTGTTGACTCTATTTTAAATGGATTTAATGCTTGCTTTAATTGAATTGGGTCAAGTCCATGGTAGCAAATGATTTCCAGAAAACATGTTAATATCCTTTTTGTGAATATTCTAAAACCCTACAGATAATTTTCTTATTGTCTAGACCAAGATCCCAACATATCTCTCCTGGCTACTATCAGGAATAGCTTTAATTTGCTTATGTTTCATTTTGTTTCTCTAGTTTGCTGTCTTGTGAGAGTTGCCAACAAACAGAAGAGTGGTCAAATATTAGGCAATAAACATGAGAAGGAGGAACAAGGGACCCAGAGAATCCACAAACAAACTGATTGGTTCATGGATGCCCTAGAGTTGTGTAGCTTTGTGTTTCTCCCGCACTTTGACTACTATTTGCATATAGCTCTTTTGAGATGAATACAGAATTGATTTTCATTTCTGCAGTGGTGAGAAATTGCTAACCTACTTTTTTCATATACCCCAATTTTTAATGTACAGAAAGGTAGAATGAATATTAATAGGTGGGTCTTGCATAATTTTTTTTACTTCTTGAGCATTTCATTCTTGATTTTCATGAACTATTTTACATTTACATTCTCTGTTTAGTAGTCTTTTCCTGAGATAATATGGAATTCATTCAAGAGCCTTTCCACAACTTTAGGGTCTATCTGGTTGTTTGTTGAACACAGACACTGATTTTTTTCCCTGATTAGTTGTGTATAACAATACTCTTTCCATTGTTAATGTGTGTAAAAGAAGATTATGTTCCATAGTGCCCATCCTTTTTGCTTACACATTTTTAACCAATTTATCCATCTAACAAATATTTATTGAGTCCTTACTCTGTGCTGATGATATTAATGCTCTAGGATCCAGAGATAACAGCAGTAAAAAAAAAAAAAAAAAAAAAAAAAAAAGTCCTTAACATCCTGGGGCTTACATCTAGTGTGTGGAGACTAATTGTAGAAAATAAACAAAATCAACAGCTAAAGTTAAGAAGATGAGAAATCATCAACAGAGTATGGGGGATCAAGAGTGCTGGAGTGAAGGATGACAGTAATTTTAAATAAGATATTTAGCATAGTCTTCATTCCAACGAAGACCTGAAGGAGATGAAATGGATATTTCTCTCCAGAAATATTTCTCTCCAGACTTTCTCCAAGAGCAGAGTAAAGAGCTAGAACAAAGGCATTAAAGGTGAAAGTCTGCATTGTGTAGGTAGGGAACAACTAGCACTATAGTATATCTGGAAAGGGTAAAGGGAGAGAGGCAGTGAGATTCAGAATGATCTGACTTTTATTAAAGAGTCATGCCAGCGCAGCAAAGGAGTCAGTGAACAAAATGAAAAGGTAACCTACTGAATGGGAAAAGGTATTTGCAAATGATATATCTGATAGGGGTTAATATTTAAAATATATAAAAAACTGGCAACTCAACACCAAAGCACACACACACGCGCGCGCGCACGCAAAACACAACCCAAATAATACAATTGAAAAATGGCAGCCGCGCCTGAATAAACATTTTTCCAAAGAAAAGATACAGATGGCCAACAGACACATGAAAAAATGCTCAATATCACTGATCATCAGGGAAATGCAAATCACAACCACAATGAGGTGTCACCCTATACCTGTCAGAGTGGCCAGTATCAAAGAGACAAGAAAGGACAAGTGTTGGCAGGGATTGTAGTGAAAAAGGACCCCTTGTGCACTGTTGGTGGGGATACAAATTGGCACAGCTACTGTGGAAAACAGTATGGAGTTTCCACAAAAGAAATTTAAAACAAAACTATCATACGATCCAATAATTTTACCACTGAATTTACCCAAAGAAAACAAAAACACTACTTCAAAAAGACATATAAGCCCTATGTTTATTGTAGCATTATTTAAAATAGCTAAGATATAGAAGCAACCTGAGTCCATAGATGGATGAGTGGATAGAGAAGATGTGAGAGATATGTGTACGTATATATGGAGCCGTATTACTCAGACATGAGAAATAACGAGATCTTGCCATCTAGGGTAATATTAAGAGGGCTGGAAGAAGAAAAGAAAAACAATGGACACTGAAAAAGTGTTATGTACGAGATGGGAGGTAAACCAAGATTTTTTGTTGTTGTTGTTGTCTTAGAAACTAGGAAAATACATCAAAACAGTGATGACAGAGTGATCATATCTACCAGAGGAACTTTTGTGGGGTATATGGGTCTGACCACTGGAGTGGGTCTAAGAGAAAATGGGAGATTTGGAGTCTCTGAGCATAAATGGCTATTTTAAGAAGTCTTGCAATAAGAAGGATCAGGGAAAAAATGGGAATGTAAGGAAAATAAGTTGTTTTGTTGCTGTAGGCTAAGATGAAAGAAATAAAGACATGCTTGTATAGTAGAAAGGGAACAATGAAAAATATTGAAGATGATAGACTGCTAGAATGACATTTTTATAGAAATATGGGATCTGGTGCACAGTTGGGGGCTTTGGGTTAAAAAGAGCATAAACAGATAATTTAAATTAACAATGCTAAGAAGAGCACATGAGTAGAAATCCACGGGTAGAAGTGGTAGTGGGATTCTGTTTTCATCTGATTGTTTTTATTTTGTTTGATGTGTGATATTAAGGGGAATGGAGATAGATTTAACATTGGTGAGCTCTTAGTTTCTTCTAGAATAAGTGCTTGGCTGGCTCAGTCAGTAGAGCGTGAGACTCTTGATCTTGGGGTTGTGAGCTCAAGCCACACATTGGGTGTAGAGATTACTTAAAAAAACTTAAAAAATTTGTCCTAGAATTTAGCATTATTAATTTAATATAACAATCTGAGTTTTTTTAAAATTTTTTTAATTTTTTATTTATTTATTTTTTTACCATATTACAAATGCAGACATGGAGGACCAAAGAAGTTAAGTATCTTGTCTAAAGTTAAATACTTTGTTGGTGCCCAGTTATATTTCCTCTGAGGTGACTATTTGCGAACAGGGAATAAAAACCATACAACAGCCACAACAACGATCTGTTTGTGTGGGGTCCCAGATGGAAGAGAAAATGAAACTGGTGGTCAGTTTGCTAATAGAAAAAAATCATTATATACTGGAATGATGACCACATCTGCTTCATTTGGGGGTTTGAAGATGAATGGGAAACCAGATTGCACCAAAGATTTGGCTCCATATTTGAATTAGGAGCCTTGGACACATGTGGTTAAGTCTTCTAAAACCTAAACAGTTTAACTTGGAACTCTGAAATGAAGTAGATCTAAAGGGTTGTAAAGTTTTAAAAGAACAGCATCAATTGTGCCATTGTTTGCTGACAGGCAGAGAGAGTCCTCTGGAGCAGATGATTAAAAGACCATTATAGTTGTCCAACTCAATTTTTCCAGAGAATAAATACCTTTTTTTCTTATAGAAACTGGACTTGAAGTCGAAAACATTTAAGACTTATGTTACCAGCAAAAAGAGTTATGCCACAAAATAAATCCTGCGTAGAAATTGCTTTTCTTTTCCCTCTCCAATGTATAAAAAAATAATATCTTTCCTGTATGTTTTGTTTTCACATCTAGGTCATGCTACTGGCTTAGTGATTATGACAAAATGATTGCTTTAAATCATTTCTGTATTACTTAGCATTACAGATTTTGTTGATCATCTTTTGGCTTTTAAGATTTCTCCTGTGAATGTTCTTTTTCCTTCCTGTCCTGGTAGTACGTGCTGAAATAGTCTAGGAAGTGACCAATTTCAAAAGTCACTCCAGCATATAAATTCGCTAGTGCAGTCATACGAACTCATTCTAGATTTGATGATCTTAAATTTCTGGACTAGATGGGGATGCATACATTCGAATAATAAATTTTCTTATAACCATTTGGAAGAGGACAGAGTGCTTCATGTAACATTTCCTGTATTAGTTTCCTACGGCTGCTGTAAGGAACTGCACAAAATGCGTGGCTTAAAATAACAGATTTAGTGTCTCACGGTCCTGGAGTTGAGAGGTCCAGAATCGAGGAGTTGACAGGGATAATGATTTCTGGAGCTTCTGAAGGAGGATCTCCTGGCCTCTCTCTGAGCTGCTTTCTGGTGTTGCCCAAGGTCCAGGGCATTCCTTGGCTTGTAGCTGCATCACTCTGATTCCACCTCTGTTACTACAGGACTTTCTTCCCTGTGTGTCTCCCCATGTCTCTGCGTCTTCACATGGCTTTCTTGTAAGACACCAGTGACAGCATTTATGGCTCATCTTAATCCAGTATGACCTTCTCTTAATTACATTTTCAAAGCCTCTATTTCCAAATAAGGTCATCGTATTACTTTGCTAGCGTTGCCCTAACAAAGTATCGTGAACTGCGTGGCTTAAAACACAGAAGATTTTTGCTTATAGTTCCGGAGGCTGGAAGTCTGAGGTCAAGATGTTGACCGGTTGATTCCTTCTGAAGGCTGGGAGGAAGAATCTGGTCTAGGTCTCCCTCCTTGGGCTTACAGATGGCTGTCTTCTCTTTGTGTCTCTGCACACGACATTCTCCCTGTACGTGTGTCTGTGTCAAACTATCCCCTTTAAAAATCTGTTTATTAAACTGAGGTACAATTGATACATAACCCTACATTTGTTTCAAGTGTACAACATAATGATTTGATATTTCTTCGTATTGTGAAGTGATCACCATACCAAGTCTAGTTCACATCATCACCATGCAGAGTAACAATTTTTTTAGGATTAACTCTTAGCAACTTTCAAGGATGAAAGACAGTATTATTAACTGTAGTCATCAGCTATTACATCCCCATGACTTACTGGAAGTTTATACCTTCTGACCTCCTTCACCCATTTTGCCCATCCCTCACCTCCACCTCTGGTAACCACCAATCTCTTCTCTGTATCTCTAAGGCTGTTTCGTTTGTTTGTTTGTTAAATTCCATGTATAAGTAAGATCATACAGTATTTGTCTTTCTCCCTTTGGACTTATTTCACTTAGCACAATGCCCTAGGATCCGTTCATTTGTTAGAAATAGCAAGATTTCATTCTTCTCTATGGCTGAATAGTACTCCTGTGTGTGTGTGTGTGTGTGTGTGTGTGTGTGTGTGTGTCTGTATCACATTTTCTTTGTCCATTTAACCATCGATGGACACTTGCATTGTTTCCATATCTGGGCTGTCGTAAATAATACTGCAGTGGACATAGAGGTTCATAGACCTTTTCCAATTTTCATTTCTTCAGATACATACTCAGAAGCAAGAATTACTGGATTGTGTGGTAGTTCTATTTTTATTGTTTTCAGGAGCTCTCTTACTGTTTTCCATAGTGGCTGTGCCATTTATATTCCCACCAACAGTGCATGATGGTTCTCTTTTCTCTACATCCTCAACAATACTTGTCATTTCTTGTCTTTTTTATACTACCCACTCTGACAGGTGTCAGGTGGTATCTCATTGTGGTTTTTCAATTGCATTTCCCTGATGATCAGTGATGTTGAACATCCTTCCATGTACTTGTGAGCCATCTGTGTGTCTTCTCTGGAGAAATGCCTATTCAGAGTCTCTGCTCATTTTTAAGTTGGGTTGTTTGTTTGTTTGTTTGTTTTTTGCAATTGAGTTGCCAAATTACTCCTTTTTATAAGGACATCAATCAGATGGGGTACAGTCCATTCTAATGACCTCATCTTAACTAATTACATCTGTAAGGACTTTATTTTTAAATAAAGTCACGTTTTTAGGTACTCAGGGCTAGAACTTCAACATATGAATTTTAAGGTAACGCGATTTAATCTGTAAGTCACATTCTGAGATTCTGGTTGGACATGAATTCTTTTTTTTGTTTTTTTTTTTTAATTTAGATTTTATTTATTTATTTGACAGAGAAAGAGTGCACAAGAAGGGGGAGTAGCAGGCAGAGGGAGAGGGAGAAGCAGACTCTCCAATGAACAGGGAGCCCGATGCTGAGCTGGATCCCAGGAAGGCAGCTCAAGGAAGCTACTTAACTGACTGAGCCACCCAGGCGTCCTAGGACTGAATTTTTGAGGAACACTAAGCACACTTCCAATTTCTTAAACTGAATCCCCAGAAAGATTTCAAAATGATGTTATCATTATACTCATTTTATATACATTGAAAAATTATTACTTATTGAAGTTAAATAACTTACCCAAGGTCACATGGCTGCTCCTAAGAATGCTGGGACTCCTTTTCAAGTTAGAACTGAAATGTGATATTCAGGCCCTCCAACAGAAATAGATTCTTTCTACTTTCCTGAGAAGTTTCTTTAATTTGTTTTTAAAGTATTTTTCTACCAAGATAGGATGCTATGCATTAGTTTAGATACTTTTAAATATGCAAGTGTTGGACTCTGTGACAAAAAGTTTCAGGTTTTTTAACTTTCCTTGAATTTTAAACATTTTATCCAGATGGTTGCTTACATGCAAATATGGTTTTTGTAACAATTAAGATCCTATCAATTTAATACTGTAGTAGCATTGGTTTTCAATACTGTTTCATTTGTCATATTTAGACAATTGAACAAAGTTCTTTTTAAAATATTTTTTTAAAATTTAAGACCTATTCCTTTGCCGTAATCTGTTCATCTGGTATCTGTGTAATGATAGCATTAGGCCAATTTAATTATAGCCTTTAATTTTCATTAAAGCATGTAGAATGTTGCAAGAATTAGTTTTAAACAATGACAAAAAGAAATCTTAATAAAAGGAGTTGGGGGTCACTGCAGCCATAGTTATGATTTGGAAAATCATAAAATCAACAGTCTTAATTTTCTGCTCCTCATTTCAGGACTAAAAAAAAAAAAAAAAGAAGTTTTCATTTTTCCTTTCATCTCTTTTCTCTGAGGCAAAGACTTTTAGAGCAGTTAGGCCACAAAGGGAAATGGCTTGTTGTCGCTTAGTCTTAGGAAGGTGATACAAAAGCACTTTCCCTCTCTTCTCTTTCTCTCCCGAAAGATTTTCTATTCTGTTTCTCAAAAAAAAACAAAAAACAAACAAACAAAAAAACAAAAACAACAAAAAAAAAACCAACCCTGCAGAGCTCCTCTTTTAGAATCTTCTTTCCAATTTTCCCAAATTGGAAGGTGGAAGGAGGTTAAGGGGATAGAGGGATAACGAATGCAGGACAGGTATGACATGAGGACTAATGTAACCCTGCCAAGTGGATCAGAAGCGTTTGTAAAGAGAGCTATTCCCAGGAAAGGAAGAGGGAGGCCTGGGTAGAAACGCTAAGAACATGCATGCTTCTTCTGATCTGGATTCCTGGGCCTCTCAGGAATAGGTATGTCCCCGTGAAGGGGATCTCCGGAAAGAGGGGTGCCTATGGCTAGGGCTAACTTTGCATTCCTGCTCAGTTCCCACTCAGCATCTTCCCCAGCTCGTCGTCTTTCCAGGCCCTGAGCAGCTCAGGCCTCAGCTTTCACCAGGAGGAAATGATAGGAGTAACTTATAGGCCAGGCGATCCCGAGGTTTCTGAGCTCCCTCCGAGCGAGGCAGCCAAGCAGCCCAGCAGTGCCCCTGTGGACCTGCCCCCAGGCTCCCACCTGCATCCCCCCCCCACATTCTCACCCAACCCAACACCCCCAGGGCAGCTGGGCTTCCATTCCTTACACATATAGGCAGTCCACCGGTACTGCCCAGATACTTTTTTTTTTTTTCTTTAAAGAGGTGGGGAAACGGGGTGGGGAGGAGATTTCCTTTGTTTTTGAAAAAAAAGCTTGGCAGTCATTTATTTAGGGAATTTATTTCAAGGAAAACGGAAATATCTATAAATTTGAATTCTAAATAGAATTTTTTTTCTATAATGATCATGTAAATTATTTTGTATTCCAACTTGATCTGAAAGGCCAGGGATGAGATATGAGTAGTTTTTCTGTTTTTATATTGTAAAGACCTTTGGCCACTTGTGCAGTATAGCAAAGGCGTTTTGAGGGAAAAAACAAACAAACAATACCTTGTACAATGTTTACCGGGGCCTCAGACTGTTGTTAAGTAGAATCTTTGACTATCAGAGTGAGGGAGAAGGCGAAAGGCAGGAGAAGCAAGAGAGAGGTCTTTCGTAGGGATTTCTTTTATTTAGTCGAAGGAGGGGAGGCATTTTTGGAAGGAGCGGGATGGAGGGAGACTGAGGGCAGGACGGGGTGGGCCGCGGGAGGCGTGAGGATGAGGAGGGAGTGCGGAGGGCGTTAGGGATGGGAGGAGGGAGGCGGGCGGGAGGTATGTAGTGCGTAGGATTTTCTGACTTGAGTGTATTTTTCTTTCTTTCAGTTCGTGCAATTCCTTCCTCCCTCCCTTTCCTTCCTTCCTTCTTTCCTTCCTTCCTCACTTCCCTTCCCTTCCTTCCTCCCTCCCTTCCTGTCTCCCTCCCTCCCTCACTAGTGTTGTCTCTTTGCTCTGGTTTGTGCTCAATGTCCAGAAGGCACTGCCTGAAATTTCCTACCTGGCTGTTCCTTGTGTCTCTCTTGAGCCTACTGTAGGCAAAGGATCCATGTCCTAAACTACTGGAGGCTCAGTCGGCCAGGACAGACACACTTCCTCTTCGCCCTCAGGGTGCTTCCTTTGCCACCTTAGCCCTCAGGTAACGGGAAATCAGACCTTCCGTTGGTGGCCGTGTCAGTGAAAGAAAAAGTGAAAAGTGAAAGTAAGCCTTATTTGTAATAAAATCTCCGAACAAAATGAGGAGCTGGCCGTTTCTGGGGGGTGGGGGGAGCGAAAGGTAATGGTGCTGCTCTTTGGCACCGTGTGCCCTATAATAAAACATTTAATTAAATCTTTAAATGTCTGTGGAGCACAAAATATGCACATCAGAATAAAACACATCGGGCATAACCAAAACTATAATTATGTCAACCCTGTGCCTGAGCCCACCTTAGCTGCTCTGCCAAGAATCAGTGCTTTAAAACTTTCTATCCATCTGTTAAAAAAGAAAAAAAAAAAAAAAAAAGAAGCACCTGCATCGTACCTGTAGAAATCTCTGGCAAGGTTGGGGATGCTTTGGCCACTGACACGGCAGCTGCGGGGCCCCTCAGCCACGGGCCGGGCTTCTGCTGAGCGCGTCCTGCGCAGGGCCCGAGGTGCGCAGGGCCCCAGGTGGGCAGGGCCACAGGTGCGCAGGGCCCCAGGTGGGCAGGGCCACAGGTGCTCAGGGCCCCAGGTGGGCAGGGTCCCAGGTGCGCAGGCCCCAGGTGGGCAGGGTCCCAGGTGCGCAGGGTTCCCGGTGTGCAGGGCCCCAGGTGGGCAGGGTCCCAGGTGGGCAGGGCCCCAGGTGCGCAGGGCCCCAGGTGGGCTTCAAGGGCTCCGGGGAGCTGCCCTCCGAGCACCTGCTAACCCTCTGGCGGTGGATTCAGGAGCAGAAAGGAGCAGGGAGGAGAGTGGCCTGGGCGGGGAGCGGGCGCGAGGGGATACACGGCAGACGTGTCTGTGGCTCAGAGGTTTTGTGCTAGAAACTTGGGCCTGAGGTGGGTCCCCAGGAACAAATACTATAGGCCTGCGGTGTGTGGTGCGTGGGGCCGTTTTACTGACTTACTCCAGGTTATTTCTGTGTTTATTCAAAATGTGTGTTTGTGGGAGCCCCTGGGTGGCTCAGTGGTGGAGCATCTGGCTCAGGTCATGACCCTGGGGTCCTGGGATCGAGTCCCCCATTGGGCTCCCCGCAGGGAGCCTGCTCCTCCCTCTGCCCGGGTCTCTGCCTCTCTCTCTGTGTCTCATGAATAAATAAAATCAAAAAAATTAAAAACATAAAATAAAATGTGTGTTTGTGTCAGTGGGGGTGGGGCATGTCGTGTGTATCGATGTTTCCTCCCCCTTTGCTGGGGTTCCCAGTCCTCCCCCGCTCCTGCTCCTGCTTTGGGGCCTTTACAAACACCCCTGCCCGCTTCCCAGGGGCCTGACGCTGTCGGGGCGGGAGGACGGAGCAACCACATTTCAAAAACCCACAGACAAAATACTCGTTTGTGAGAGAAAAACCAAGAGGCTTAAAAAGAGTGTGTGCAGGATGACAGCTTAAATATATAGGTTTTGTTCAAGAATTTTTTTTTTTTTCAGTTTTATATTCTGAGTAACTGAGGCCGCAGGAGGGGTGGATCCTGACTGCTTGAGGTGAGCCCCTCACGTACTGATTTTGAAGCTGATGGGGCTTCCCTGGCAGAGGCCAACCCCCTCTCTTCACAAGGTGACCTCTCGGAGGTGGAGACGGCGCCCACCCTGGTGCTCGGGGCCTTGCAGACATTATCCTTCCACCCTGTGCACCTTCTCCTTCTCCGCCTCCCTCATCTTCATCGGGAGCCTCCGAGTTACCACAGTAGCCTCAGACCAGGTCTTCCCATTGCCCTTCCTGCTCCCGAATCCCACTCTACGCGGGCTGAGCCGCCAGTGGGATGTTTTCCTTTGAAGTCTGAAATCAGATCATCGTTCCCCTTTCTCCGTCCCTGGAAGAATTCCTGTTGCTTTTAAAATGAACGTAGGGCTCCGTGGCCTGTCAGAGCCTCCAGGGTGACCCCTGCCGCGTCCGCGGTCTCCTGCCCTCTATTTCCCGCTTCCTGTCTGCATCCTGGCCTTGCTGGTCTCGTCTTGGTGTCCAGTCTCTATCCCACCTCAGGACTTTTGAACTCGCTGCTTTTTTCTAACTTGCATATACGACGTCTCCCTCTTTGCCTGTCTAAGTCTTATAATTCAAGTCTTGGCAAAATGCCACTTTGAACGCTCTGCTAGGGTAACCTCTCTTCACCCAGGTATTCTTTTACATACCCAGGATTATTTCTTTCATTAAGTTCTTATCTCCAAATGAAATCATCTTGTTCATTCACGTGCTTACATATTTACTCTCTGTCTGCCCCAGAAGAGTTTTCTTCTTCGCTGCTTTGTCCCCAGTACTCCCAAGGGATCCGATAAATATTCATTGAAAACCTAAACAGCCTTAAGAAACAATGTACGTCGTTGGGGAGAGCCTTCATCTCCCACCATCCGCATTGACTTGAGCGACCCTACACCTGCTATCATTTCTCACCAGACAGAGCAAGGAAGACTATATTCTCTTCCTCTCTGCTCCACAATCACTATTTTGTTTATGGCTCCCAAAATGAAGAAAATTTCAAAGCCAACATCAGAGGCCTTAACTAAGAAATAACAATGTTCAGTGTCTCAGTGTCTGACAGATATAACCTGGACTCTGTTGCAAGGGCCCTGAGGGCTGAGTGGCTGCCAACAGCCGAGGCTCTTGGCTCTCTGCCTGTGCATGTTACTGCCAGCCTTATTGCCTCTGCACTGAATTTATATTTTAATACAGGACGCCAACAACGCATTTGTGTAATAGAAGCACAGAGAATGATTTTCCTTTTCCAGGCCAGAAGCTTCATTTTCCCTTCCCACCTTCTAATTTAATTTCCTTTTCCTCTTACCTAACCCCAATCTCCCTCCTGTGACAAATATATCTTCTCTTATAATTATTTTACTTTCTTTGTCCTTGTTACACCATCTACCTCAGTAATGGGACTTCTTGCCACTGTTTCTGCTAAGGCATGTCACCTGGGGTTAATAAACAGGAAGAACCTGAGCACTAGATGATCTAAGAAGAGGCCTAACTGGATCTGTGTAAGGGATTTTCTATATAACATGAAATAGTTCCTCCAGTGGTCTGTGCTTATGATTTAGCCTTTAGTTGGTTCAAATCACCATTACCTGTACATTTATCCAGAGGGTCATTTTGTTCTTTTCTTCTCTTATTAGATATTAACAACTACCAGCTTTCCCCAGGAAAGCCAGGAATCACATTATAAAATGGGGCGAACAAGAAAATGAGACGTTATTGTATATATAAGACCACAGGCAGAGCTTGTGAAACATGGTTGGTGCCCATCAATGGTTGATAAATGAAGGAGCATTTTGAGCCTGACAGATAATGGGCAGCTTAGGTTACTGAGATAAATGGAGAGGCATTGGCTTTTTTAGTGGACAGTGGAGGCTGGATCCAGGGCAGTTCAGGGTGGAGAGGGATGGTAAGTAAGAGCATTACAGACCTATACTCTGTGCTACAAGTCCAGTTGCAAGAGGTGAATCCAGCAGTAACATAGACCAGATTTGTGTCACAAAACACATTGCATAGAGGATGGAGGAGACAGTGTTACATTCCTGGCAGTGATGGCTTCATGGGAGGGCGATCTGTGCAGGCATACTGATCCCTGTGCTGAGAAATGGCTTCATACTTAAATGTTCCACTGTCTCCATCTTGAAATTCATTATTATTTTTGAACAAGGGATCCTACATTTTCATTTGGCACCGGGCCCCACAAATTACACAGCCAGTTCCGCTTCCTTTTTTGCTGGTGTTTTCCCCATGCTGCATGCCCACTGATGTTCATATAATTCTGTGAGATAGTAAAACAGAACCCCTCTGTGTGTATTGGAAAGTTCGATTAAAACTCTCAACTAAAACACTATGAACGCTTGCATTTGTACCCTTGCAGTCCCCTTCACATTTGAGAGGAACAATGAAAATGCTGTAACTTGGGGAAACAAAAGATCGTTTTTTCTCTTTTTCCTATTTTTATGCATTTGTCCATTTTCTCACAAGATGGTTATGAAGTATTTAATATGGCCTAGAGACTATGCTAGACACTAGGACAAAAACAACCAGATGTGGTGTTTACTCATAAGGGGTAAGCAACTATTATGCAATACCTATCAAGGACCAGCCATTGTTTTAAGGGTTTTATATAGTAGCTTGCTTAATTCCCACAAAAACTGTATGAAATCACTACTATTAATATCCTCACTTTGCTGATGAGAAATGTGATGCACGGATAGGTTATATACACTGTACGTGTTCCATAGCTAGAAAGTGGCATAACCAGGATTTAAAACCAAGTAGCTTAGCTTTATTGACTGTGTCCCTAGCCACTAAAGCAACACATGATAGAGGTGCTATGAGGGAAGGAGACAAAGGTTATGCATGGTAGGAGGCTGCCCAAAGGGGGGAATTGACAGTTCTATCTTGGAGGGAACCATTGAGGAAGGTTTTGTCACAATGATCTTACTTGAAATGGACTGTGAAGCACGAGGAAGTAGTGTCTGTCCATTGAGGGAGAGTATGTACTGGGATGAGGTGGGAGCTGGCTTGGCCAGGTGGAGAGCAGAGAGGTAAGCCTGGAGCTCTGGGCAGTCCCAGATCTTGGGTCTAAGGAGCTTGGAGGTCTTATATAGGTAATGGCAAATCATTAAAATTTTTAAGCAAGGATTTGACATGATCAGATGAACACTATAGAATATTCTCTCCGACATTATAAATGATAGAGTCTATGGATTAAAAAATAAAAGTAGAGACAAGTAGAAGAGTATTGCAGTGGTGTCTCAGTGACCCTGAGGGCCTTACTCAAAGCAATGGCTGGCAAGTAGAAAGGAGGAAATGAAGGATAAGAGATGTCTTTTGCCAGTTCAGTAGGATTGGGGTATTGGCTGGTTGTTGGGAGGGCTGAGGAAGGGATGGTGTGTAGGATGACTCTAGGATATCTCACTGCCCAGTGCCTTCCTTCTTGACCTGCTGTCCTTACCAACCCGAACCAGCCTTCTCTAACATAGCTTCTTCACCAGGACTCAAGAAGGGAGGGAAGGATAGAGAGTAAATTAAAATAAAGAAATGATGTCTGAGAAATGGAAAGTGTCCATGGCAAAGGAGAAAGAGAGAAGGGGAGGGGGAGCTCCAGAAAACAAATAGAAGGACAAGATGGAATAATGAACAAAGTTTTAATCTCTCAAATGACAGATTAAGGCAAACTCTTGAATATAATGCCACATATATGTATTTATTTTACTGAGTCATCTTTTAAAAACAGAACTTGAGGGAAAGATAAGAATGTCAGAACAAGACAGAGGCAGGTGACAGGGATGTGTGGCAACGAGACAGAGGAAAGAGTCATAGCTCTGTAACCTACCTTTGATTGGGGCAAGCTTGGAAACGAGAAGGAAGATATGCATGGACAGCAAATCACAAACTGTCAACTGGAAAGAAAGCAAAATCATCTAGCGAAATGTAAATTGCCAAAAAGAACAGACAGGTGCATAATTTATGTAGATTTGTATTAATGACTAGACAAATGAACATAATTTTTCAGAACACTAGTAACTCAGAAAATACATGTTGATTGAATTCAATGTGTATTTTTGGAGCATTTACCTTGTGGGCTGCTACATGCCACATACTGGAATACAAATCCAGTCTGGGCACATTAGTAACGCACACAGACATATACACACTGAGCTTAAGCACTTACCATCTAGTATGAAGGCAAATCATAAATAATCAGATATGGAGACTAAGACTAAAGAAGTCATTAGTGGGATGAAATGTTACGCATCTTAATAAAAATTCAGGAATTCATTCAGGTGAGGGGTGGACAGTGAGCAAGGAGGCACCGGCAAAGTTGAGTGCAGATTGGAGACTTCATGGATCAGAGGAAGGCGATGTTGTTAATAAATCATATTTCCAGATTTACTTGAGGGATGAGCTTGTGAAAATTCCAGCAAAAATTAATCATGTGGAATGAATTTACCGTCCTCTTTACGGCTCCTTATCAATTTGAAGGCTTAAAAAAACTGTTTATACCTTTGTAGCATGTTCAAATAAAATATTAATTTCATCAACACACACACACACACACACACACGCACACAAATACTCTGAAAAAATCCTGCATTCACATTTTACCAAAGAGGAGCAAAAAGATGATGCGTTTTCTGCACTAAAATTTCCCTATTGCTGTCATTTTTGAGCTGTGTATAGCTCTAGATTTCCAAAAGAGAAATGAATAGGGTACATAATACTATTCTCAGAAAGAGGCCACCCACTGCCATAGACTGTGTGAGTGTAATTCTCATTGACAAGCCAAGATTGAAGAATGTATATGAGGCCAATTGCACAGACTCCGTCTGTTTTTCCAGCTATTTAACTGTTCACATCAAGTGCTATGTTTGTTTGCATGGGAGGGGAATGGACCCAAAGAACTTGAAAGCAGAGAGGCCACATCGCTCGCTGGGAGAAGTACAGATGGGACTGGTGAGGCTTTTACCTGGGACTCCTACACCTAGCTCATTAAAACCACATAAACCTCAGAGAGAGCCTGAGAATACAGAATGTGGGACATCAAGTAGAAAATTATCTAAAGCAATGGCAAGAACATCTGGCAAGATCAGAGCATGATAGAATGTGCAAATTGCTCTTTGATGCTGACCTGCTGGAAGAGGAGAAATAATCCCGAGCAAAAGAGAGGTTAAAAATAATCCAACTCATTTGCAATTTTAGGGAAACCGAAGTTTACGTTTGTTCAGCGATCATGCCGGTCACTTTTCATATTACGATTCCAACAGGAAAATTACTTATTTAGGGAATTTCTGAAAAATAGAAAAGAGAACAAAGTTACTAACTGACCCAGTTAGTAAACACAGCAAGTTGCCATATTTCCTGCCCAATAACAGATGCAAGCCTTAGGGGAGCTGCACGCTGCCTTCCAGATCATTGAACAAATGACTTCTTCAGTGCACTAATTATACTGAAAGAGTTAAAAGAGCTTCTAACTGCATTCTACACCCAAGGGAGGGTTGAGTCCCAGGGAAGTTAAGCTAAATGAAGAACCAGACTATGACTATTCCTGAAGCCAAAAATGCCAGCAGCCTGTCTCATCACTATTTTATAGCAACATATGACATTTATTCCTCCCAGTCCACCTTGTTAGCCATGTCCATGTTGGTGGCCAGCCTCTACCGTGCCTCCCACATAAAACCTCAGTGGAGATTAACCTTAGTGAAAGTTAAATGCTTCTTGTATCTTCTGAAAGTCAACAAGAAAGTCAACAATGCCGAGTTGATGTGGGCAGCAGGGGTGCCTATTGACTGTGTCATCAAAGAGCTTAGGAAAGCTTGGGTTAGGACAGGTTACTTATATAATGTAAATGTAAAGGAGTGGGGTAAGTTTCACGAAAGACGAAAAACAGAGTCTTGGAGGGAGGGATGATACCTAACCATGGATGTGTTTTCCATGAGTTTAGAGAGTGGACAATCCGAAAATTTTTAGGTGACCTGAAAGATTTAAGGTGACCTGAGATAATGCAGACTTGTGATGGGGAGGTATGGAAGGAGACGATGTATCAAGAAGAAAAAAACAGGGCCCAGAGAGGCGTGGAGGTGGGAAAGAGCGAAGGCGTGACTGTCACATGACTGGAGTTGGGCTGGGAAAGAAGTAATGAGCATCAGGAAGGAAAGATTGATTGGGAATTTTGTGAAGGACTTTGAATGCCAGTGTTAGGATTTTACATTTAATTTGCTAGGCAAAGGGGAGCCACCAGATGTTTGTGCATAAGAGAATGACGTGATTAAAACTGTTTTAGGAAGATTAATTTGGCAGTTGTCTTTGGTTAGATTGATGTTGTAAGAGGCTGGCGCTTGGAAAGAAAATGGTTAATAGGCCTTTACAGTTGTGTTATCTGATAAGAAATTGAACAGTGAGTTCTGAGAGGAATTTCAAAGGAACTTGAGGAGTTGCAACGAGTTTTAATATAAAAAAGCAAAAAAAAAAAAGAAATTGATCAGTTGTTTTTAAAAAAATCTTATAAATATTTACATTTTCCTGAAGTCCCATTAATATCTATTTAAAAGGTACCAAAGATTTGGCAATAAGGAGCACTATTAGCTTTCTTTCTTTCTTTCTTTCTTTCGTTCTCCGGAGGAGGGAGGAGGGTCGGGGGGGGGGAGGGGGAGGGAGGGGGGAGGGAGGGAGGGAGGGAGGAGGGACGGGGAGGAGGGGAGGAGGAGGAGGAGGAGGAGCGAGGAGGAGGAGGAGGAGGAGGGGAGGAGCGGAGGAGGAGGGGGAGGGAGGGAGGGAGGGCGGGGAGGGGAGGGGAGGGGAGGGAGGTGGGGGGGAGGGAGGGAGGAGGGGCGGAGAGGGCGGGGGGTCTGGGTTGGAGTGAGGTGGGAGGAAAGGGAGTGAAGGAAGGGGGAGCGGGTTTATTGTGTGGTGCGTGGAGGGGGGGTAGTGGGTGGTATAGTGAGTGTAGTGTAGTGGGTGTTGAGTTGTGTTATTTGGGGTGGGGGGTTTTTTTTAAGGGAGGGGGAGTTTTCCTGCCTTTACTTTTCTGTCCTTCCTTGCCTGTCCTTCCTTCCTTTCCTTCTTTCTTTTTCTTTTTTTCTTTTCTTTCTTTTCTTTCTTTCTGTTTTTATTTCTTTTCTTTTCTTTTCTTTTCTTTTCTTCTTTTTTTCTTCTTTTCTTTTCTTTCTTTCTTCTTTCCTTTAAAGGAAAAACAGTATGCTGGAAGAACCACTATATAGGGTTAAAAGGGGGAAATGTGCTCCACCCTCCAGCTTCCTGTCTGCTTCTCAGCTGTGGAAAGAACGCTGGATACAGGGTGTCCTATTCTGGCTCTGTCCTTGCTTTGTTGTGTGACCTTGAGCAAGTCACACCTCTCTGGGCCTCAGTTTTCACTTGTGTGAAATGAGGGTTCAGGTTCCATGACCCCTAGAGTCATTTCCAGATTTCATGTTTTCCGATTCCTTGTAAGAACAAAGTGAACTGCAGTGGATAAAAAGGTTAATGTCTGTCTGCATTTTCTCCTGACTCTTTCGCTGACTCCCCAAGAACTCCAGAGAGGAGGATGAGTTGAGGATTTCAGTTCATGCATGGACTTCAGGTAGCATGAGCTTGTTTCATTTGTTGCCATAGCTTAAATGCCATCCTGTCATAGCTTAAAAGCTCTCTTGTCATTCCACGATTGCTGTTTTTCCCTGTTTACAAGAAGCTAAACTTTTGCAGATGCTTGCTCCCTTGTCTTACAAAGAATTAAGAATACATTTTCTTTATATTTAAGAAGACTTGGAATACCAATTTAAATAAATTAGCTGTGGTATAATATTGGTATATCTTACTTTCATTGGGAATAATTTAAATCAGCTAATGTACTGTAAGATACTTTACAAATAGGAATGCAACACAGTGAGATGCAATGCAGCGCGGTAAGAACAAACAGAAGCCATTTCAATCAATTGGCTAATTAATTAAATTAATTATAACAGAACATTGAGTATTAAGTAACCAATGGTAGTGTTTTCAAGATTAATTGATAGCTCACAAGTCGTCTGATTGTTCTTAACTAAGAAGATGATAAGGCTTATAATTTTCTTTCATATTCTATTCATGCTCTCTATTTGTATTTTTTTTTTTTGGGGGGGGCTTCCATATAATTTTGTAAAAGGCTTAAGAGGACACCACGGTCAATATATTCCAGCGAGAACCTTCTTGAACTCTACAGTAATTGTCAGAGATTTTATCCATGTCAATCTGGGTAGACAGATGTAGAGAATGAGTGAGTCAAATATTCTCAACTCTACCCACTTACCATTTCCCTGATAGTAATTAGAGAATCATCAACTTTCTGGATTTGCTCTATTATGTTTACATAGCATTTAGCAAATAGAGTTTGAGTCATCAGGGGACTGGGGATACCTTACTGTTAAAAGTGCCACTCCCCCACCCCTTTTCTTAATTTTGTAGAAAAATGGGCAGATGATTTAGAATGGTGAAGGATTGGGGTAAAATAAAGCCATTATGTAGATTAGGAAAAATACTCTTGGTATGGGTTTTGGAGATAAGGTAATGTGAACCATTTTCTGAGATGGTGGACAAGTTCTTTTGAACGAGTTTTTGTGATTATGGATATTGGAAAGACCATGCCTCCATGCCCACCCCCCTGCCCCAACTCCCACCCTTCCTCAGATATGCTTATGACCCAAAACGCCACCCTGGTACAGTTGAATAAAAAATTTGGATTTATTTGTTGGTTTCAGGAACCTTGGTTAAATGGGGATATGTGTACATTAACTCATGCCTCTTCATCTTCTCCCAAGTCATATTTCCAAGTGGGTGTGGTATGCTTGGGGAAAATCTTGGTCTGTCCCTACTTTCTTTGGGAAGACACAAAATACATGATTGTTTCAAGCTACAGCTCATGAACCATTTATCAAATAACCTGTTTTGCACTATTTATGAATTAGCTAACAAATGTATATCTTAGCTATTGATGAAATAATAAAAGATATTATTAACTAATCAAATAATAAGGTAATCAAGTAGTATTCATCCAACCTGCCTGACCTATTCACTGAAATCTGCCTAGAAAAATCTTAGAATGTTTAATGTAATAAAAGAAATATTTTTAAAAGGTCCACAGATACAAATCAAATGACTTTTACCAGAGTTACTAGTTTGAAAACTCAATACAAAATTATAATAAACCTGTTAAGACTATGACTTGCTTATAATATAAAAGATGATAGAAACATCTTTGAAATTTAGCATGATTAATTTTTTTTTGTAGCTAGAAATACAGCTTTGGTAATTGAATTTATATTAGCGTTTATATCAACAGTACATTCAAATGTATGAAGTTTCATCTCTGTGTACAGCCTGTAGATTGGTGCTAATAGAACTTTCTGCAGCCGTAGACGTATCTTAGATCTGGTCTGACTGACGTGGTAGCCACATGTGGCTATCAACCATTCACAACATGGCTAATGTGACTAAGGAATGATTTGATTTTATTTGATTTTTATTAGTTGCTACCATTTATGTCAGTGCAGCTACAGGATGAATGTTAGTATCACAAGAGGAAAAATAAAAATCATCTAGGATTTCCTAATATGAGTAAAAATTTAGTGTCTGTATTTTGATAATTTTTTAATGTAAAGGGAAATAACTAATTTTTTATAAGAAAGGAACTTATTCAAATACACTGTGTCAAGTATGATTATTTTTAGTTTCGGAGATTTTCTTTAAGGACAGAACACTAAAATTTAACTAGCTCTTTGTAGAATTTTTTTTTTCTGAAAATTGAATCTCAGTTTTTCAAAGTTAAAAGGTATTCAGAACAATTCGTTACATCAAAGACTATTTTATGTATATGAAAGGTTCTTACTAATATTTTTTTCAGAGACATATATAGCTAAGTTTTTTTGGTTTTGTTTTTTTGTTTCTGGACCTAATGTTTAGCATATTTTCTCCCAAGGATATACGCCAGTGTGACCACATGCCCTCAGCTATTCTAGAATTGACCCCTGACAGACAGCTTCATTATTTGGAAATAGTTTTATCAGCTGTGGGTTTTTTGTTTGTTTGTTTGTTAGTTTTGTTCTCAGCTTACAAATTTGTCATACAGGTTCATACAGTTTGTTTTCAGAGATTTTAAACTGACCATTATAACTGTTGACTTTTCAAATCATTTTCTAAGACTGTGCTTATGATTCATAATTTATTCTTCATTTTCAAAACCTAGCTGTTGCCAAAATAGCAAAGCTATCCCAGTGGATATATTTCCCTGGGGACCTCTTGAAAGTCACTGACAAAGACACAAAAACATTTCCATAAGACTGGTTCTTGAGTAAAATCATGTCATCAAAAGTTACGTCTTCTTTTCCTTTTTTCTTTATGCTGACCTCCCATGGTTTTATTCGAACACATTATATAGAAGCGTTTGCAATTCGTGATTTTCTAGCATATTGATCTCAGAGCCACAATGTTTATTGCTTGCATATTGCATTGTCTCACCTAGTATTGGGTATTTTGTTTGTTTGTTCATTTGTTCGTTGGGTTCACTCTTGCTCTTGGTACAAAACTTCTTACTTTTAAGGTCATTACTTCACTCGTGATTTTCTTAACAGCAGCTTGAGTTTTTCCTAATCTTTAGGAAGGTACATGTCGCCTACTTTGCATAGGTTTTTCTCACAAGCACTCATGCTTTAGGTTATTCAAACAGCTGGCTCTACATTTCTTCCAGGTGAGACTTTTTCTTTCTAATTTCCTGTTTTCTGTTCAGCAAAAGAAATCATTTCTGAAAATCTGTATGCATTGGCTGAAATCTGCTGTCTTCCTGTGAGGCTTTTGTTGCAGTTATACTTGATTCCAGTATTTGTCCATTGAACCTCTCTCTTCTCTCTGTATTTTTCTCTTTTATGTGAATGCTTGTTTCTCTTCCTGACAGATATTGCTCTCATTTTCTATCATTTGCATGGTGAGTTAGGCAGTAAAAAACAGTTTTTACTTACCTGAGCCTGGCTTTCCTGGGTGAGCAAGCTTCCTGGAGCCCCTTGGTCATCTGAAAGGGCTCAGATTCCTCAGGTCTGGGATGACCTTGCTCAATAACGTGCTCCTCGTGGTAAAGACTATTTTCTGTTCCTGTTTATAGATGTGAGAATGTCATTTGGCATTTACCTTAAAATACGCTCACTCAGGTGGGGAAAAGGAAACACACACATAAAACCTCCCTCTTATTCTTTGATTATTACAGATTTTTTTAGGCCTGGAATTCATGTGAAAATGCCTTAGGTTTTGCCTTTTGACAATAGTCATTGAGCATCCAAGCTACACTGAGCAATGTATTGGCCTTGAGCTTGGTTAGAAATGAAGAAATCCATGTAAATATGAACATAAGGAAAGTACAAGTCTTAAATATATATTCTGTCCATACGTAAAACATTGTGTGGTTTCTATCAAATAAAACTGGGATGCACCTTTGAGATACTTTATGCTATGTCTTCAGTTTTTAAGAAAACCACTTGTTTGGGGCTTGATGTAACTTTAAAATTTTGTAGTAATAACCCGAATGTAATATTTTAATTGCTTTCTCATAAGGTCAAAGCACTTTGCAGAACATTACACAAATAACCATTTTTACTGTATAAGCAATTTCAAGATTCCTATAATCCTTTTCTTTTTCTTTATTCTTTAATTTGATCACAACGGTGAAGGACATACCTGAGTTGTAGAATATCTTGTTGCCTTTTTATTTTTTTTTAATGAGTCTTTTAGATAGGAGGATGTAATTATTTCTTTGTGCATGTGTTTGGACCAAATTCCCAGACTGGGGTTGATCCAATGTTAATTAGATTGGCAAACACCATCTCTATGTTCCCAAGAATTAGACTTCCAGAATAGCAAAATGACCAGTAGACAATTATGTTTTAATTAAGAAATATTTCTCAAATTAAAAAAGAAATATTCTTCATTCAGACTTAGCTTTTGTTACCATTAAAAAGGAAAATCATCATTTAGGTTCAAAGGAAGAGCCATGTAACAATGGGTTATAAAATATCCAGTAAAAGGTTGTTTGAAACTTGGGAATCCTTAGATAAAGGGCTTTTTAGCAAGTTGTATATCAAGTTTCTATTAGACAACTCCCTTTGAATCATGTATGCATAACTAATCCCTTATCTCCAACCCCTTCACATCTTGTTTAATATTGCTGGTTTAATCATCTGTACCTTCATTGCTTAAAAAAAAAAAAAAAAAAAAAGCTTGACTGTGCTAAAACATTGAAGAAATCAATCTCTATTTCAGACTTTATCAGACTTGTATAATTATAGTTGAAAAAAGCTTGAAAATTCAATCAATTCTTTTTCTAACCTTTATAGAAAGGTGTTTTTTTTAATACTGCATACCAAAAATTTAGAACTTAAAAAATGCTGAAGGTTAAAGAAGGCAGGAATTATCTGAGAATGATTTTCTTTTTTACTGATAAAGGAAAAGAGAAAAAAATGCATGACTTTAGAGTAAACTATGTTTCTCAGTTACTTATGAGACATGCCTGAGAAAGCGAACAAAGGCACAGCCAGTCAAGTGTAATTGGGGAGCTAAGCTATTTTGGAAGGTATTACCAAATCTACACAGACAAGGAGAAAAGTATTTTCACCGAAGTGCTTAAATGGCTGCTGTTCTCTCCAAAGTCTGAGGAAGATTTTCAAGGTGCAGAACTAATGTTTCCTTCTAATGGCATCATGAACAGTGAACAGTAATCTTTTTTTTAAGTAGTGAATATGAAGTTCTATAATCCCTAAATATAATTATTCACATTCTTACCCGAATTTCTTTACTTGGGAGTATGTCTACTATATTTAAGAAGCTAGAAACCAAAGGCCATTTCAAAATAAAGCTGAATATAATCTAAGAAATAAATAAATTGCTATTAAAGTATGTGTAGATGACAGTGTTCTGCATTTTCCCCAAAATCAAGTAATCAAGTACATCCCTTTCAGGCAGATCCCACTGACCCTTTTATAATTAGATTTCTCCCTTTTCCCCCCAGTAATCCACTTTAACATAATTCTTATGTGGTATTATCATTCTTCAGAATTGTTTCTCTTCCACAGAAAGAAGGTGAGTCCTTTGCAGGTCTATTACATCTTCCAGGACATCTCTTACTAGGCACCAGTGTTTTTTAAAAGTTCCTTTAGTGCAAGTTAACGTAGAACAATATTCTTCTGACATGCCTTTTGCTTAATTTTTTTTTTTCAAGTGCCTTAAGCCTGTTGACTTTGTTACCCCGGTTAACATTGTATGCAAATACTAACGTGTTGGAGTTTGGAAAGGGAGACTCTTGGGATGGAACTTGAAGAGTATGGTTAGGAAATGGAGAAAAGGCATGTGGTTTAGGGGAAGTTAGTCCAGATGGAGAGCCTCAAAGAAAATTCCAAGATGAGAGCCAGTAGTTAAGTTGCTTTCTCAGGACATAAGGAGGTGTCGTGGCAAGCTGGCCTTCCCAGTGATCTTTCTGGTTTGTAATTGTGTAGGTAGTTGTAGATTTGAACGTTTAGAGAGAGACAAACTCATTCTGAAAGTGGTTATTTCAAATCAAATGTGTGGTTCAAATGGTTATTATAAGCAACTACCAGTATTAAATGATCACTGAGTAAGACCTATTCTGTTACTCATGCTGGTAGATGATCTCGCACGTGGAGAATATAGATTTCTTGTTTTGAGAAAGATTGCTTATGATGCAATTGGTCCATCCTTTTCATGTGTAGATTGAAAAAAATCTCGAAGTTTCCTTTTTTTGGTTTTTGTTTTCCTCATTTATTTTGGGACTTAACTCTTCTTTAGTCTTGAACAATCAAAAGCAACAGAAGACTGTGCTTGATATATGTGTACCTACATGTCTGTGTGCGTGGGGGGGGCGGTGGGTAGGTGAGTGTTTGTGTGAATTGATGGATATATGTGAGGAAGAAGGAAATGCTACCAGGAACAATGGTTTCACTTCTGTCTTTGTACTTCACAAACGTTGGGTTTTGTTCCAGAGTAATTTTTAAAGGATAGTATCATTTGACAATTCAATAAAGTATATATATATATTTGTAGTCACGTATAACCATGGTAACAGAGCAAATCCAGTCTAACTAGGAGTAAAATCTACTTTGGAATGACAGTTATTTACTTGAAGTTATTTTCCAACGTGCATTCCAAATAGGTGAGTATGGGTTGTCATTTCATAAATTTCTGGTCGTTATTTTTCTTTTGTTACGTATTAAAATTAAGTTGTGGCACAGAGACCTTAAAAATTATGTTTTTGGAATTTACAATTTCAAGATGGAGTTTAAAATGTTCTTATTTTGCAATAAACTCTAATATTTTTCTCCTTTCTTAAACCTACAAAACTTGATCCAGGAGCAGACTTTTTTTTTACAGCTGTTTTCTAAACCCTTGGAAAATGGTGTATATAAAGGGAATATTGCCATAACTTTAAATCCAGCAGTGCTGGAGGCAGCCTTCAATCTTCATGATTTTCTGATAACATAGAAGTTTGTTTTCAGATGCATCTGCAATGCCTGTCTAGAGGATTTCAGATTGTAGGAAATGAAGTATCTTACTGTTAGAGAAAAAACAAGACAAACACACACATTCATTTTACTGAGGGCAGCAATAATGGAAATGGGTTTAGTATGATGAACATATCACTTAGTGCTTCTTGAATTTTGTTCGATATTTTGGTTATAACATGGGGCTTCCCAGCTGGTGGTTGTAAAAACATTTGTTCTGCTTCATTTTTTCCCCAGAGTGTCTGGGAAACGTAGGTATGAAATTTTAAGGAATAAAGAATGTCATATTGCTTCCTTTTCAAAAATTTGGTACATCCTAGTGTTGTGGAAAATGCCTAAAGTCATCATTGAGCTTATTTATCTGAAGAGGTGGCTTTTGTTGATGGTCTATATATACACACATGAAAAGAATTGCCATAAACTAAGTGCAGCAGAAAAAAAATGACCTTGGTTTACTTTTAGCTCTTGTCATTTTATGCTTCATGTTCAGGTGACGGTCAGAGAATTCAGTCAATCAATTATTAGACACTTGAATGCAAGCTCAGTGCTTGAATAGTTGCGTGCCCTGCCTCAAGGAGTTGGGACTTTTCTTATAGCTGACTAGGCTCCCACTGTCCAGTCTTCCTCTCTTGAGATAAAGAGGCAGGGAAAATAGCCCCAGACATTTGTGCTTCTCTAATACTGCAGGTTCACCAGGTACGCAGACAGGATTTTAGATGACTACACAGGTTTTGCCTTGAAGGGTGGTCTTTATCATTGTTGCCTTCTCTAGGAGGGATGAGATGAGATTACTTTTGTACTGCTCCCGGAGCAATAGGAGTCTATAATTTGCTTCAAGAAAATTTTTTCAGTGGCCAAAAGTTAAAATGCCTTTGACTTTTGATAACCATGATATATTTATGAAAGAGATTTGTGGGAACTAAAATCTGAGAAATGGGGGAGGGAGGGCAGATCATAGAAAGCTTTGTAGGATACTTTAAGGATGTTAGCTTTTAGTCTGTTTGAGATGAAGAATCTCTGAAGGGCTGTGAGCCAAGGATTGACATGAGCTTTCTTTCGTTGGCTTCTTTCAATCTGTTCTTAATACCGCAGCCACAACTGGTATCTTAGCATGACATCTTAAACATAACCTGATTATTTGATCATCCTTTCACCGAGTCTAGTTAAAAACCCTTCTGCGGTGTTCATTTGGGGTTTGTATAATACCCTCCATGGTTTGGCCTCTGCCAACTTCTGGAGCTTGATCTGGTTTCTGCACTCACCTTTGCTAACTGGACTATAGTCCCTTTGTCCTTTTAGCATTGCTAATGATTCCTCCCTAGGGCAGTTTCCCCCACTGTGTGCTCTTGGCCACATCATATCTATACACATATGTGCAGCCTTCATAACAGTAAGTGACAAGATGGGTGTTTATAGTTAATCTTAGGAAATGGGAGATTTTGTAAGCTCCTGAAAAAGAGGAACTTTATAGCCCAGGGGCTTACACCTGGAGGGGAAACTCAAGAGGTATGTAATTCAAACATTTACCATAGCATTCAGAAATGGTAACACGGGTTCTCTGCGGACATCTCTAGCGATAGGCGGGGGAATTGCCAGCGATGAAGGAAGCCTAGTGCATGGAGCTACTAGAAACAGCTTTTGTGAGGAAAGGATGTCTGGTGAAGTCTTTTTGGTGAAGAAAATTAGGCTTCTAGGGCCAGCAACAAAAAGAAACTTTCTGATTCTTATAATTCTCACTTAACAGTACAATATTTATAAAAAAAGAGAGTATATTGGGCTGGATTTTTTTCTTTCTTATAACCCTTTCTGATCCCCCATAGCTTGTTAAACCTCTTATGCATAATCCACTTATATTAGCTTATACTCGCAATAACACTGCAAGACATTGTTCTGTTGCCCATTTTAAAAGAACTTTGAGATGGTGTGATAAATGACAACTTGTCTAAATAATTCCCTACTAGAATGAAGACGATCTGCTCAAGCCTTTATCTGCCAATAAAGGTAACCTTGCCTAAATCCATGCTTTTAATTAAAAACATCATGGGCTTTTAAATTTTTCAAATCACTAAAGAAATACATGTTCTGTTTTATAAGAAAGGCAAATAATATAGTGCTGGACAAAACATTAAGTCAGAATTCTGTTGACTTCTTTAATCTCACTAGATAATTTGTTGACAGTATACATAAAAAATATGGTTAAAAAACAACAAAAAGTAAAACTGCCTATGATATCTTGAATAAAAGAAATGAATGAGTAAATAAAATCTCCTCCCCCATTGTTCCTCATCTCATCCCACAGATGCGATCACTGTGAACAAATTCATAAACCTAAATATATTTCCATGTTACTGTGCCTCATATAATGTGTTTTTCCATACATATTTCAAATATCTATCATATGATAAAATATATCATTTACTCTTTTACAAAATGAGGTGACATAGGAAATGTTATTCAGCAATTTGCTTTGTTAAGAATTGACAATGATATTTCCCTCCCCCCCAGTAATTTTGTATACTTTTTTTTCTTACTAATTTTTAATACATATGTAAGAGGCAGAATGTACCATGATTCATTTAATCATCCCTGTGTTAAAATTGTATTTTCCACTATACACTAAGTATTATTTTAGTTAGTGCATTTATAATTCATTTATTATTATTTATAATAATAGTAAATAAACTATTATTAACAAGAACTATGCTTTAGGAAGATCATTCTGTCCTCAGGGTGTGGGAAGAGTTGGAAGTGAGAAAGTTGGTCTACAAGCAGAGCAATAAGGTGTTTTTTTTTTTTTTTTTTCCCTATAATGGTCCCAACATGAGGTGAAGTAAGATAGAGCAGGATGGGACAGAGGAGGGGCTGAAAGTGAGGGCTGGAGGAAACACGGTCCGGTCCATAAAGGAGCTCTTGAGATGACAAGAGAGCATCCAAGTGGACGTGGGGAAGACCAGAAGAGAGTGCTTGGCCACCTCATGTAGGAATGTTACTATGACGCCTGGATAGGTTAACATAATTTTGGATCTCCTCTAAACTATAACACACTTTAAAAAATAAAGTTATTTGTAGTAAAATTCTATTTTGCTTTTCACAGAGTCCATGAACATCTATTTTGCCTAAAAACACTAATAATCACATAATACCATGAAAATTAACAGGTAATGGGTTATCGTGTGTTCCCACCTGCCGTTTCCTTCTTATACACACACCATCCACTCTCTTCCATCCTCTTGTGAGTCAGGTATTGCCGCCCCTATTTTATTTTGTTTATGTGGCTCAGAAATGCTAAGTAATTTAAGTTTATAGTGAGTTATTATCTTTGGAGTTACTGCCTCAGCAGGTAAGGACAAGGGAACTCTGTTTACTATCAATTCTCACTAGTTCTCTAGTAAATATGAAATAAGGCATAACGGCATGGAAGTAGAGCCTTCGCTCCACTGTTGCAATACTATTATTTCACTGTTCTGTTTTGAATTTGAAAGTCTGGTTTCTTTTTTTTTTTTTTTTTCCTGCTTGTTAAAAGAAAAGCAATCACAAATAACTGTGTCTTAACTGTTTTCATATTAGGAATAAATAAGTTATTTCTGAAGAAAATGACTTCAGAAGATGCTTTTCTGGAAATGAATGCTCAGGCTACTCAAGGAACTGACTAAAATTAGAATTCTCTTTGTTTGGGTTCTTTCTATATTTCAAAATGATTTTCCTTTATTATCTTAAACTTCTATCTTTAGTGTTACTGATACAGGAGAGCTTGGTTCTTGTCTTACGGAGTCTCGTGGACACAGGAGAGTGAGTAAAGGGATAGAAGTTCATTAAGTAAAGATACAGAGAGAGCTCTCAGGAGTGTGAGGGGTCCCAACAAGGTTGCCACTGAGCGCTTGTAGGGTTGGTCTTCTATGGAGAACTGACTGGGAAGCTTGTGGCCTTGAGCTTCTTGTGCCGTCCTGGTTTTAGTTAGGACTGGTGAGAACATCTTTAATGGCTTAGGTCTTCTTTGGGGTCTGGTTATTCTCTGTTGGTCACAGAGGATGTCATAACAAGACACCCTCCCTGCCTACCCCTAGGGCAAGGTGGTCTGGCCTGCTCCTTTATCTCTGGTTTCCTTACATCTTGGCATTCTGGGGATTTCTGTGAGCCTGTGTCTGTGGCCCCTTACCTAGCCTGGCCTAGCCCTGTTTGTCCCTAATTCATTGTAAATTAGAAAACATATTTTATATCAATGAAAACCTTGAAATAGCATTCATTCCCCCCCCCCCCCCCGCCAAGTATTAGCAACTGTGTCTGGGGGGAGTTAATTGGATGACATGTTTTTGAAAGGACTGAGTCGTATGTTAATAAAAGGAGACTCACATTTCTATTGACTTCTTTTACACTTGAGTCTGTTACTAAACAAGCATGGAAGAAGGCAGCGATCGAGAACATTGGGCCGGCTTCTGACGTGCAGTTCGAAGTAGAGGAGAACTGTGGTTTACTTACTCGCCTTGCCACAAGGCATCAGGGGTGGCAGGCTTTTATTCCCAGCTTCCAAATTGTTTTAATGTGGTATGTGGTGAATTGCCCACCTTAGTTCCTATATGTCTACTAAGTAAACAGTAAGAAAAGAACTTAATCATGACATTTTTTCATTTGTTGACTAGTTGAGTATATTCAGTGGCTATAAGGGGAAAAAATGCCATACATCAATTTTATCTGTGATTCTGCCTACCTCAGCGGTGTATTCCTGCATAGAACTTCACATTGGATCATTTCCAGTGGTGCCGGAAGAGAAAAGAAAGGGGGGAGGAAAAAAATGCTATCAACCACCTTTTCCACTGCATAAGTAATAGAGCAATGAAGTGGTTTCTATTTCACTGGGGGATATTTCAGAGCCCCAGAGAAAGACTCAAGTGCAGGAGTTGAAAGGCTGTGATAAATCCCTCAAGGACATTATAACCATCGTAAAGATTGCAAAACTGAGGTTCAGAAATTAAGTGTCTTCCCTACGTTCACAATTTTTCCATGGCATTCCTCTCTCTCTTTTCCTTCCTTCCTTTAACTTTGTATTGTTTTATGAACCGGAACACTCCTCATAACTCATCTTCAGTGTATCCCCCGCCTCTCTTTTTTAACTCTATACTTTTGGGACATTCTTTGTTATGTTATAACTAAAAATTTTTAAGCCATGAAGATTAGGTTCATGATCTGAAACTTCAGAATATGATTATTATAAACTTTTTGTTCATTCCTGGGACTACTTGGAAAATAGTTCTATGGGGATTTAATGTTAGCCTGACATAACTTTAAGAATGGATGGAAGTTGTCTTCTGGATAACATAGTGACCCAGATATTTCTCTTGAATTTGCACACTAGTGAGGCCATTAATAAGCCTCACAGGAGATACTATAATAAACAAAATTAGAAATCTAAAATAAAGAATTAGGATGAAAATGATTTCTAGTCAAAAGAGGTAATAGAGGACGTTTAGGTGTCTCCTGACAGTGCTGTGCCTAAAGCTGTATAAAAAATATTTTAAAATATCAGTTGTTAACTTCATGATTTAAATTACAAATAAAGGATGCCTGGGTGGCTCAGCAGTTGAGCATCTGCCCTGAGCTCAGGGCGTGACCCTGGGGTCCTGGGATCCAGTCCCACATCGGGCTCCCTGCAGGGAAGGGAGCCTGCTTCTCCCTCTTCCTGTGTCTCTGCCTGTGTCTCTGCATCTCTCATGAATAAATAAATGAAATTCTTAAAAAATAAAATTAAGTACAAACAGAAGTACTACAAGTAGAAATTCTAGGAAATTTGCTTGTCTCTTTATATTAGTCTAATAGTGAATAAGATAATCGAGGTAACCTAATGATAAATTCATAAGAAAATTGTTAACTTGGCTGAACAGCAGACACTGGGTGATACGAAAACTCTTTATTCCCAGGGATGAACTTGGCTGTGTAGGGACTCACCTAGCTGCATAATCTGAAGGTCAAGGAAAATAATTAAAGAGGCCAGTAAGATGTTTTAGCATATTATACATGGAATGATTTGGTGACTGTATCTAACAGTTTATAATGAAATATCTTCAAAAATATGCAGTCTAAAATATTAAAAATAATTTTGACGTCCTCCTTCATTTGTTTCACTATTTTAATACATAAAGATAATGATCATAATAGCTTGTAATTGACCTCTGAATAACATGCAAATTGAATGATACACACTTGATGTGAGTCATATAGAAATTTATTATTTTTTTTAAGATTTATTGATTTATTTTAGAGAGAGTGCGCACAAGCAGGGGGAGGGGTAAAGGGAGAGGGAAAGTGAGAAAAGCAGACTCCCTACTAAGCCCAGCGCCTAAGAAACAGCCCGAGAAGCTGGAGCTCAATCTCACAACCTGGAGACAGTGACCAGAGACCATGACCGGAGCCAAAATCAAGAGTCCAATGCTCAACTGAGCCACCCAGGCGCCCTTAGAAAATTATTTTTACCACCACTCCTTCAGATGTAAGTTTTTGATCTTCTTTTGTTTTATTACTATGAAATGGTGGAAGTAGTATTTTAAAGAACTAATCTAATGACATTTTAGTTACTTAAGGCTGTCACTATAATCAAAATTTGGTTTTTATGATCCTTATTGCTTTCACAGGCTAAGACAATTGGGTTAAGATTTTGCGATACTGTGACATTATGAAGCATGTCTAGACAGCACAGGTGTTTGTTCTCTGGTAGCTGAGTTCAAGAAAATTTCTGTGATGTCTTAAAATACAGAATTGAGTTATGGGTGAGAAGACGCTGCTATATTATTACATAGAACAATGAAAATGGTCTTTGGTGCCAAATTACCATAGTATGTGCATAGGGTATAAACTTCAGTGGGGGATTTTGCTTCTCTGTATCTGTTTTGGATTTAGCCCCCTGAACCCAGATAAAAATCACCAGAGACGCTGTTTCGTTCTTTACCTTTCAACATTTGGAAGTAAAAAGCTGTGAAATTTGATGGTAAAGTACTCACTGCAGTTGAAGAGATACGGTAGTGGGTATATCTGTAGATTTTAGCAGAGATGTTTGCTTTCTCTACATCCTCCAGAAATCTAAAATATGAGGTATAATTCTTTTTTAACTTAGGATAAAACTCGAGTTTTATGCCACTTCATGTTCATCAGTAAGTTCTCTCTTTCTTTTTTCTTCTAACCAGTGAATAAATGGGGAAATGCATTTGTCAGAATATTTCTTTTATGTGACTAACCACAAAGCTGAAAAAGCCTAGCTGTGCCTCTGTTTTGATGTTCCAGGCTGAGAAAGTGTAATTGTGGCTGTGAAATGAAGTGAGTATAAAACGAGTTTGATGGTTCAGTCAACTTCAGTAGACAGATGTTAATTTTATCCTTTAATTTTAAAAGGTTATGCAAAAATCATTTTAAAATTAAAAGGACAAGGACACCTGGGTGGCTTAGTCAGTCAAGCCTCCGGCTCTTGATTTCAGCTCAGGTCTTGATCTCGAGGTGTGGGGTTGAGCCCAGAGTTCGGCTCTGCACTCAGTGGGGAGTCTGCTCGAGATTCTCTCTCCCTCACCCTCTGCTCCTCTCTCTGTCTCAAAATTGAATAAATGAGGGACGCCTGGGTGGCTCAGCAGTTGAGCATCTGCCTTTGGCTCAGGGCATGACCCCGGGGTCCCGGGATCAAGTCCCACATCCGGCTCCCCACAGGGAGTCTGCTCTCCCTCTGCCTGTGTCTCTGCCTCTCTCTCTCTCTCTGTGTCTCTCATGAATAAGTAATTTTTTTAAAAAACAAATAAATCTTTAAAATTTTTTGAAAAGCAAGATACAGATAAGAATTATTAAAAATAGATATAAGGAATTTTAAAATAAAATTTGAGATCATATTCTTCTAAATATTTTGCTTTTATGTTTTAACGGTTCTCTTCCATTACCCTAAGTATGTGATGTTAAGTCTTTAATCTCTCTGATATTGTTATTTCTCTTTTGTAAAATGACAGTGATACCTGCTACACAATTCATGGGTAATTAAATGAGAAAGTATGAGAGAATTTTAACGAGACCCTTTGCTGGTAGTAGTAAATTGTTTGATTAGTAGTAAATTATTTTATCAGAGGCAGAAGCTCTATGAAAGAAATTTTCTTTATGGAAATACTGATTTTTAAAATGTGACTTATAATTTCATAGTTATATGATAATTTCTCCTGTGAAAACATTGTGAGAAGTAGCCAGAGTAGCTTTGGAGGGAGGAATTTTTTTTCATGTATTAATTTTCATGTACTAATTATAGGCATTAGTTCCTTTCTGAACTGATAGAAGATAAGCACATAGTGCAGAAAGGTATTACCACACACAGAAGGCAATAGTCCATAAATTGGAGAACTATTAATAATAATAATAATAATAAAAATAATAATATTTAAAACTCTAAGAAGTGAGAATTTAATGAAAAGTCCAAACTTTGCTCCAGGTTTTATACCATCCATACTTTTGAATTCTATCATATTCATATTTACTGTTACCAAAGGTGAATTATTTCATATAAAATGAATTATGGGATTTTATTTTTTGAATAAAGAACAGAGAGGTGCTTATAAAAATAGAAAAATAAATCAAAACTTTAACATGAGTAATTGTTATACCTTTGTGTTATTCCTGGTCTGTTTTGTGTGCCAAATAGGAATGCTGAAAGGATCATGAGTGCTGTAGGGATGGGGGAAGTATTATTGTTGAGCTTGAATCTTTGATATAAGATACTTTTCTGAGTTAGAATTTTTTCATTATATTTGCATTCTGACTCTAAATGTGAATGGGACAGGACATGGCAAATAAAGTATCTAACCAAGAAAAAGTTTTCTGGCTGATATGTTCTTTCTGATCCACTCCAAGTGTTTTTTTGTAGTCACTCACATTCAATCTTTGTTTGATTATTTTTTCATTGTTAAATCAGTTTAGACATTTTTAGTAAGAATATTACCTAGGTGATGTTGTTTATCTCTACCAGAAGGCAAGTAAGGTCAGGATATACTACTAATAGGCAATGCTATAGATTTTGGGGGAAAAATACTATACATTTGGAGACTTCATGAAGATAGTGCCCATTATATGTGACCACTGAGATGTGGGATGGCATTTATCCAGCTCAGAAGTGGATAAACTAGAGCCTGTGAGCCAAATCCAGGCTTCTTCCTATTTTAGTAAATAACATTTTATTAGAACACCTATGCTCCTTTGTTTACATGCTATCTGTTGCCATTTTCATACTACAATGGTAGAATGGTTGCAAAAGAGATCATATGAATTGCGAAGTCGAAAATATATTATTATTTGAACATTTACGGGGAAAAAAAAACCCTCTGATTGAGATGCTTTTAGTGAACTGTTAGGAATGTATTTCTTTTTAAATGTCATAAGTTTACTTCTCTTCTGACCAAAATGAATAACAAAGACTAGCTTTATTTCCTGCCTAAAATAACCAAAAAGAAAACAAAATAAAACTAGATAAAGTATATGAAACAAGGAGTTATAAGACCATGTATGTCAGACAATAGTGAAAGAGAGCAATCCCAAAGAAACAGGAAACAAGCAAAGCGAGTCCTGCAACCATCCCAATTTATTGTTTTGGGAGAGTTCTGGACAACAGCATAGGGAAGAAAAACCCAGATAGAAGCTAACCAAGTCCCAGGGTTGGAGAGATGGAGTCCAAGAAGTCAAGGTGGCTTTGGCGTACAGAGGTGAGAGAGCCCCGAGATCTTCACAAGGCCTCCCTCAGGTACTCCGCACAATGATTAGAGGATGCATGTGAGGAAATATCAGAGGCCCAGGGAAGGAATTATCCCAAAGTATTAAAGTGAACAGTGCTAACAACAGTACTAACAGTACTAACAACCAGAGTGATATAATGGCCATATATAGAACATTCCACCCAACCTAGAGCAGAAGAGATTCTTTTCAATTGCACACAGGATATTTACCCAGACAAACCATATGTTGAGCCACAAAACAAGTCCCAGCGAGTATTAATCTTTTTAATTTTTAATTTTTTTTAAATTTTTATTTATTTATGATAGTCACAGAGAGAGAGAGAGAGAGAGGCAGAGGGAGAAGCAGGTTCCATGCACCGGGAGCCTGATGTGGGATTCGATCCTGGGTCTCCAGGATCGCGCCCTGGGCCAAAGGCAGGCGCCAAACCGCTGCGTCACCCAGGGATCCCAATTTTTAATTTTTTAAAGATTATTTATTTATTTATGAGAGAGAGAGAGAGAGAGAGAGAGAGAGAGACAGGGAATGAGGAGAGGAGCAGAGAGAGAGACAATCAGACTCCTCGCTGAGTGGGGAGCCCGACATGGGGCTCAATCTTAGGACCCCGGGATCATGACCTGAGTGGAAAACAAGAGTCAGACATTGAGCTGACTGAACCACCCAGGTGCCCCCTAAATGAATTTTAAAATTAAAGTCATGCAAAGTATGTTTCCTGACTTTGATGGAATTAAATTAGAAACCAGTAAGAAAAGTCTCTGGGAAGTTCCAAAATATTTCTAAGTAAATAATATTCTTTTTTAAAAAAAGATTTTATTAATGTATTCATGAGAGACACAGGGAGAGAGACAGAGACACAGGCAGAGGGAGAAGCAGTCTCCATGCAGGGAGCCTGATGTGGGACTCGACCCCAGGACCCCAGGATCCTGACCTGAGTCAAAGGCAGAAGCTTAATCTCTGAGCCACCTCGGCATCCCAAAAACTAAATAATATTCTTATAAATAACATATGGATCAAATCAGATAAAAATGACTGCCTCAAAGTATTTTAAACTGAATGCAAATGCAATATATCAGAATTTATGGACTGCCTCTGAGGCAGAATATAGGGGAACATTTACAAAAATAAACTCATATTAGAAAAGAAGAGAGATCTCAAATTCATGGCATCAGCTTCCGCTTCATGAAACTAGAAAAATAGGGGAAAATTCTAGTCATGTTTAACATCAAAACATGCTAAAAGATATTTAAGATATGTATTCTGAAAACTGAAAAATATTGCTAAGGGACAGTGAAAAAGACTGAAATAAATGGAGATATCCTTTGATCATTGGTGAAAAGACTTAGTATTGTTAAGATGTGAGTTTTGTCACTAATGATGATTCTATGTAATGCCAATAAAAACACCAGCAGGGTTTTTTTTTTTTTTTTTTTTTTTTATGTAGACATTAACACCTGATTTGCAAATTTATAGGGAAATGCAAAGAAACTAGGATAGCCAAAAGGAGCTCTGAAAAAGAAAAAGTAGAAGAATTAAAACTACCTGACTTAAAGAAAAAAAAAATTGGTAAGTTCGATTTCACTAGAATGTACAACTTATGTTCATGAAAATACACTGTTAAGAGCCTGAACAGAAGTGCCACACATGGGGAGAAAATATTTGCAAATCATATGTCTGTAGAGGACTCGTGTCCAGGGCGTATAACAAAAATCTGAAAATGCAATAATAAGAAACCAAAACACAAAAACTGGTCAAGATATTTGAATACTTCACCTAAGATTTAGAGATAAGCACATGAGAAGATGCTGAACCTAATTTCTCACTGGAGAAATTAAAATGAAAACAACGATGAGATACCGCTGCACACGTATTAGACTGGAAAGTGAAAAAGACTGACCATGCCAAGTCAGTGGGAGGTGTGAAAGAATGGAAACTGTTGTATATTGCTGCGAGGAATGTAAGATGGCACACTGTCTCTGGAAAACAGTTTGTCAGATTCTTAAGAATCTTCCCAGACACATACTATTTGATCTAATCATTCCACTCCTAAGTAATTAACCCAGAGAAAATAAAGCATGTGGTGTTCATGAAACAATTAGTATTGCATGTTCTTGGAGCCTTAATTGTACTAGCCAAAAATCTAAAACAACCCAAATGTCCATCAAAAGGTGAACAGATAAACTGTGGAATATTGATAAAATGGAAAACCACTCAGAATTAAAAAAAAAAAAAGAAAAAAGAAAAACTACTACTATAAGCAACACCGTAAGTGACTGCCTAATTTCAAAATGATTATGCTAAATGGAAGAAGCCAGGCTCCTCTCATTGAAAAGGGTATATACGGGATAATTCCACTTATATAAAACTTTAGGAAATGCAAACTAATCTATAATTACAGAAAGAATATGTGTGGTTGCAAGGAGTGCACGGAGGGGGCCCAGAGAGGAGATATAAAACAGAAGGATTATAAAGGAATATGGGAAAATTGTGGGGAGGGATGAATATGAATGCAAATGACCAAATTATACATTTAAGTACTTGCAGTTTATTGTGCGCCAATTATACCTAAACAAAGCAGTTAAAAAGCAATGTCGAGTTCGCGTTACTATCTCAAATTCAGATGCAATGCCATAGGATTCTTTCTCAACTTTCCACCTTCTGTGTTTGTATTTTCATTCTCTCAGGGTGAAAACCAGTTCTTTACAAGATCAGAATTAGGTACTCATTCTATTTTTCAACATAGAGAGAGAGTTCGTTTTTGATCACATCTACACTGCTAGGACCAAAAGAAAGCCCAGGAAGTTAAAAGTTTAATCTTACATCTCTGGTGTCTGATAAGCAAGACCTGGTCAATAAGTATTTGCTGAATGCAATGATGGGAATCATAAACCTTTATTAGCAATCTGTGAGTTTTCAAATGAAAACATAATTTCATCTTAAAAAGCAAGAAAAAAAAAAAAGAAATTTCTTGTAGTTCTTTTGGTCCTTAGGATATATACTCATTAAGATACTCTGAAGGTGTACAATTAGAAAATTGTTTAATTTACTTAAATGTTTATTTTTCTTTGTGCAGTGAGGCTGTACATTTGATAGATAGATTTGGTACATTTGTTTTTATTTGTTTTTAAGATTTTATTTATTTGGGCAGCCCTGGTGGCTCAGCAGTTTAGCACCACCTTCAGCCCAGGGCGTGATCCTGGAGACCCAGGATGGAGTCCCACGTCGGGCTCCCGGTGCATGGAGCCTGCTTCTCCCTCTGCCTGTGTCTCTGCCTCTCTCTTTCTCTCTCTCTCTCAGATAAATAAATAAAAAAAATTTAAAAAAGATTTTATTTATTTGATAACCGACTGAGCAACCAAGGTGCTTCAGTCTAGTACATTTGTGCTTTGATTGAATTTGATGATCTGCCTCTTTCCATCCTCTTTAATTTAATTCTTCAATGTGTAAAACATTTATATGGTCCACAGGGTAAAACTATCTGAAAACATATACTCAAATCTTTGTTCCATAATAATTCCCTTCATCTGCAAAGAAAGATAATCAGTTTCTTAATTTCTTTTTACAAAAAGAAGCAAATTCATATGTATGTGCATGTGTTTGTGTGCATACACACAGCCTCATTTTGTATTTCTCCTTTCTTACTCAAAAGGTGGCCTACTGTACAATACCTATCGACTCTCTTGCAGTTTGCTTTTTTACTTAATAATACACCTTGGATATAACATTCAGTTCATTGACATCTTTTTCATTCATTTTCAGCTACATACTTTTCTTTCATCATTTTTTACTCAAATCTGTTTTCCACAGATGACATTTAGATGGTTTTCCTATTTTGCCTTTGCAAATAATGACAAAATGAATAACCTTTCGCATATATTGGTTTTTAGTTTTGGAGGTTTATTTCAGGATGAATTCTTAGAAGCGGAATTGCTTTTGTTGTAGAAGATATTACCAATTTCCCCTCCATGTGGTTGTATACTTTACACTCCCACCAGCAATCTGTAGACTTACCATTTTCTTAAGCTCTGCCTTTGTGTGTGTTTCCAAACTTAGGAAGTTTTACCAATTCGACAGATTAGAAATGGTATCACATTTTTGGTTAAATTTCTATTTTTATGATCATGAGGTTGAGCACCCTTTAACGTGATTGTTTTAAAAATGACTACCCACTTGTCTCCACATATTTTGTTTAGAACGTCTTTTTCCTCAATGATTTAAGTAGTATTTTTTAGTATACACTAAATTTCCATATATTCTTGCGTATATTTTAGGTCTTTTATTTTATTCCATTGGAGCAGCATCCTATAGTTTTTATTGCAAGATTGTAGAGTATGTTTTCATATAGAGTAGGACTGGTACCCACTACTATTCTTATCTATAGACCTCCTAGCTATCCTCGCGTGTTTGTTTTCTTATATAAACTTTATCATCAACTTGTTTAGCTCAAGAAAATGAAAACAGCATTTCTATAGACATCAGGTCCAATTTACATATTGATAGGGTTGATTAAGCGTAGCTGAACATTCTTCGCTATTCATACATGAAGATGTGAAGTCCTATTCCCCTTTCCTTGAGTCTGGGCTGCCCATAGTGACTTACTCTTCTAGCAGAATCTAATCGTGTGACACCCTGGGGCTTAACAACTGAGGCAGAGAGAGCTGAGATACTTCATAGGTCTCTTGGGACCTTCTGAGATCCAGAGATCATGTTGTCCAGGAACATTGTTGTCGAGGAAGCCCAGGCAGCTCAGTGGAGTTTCCAGATGGGCAGGAATCAAAGGTCCTGGCCAACAACCCTAGCAGGGTCAGCAGGTGCTACCACCTAACCAGCCATATGACAGCATCTTCTTAGAAGTGGATTCCACAGCCCAATGGAGTTACTTTAGCTGATGCTGTGTAGAGCAGAGTTGAATCCTCCCCACTGAGCCCTATCAAATTGGGGATTTTTGAAGAAAATGAATAACTGCTAAAGGTCACTGCTGTTTTAAACCACTAATATTTGGTGTAGTTTATTACATGGCAGCAGATTGTCAGAGTAATCATGTTTGGGAGAGTTAAATCTAGATAGATAATATTTTAACTTCCCACCTTGAACTGAGATGGCATTGTAAACTCTTTATACTTTAATTTCCCTACCTTACTTTATCAGAAAAAAAAATGTTGGGAGGATTGTACGAGAGTATATTTGAATAAATGTTTTACCTTAAACACATCAGCAGTACTAGTGACATCTTCTAAAACATGGATCCCGAATAGCATAAGGTAAGATGGTTTTAGTAGAAAGAATAATTTCTAACTGTTAAAAGAAATTTGTTTATTACTTTTAATCTGTGTAGTATTCAGGGCAGTTAAAATGCTATATATAGATCAGATTCTTGTTATAACAAAATAGAAGGTGAAACCTATAAAAAGAAGAAGAGATTTAAGGATTACACTTTTTTGGGGGGGTAGTCTAAGTTTCTTTCTTTTAACATTTTACTATTTCTCAAGTTGAGTGATTGACATAGATGTTTGATATTGTGTTTCTCCTTTCCCCAAAACCTATTATTAAATAAAAGAAATATCTTACAATTGAGGAACCATGTACACATCATGAAGAAGTTTCTTTTATTTTTTTCAAAATAAAGTAAGCATCTATAGATAGGTGTCTAATATCTGCGAGAAGATTCTTCAGGCATTTTGTGTGAAATGGCAAGTCCAGATAGACATATATCCCAATTCACGTAGGAGGTGAGGAGTTAATACATGGCACTGTTTTTGTTTGTTTTGTTTTTGTTTTCTGTTAAGAGATTGCCTTAGAATCAGTAGTGTATGCAGTGGTCACAGATGCTGGAACCAGATTGCTTGGGTTCCAGTCGCAGCTCTTCCACAGTAGTGAAGTAATTTGGGGACATTTTGCCTACATTATAGTTTGCTATGAAGATTAAATGAGCTAAAATTTATAAAGCACAGAGGAAATAATCTGCTTACAGAAAGCACCAAGCAAGTGCTTAAATAAAAGGCAGGGAGGATCTTGGAAGGAGGGTGGATAGCTAAGTATTTTAGGGAAAGAGAGAAAAGAAAAATAGGACTGACCACATTGTAATAGGATTTATTTAAACAGCTGCTGTTCATTTAAGTCAACTCCTGTTCCCTCACATGTAGCATCTTTGAAGCAGAAATGAAAGGTGCTTTTTGAAAAGTTTTCAATCCCTTAGAAAGTTCCAAGGTCTAAATATATATGAACTTTTTATATTGTAGCAAGTTGTTCTGTTATGTACACACTTTGGTACAGATGGCTATTTTGAGAGAGTGTAAGCAAAACTGGTTATAACAAATGAATTTTGTATTCCCAAGATTTATTTTTCTCTCAACGTGTTATCATTTTGAGCTACATTTTTGGAAGCATATATGACAGGTGTACTTACCAACTGTGCCTGAAAGAATTATGTTTTGAAAAAAAATCTACCACTGAAAATCTCTAGCTCCCTGTTCTTCCTTCATGTTGAAATTATTCCTGCATGAATTTGTTTACTTCACATTTCTCAGGTATATTTATTTATAATTTATACCCTGCCTGCTTCTCACATGATTTTAAGATAGCTTTTTAAAATTCATGTATAATAAGACAATTAAAATAACACAGTTCAGACTCATATGAATATGTGTGAGGGAGGAGTTCTTGGTGGAAAAGTACATATGCCTTAATTCTTGGTAATTTATATTAAATTTAGTTCTGAACATCCTGATAGGCGAGATAAAAAGGGGCACTGATAAAAAGAAGGACTATTCCAAGTTAATTAGAGCGGATCACTATTCTCTTTTTCTTGTCCTAAATTCTGAAGAGTGTTCCTTGCATTATTTTTACCTGTCCAGGAAAAATATCCTCTATAGAACTTTTATAAAAGCTTCAGAGATGTTCCTCATATCTCCCAACACACCCTTAAGAATGTCTTTTAGTAAAAGCGTTAGTTAATTTTGGGTTCGGGGTCATTTTGTTGATTTTTGGTGCAAGCTGGCTAATATGATCCAGTTGTATTGACTCCTGCTCTGGTGAAAATTAAAATATTTAATAAAGTATTTATTAAAAGCCCCTTCACCACCTGCACTGGAATCACTAGAATAATGTGCTCTTTATTTTTTAGCTATTCGGGACCTCACCTTAGTCTTCCTCAATCAGAATTTTTGGGACTTGGTTATTGTAATTAAGCTCAAGGTTTGTTATGAGCACCAATGATGGCAAATCACTTTCTTGGAGAAGTAGAACTATGGGAAGAGATCTAAGGATAATTTAAGCTTTATAAGATATCTGAGATTTGAAGACTTTGGATGCCACTATTAAAAGTTTTACAACTACTGAGTTGATTAATTTTACCTCAGTTTCTTCCTCATTTAAAAATAGAGAAAACTACTTTGCATTACCTACTGGAGGCAACTGTGATGATTACATTAGATAACAAATGTAAAAAAATGCTTGAAAACCATGAGAAAAAGAGTTTTTATTATTTTTAAAACATGTGGTTTAATAATCTAACTACTAAGGGAGTTGTATGACACGGGAGCTTTGGGATCTCATGGTGTTTGACTCCTGAGTCCCATTCTTTATGGTATCTCAGGTTGAAGCCTTAAGTCCTGACGATGAGGGTATCTGGGGATCCTTCTGCTTCTTAAGTCGACTTTCAAACAATCTTGCTCTTTTTAGACTTGGACTCACCACCCTTCCAATTACTTGTGTTGCCAATTCCTGGGACATTTGGAGTTCTGTAGTGCAAATTGGATTGGTTTTTTACCTTCTCTACTGCCAATTTAGGAATCAACTTTCTTAGCAACTTTACTTCTTGGTTTTTGTTTGTTTGTTTGTCTTTGGGTTTGTTTGCTTTTTATTTGTTTGCATTTAGCTTCCAAAATAATACTATTGTTTGCTCTCTCCCTCTCTCTGTCATTATTATACGATTTTCCTCTTTCAAAGGCTCTGAACTGTCATTTTATGGGGTGTCAGGGAGTAGTGAGGACTGCTAATACAAGGTTTTTTGCTTTGAGTTTATTCTTTTAAAGTGTAAATGCCTTCTCTTTAAAATCATTAGTTGGAAACTTGATTCACATTCTTAGAGTGTTTTAAAATATGGTGCATATATTTTGCCTCCAGCTAAAAATATTAGAATTATCCCACTCACTCCAAAGCCCCAGGTCCATTCATTTCAGTCTCAATAACATTAAATAAGTAGGTAAATAAATAAAAACACCAAAGCTTTTCTGAAAGAGGGAGCCATGAATAATGGATGTCAATATTTTGAAAAGTACCAATTGATAGTCCTTGTTGGCTATGTTCTTCCCAAAAGTTTCTTATGATTTCATGTGTTTTTTTTTTTCTATAAAAGCTGATAAATAGGACAGCAGATGTATGCCTAAATCTACTACAGGATTGATAAACCTAAGTTTGAAAGTGCATAGACACTTTCACCAAAATCTAGTAGGGGAGATTGAAAGAAATGAGGTTTTATAAACCCTACCAATAAAGTAGATAATTAAGGAAAGAAAAGGGGCATAGCTTATATGTCGAAGTGAAAGCTCCTTAGCAGATGCAGTGACAATGTATACATTAGTAGATGCTGTGGGTGTACGTATTTATACCATAAGTCTGAGATATCACATCATACAACTCTTAGCAATCAGGAGGATCTTGGCCTTTGCAGAACCCCACTGTTTCTCATTTTCCTTAGGTCTGTTGCTACCAGGTGTGTGATTAGGAAGCTATAATGACCTACCATACTTTTTCATTGACTCTCTGTTGGGTGTAATTACATAAATTACTTTATGGAAAGAGAAGTCACTTGGGACAAACAAGTTTTGATGAGAAATAAACAGTCTGTATTCTTAGGGTGGAATCCAGGATAATGACCTAAAAGAATCTAAGTTTTTTTTTTTTTTTCTTTTTACAGCCTAGGGTCATCCTAGTCTAATCTCTATACTGAAATATCATTATTACTCTAACTTTTTTGGAAATAGCAAGGAACACTCCCATTTTATCAGATGGCTTCTGATATGTCTACTCTCAGTCGTGTATCCTCTTATAGAGCCCGCAAAAATCAGAGTGAAGAAGGTATCAAAATGCTCATCCTACTTTGCTTTGGTTCAAAACTAAACTAAGACTTTCTTGTGCTTTAATCTTGCTACCCACCTCACAGGGTCCTCTATCACTGTATGAAGCCATGGTGCTGATTCTAGTGCTATTACACAGTGGTATCTAAGTGGAGGCTCCCAGTAATCCACTGGGCCATAAAATCTCTGTGGTTTATAATGTGCATTGTAATTTACTCCATCTATGTGATATGTACACATGCAGGGGATGGAGGTCCATTCTCAAATGTTTGTACAACTATTTAATAAAGTTAGAAACTAATTCAAAGAGAATAAATATCCCAGGTAGCCTTATATGATGCTTCTATGAAGACAGGCACAAGACTATTGTAGTTCTTTTGCTCCAATAGAGAAATATAACAACGGGAACTTGAAGCCTCAGGTTGTGTCATTAGGCTGATGAGCCCTTCTGTTGCCTCTATTTTTATATTTTAACCAAAGAATCTTGGCCTACTATTAGTGTCATTGTGATCAATAACCAGTGAAAGTTATAATAAAATATCCGGTAAACATAAAACACAAATATAGAAAAATTTTAGAGTTCAGAAGAGAGCCAAATTAAGATATATCTATTCTCATATTATATTTGATGATGATGTATAAACCGTTAAAACCAAAGCAGATTAAAGAAAATGTGTTTGTACTATATATATATTTTTTCAAGTAAGCAAGTGGAGCTTTCTAAGTCTGTTCTATTTGCTGACTCCTCTTTTTGCTGAAGTGTCAACTCTTTGTGAGAGCTGAAATGACAATCACTGCGTGACATAACCATCTACCTGGCGTATACAAGGGTATGTCAGAAATATTAACCATGTGGGAGTCATTTAAAAAGCAAGTAAGTATGACCAGAATCATTTAGCACTTAGAAACTTCCAGAGCAGCAGTTTAAAAAATAGCCTTGGGCCACAGAGTCTTCTTTGCCAGCTAACATATTGGGTTTATTATATAAAGGGGACATTGTGATGCTTTGATCCCTGATTCACACATTTCAGAGCATTGCTGGCTTCAAATCTTGATGTATTGTTGCTATTTATTTGTGACTTTCTGAGCTTGTTTGTCTGCCTTTTTTGGGTGTCTTTTCTTCACTGCTTCATCATTTGCATGCTTGCGTTTGTTTTTAGCTAGAGGATATATTTGTGTGGTCCTATATTTTGTCAAAATTTCTTGTAACAGTAGGCCCCCACCTCAATATCAATATTGCGTATTAAGTAGGATGCCTGAAAATCATGTATTTCTGTTCTGGATTTACTTCTTGTATTTATTTGACAGATAAGCAGGTTTCCTCCTCTGGCATTCTGTTGGCTTATGTAGGTCATCTGTCCTAAATATATAGCAAGAGAAAATGCGGCATATGTTCTAGTAAAATGAGTGTCATTCTTGCCATTCTGTAGAAACCTCCATGACTTGAAAACAATGGAGGCAGGTGAATTATGTTTCACTGTGTCAGCCCCAAGCTAAATTGAGCTTTATCTTTTCCACACAGTGAAAGCATCTAGAGGGAATGCAAAGTAGTTTCCATTGTACAATGAATCACTCATTAAAGTTAATTGACATCCACGGAGCACTTGTTTCAGTTATCACAGCTATTGGGGCAAAATCTGGTTATCGAAAGAAGGCAGAAAAGAGCAGGATCCCCTCCGTCCTCGGGGTGTACATTCCAAGACCTCCAGTGGAGGCTTGAAACTGCAGATAACACTGAACCCAAATATACTATGTCTTTTCCTATACATAAAGACTTAATGATAGTTTAATTTATAAATTAGACGCAGTAGGAGAGTAACAATAATAATAACAAGACAATTATAACCATATGCTGTAACAAAAGTTAAACAAATGTGGTCTCTCTCTCAAAATATCTCCGTGGATTGTACTCACTCTTTTTCTTGCGATGATGTGAGATGCCTACATGATGAGCTGTCACAGTGCCATAGCATTAGGCTAGGACATAATGTTAGGCTACTATTGACCTTCTAAGGGTACTCAAGTGGGTCATCTGCTTCTGGACTGTGGTTGACCACGGGCAGCTGAAACCACAGAAAGGAAATCAGCTAAGGGAGTACTGCACTATGGCACTGGGCCAATTTTAACCTGCACTAGTTGTTTGACTTATCAAGGTTTTACAGTGGAAGGGAAATCCTGAGACATGCCTCTGTTGCTCACAGAACACTAGAGAAGAAAATAGGACCAACACTACTCTTAAAAAAGTTTCCCCCCTTTTTAAAACAAGCAAACAAACAAACAAACAAACAAACAAAAAAAATGTGGAAAGAAATAATTTCATATGCCGTGAAAAGGAAAGTTCTTGCGTCTATAGAAACCAGTGCCAATAAATAAATAAATAAATAAATAAATAAATAAATAAATAGCACTGGAAAGATACTGTAAAGAACTCTGCTGAACAGAAGAAGCTCCTAGAGATGTTAAAACCACCCACAAATGAATCAGGAAAAAAGAAAAAAAAAGCTGCAGTTGAAAGATGACTAGAAATGTATTGGTAGAGCTGGGAACTATTTCGACATGCTCCATTTCTGAATGTTTTGTCTTTTCTGTACTCAAATGTCTGGATAGGGTCAGGACCAGAAAATGTTCAAGTGTAGAGCAATGATCACATGGACTCCTGAAAGCTAAGTTCCTTGAAAATCATCCGTTTCAAATCTGTAAATCAGTGCCATTCTTTTCCATTTTGAGCAGTCTTTTTTCCCAAAGGAATCCTGCCTGATGAGTAGGAGTGCATTGTTTGAAAGAACTGCAAAAGTATTTCTTAGGTGTTTTTCCCCTTTAGCAAACCATTGGGAAGATGGAGGAGTATTCAGCATGAGGTATGCTGTCATTATATTTATTCTAGGCCTTTTCAGCACTGTAATTTATTTCTGTGCCAAAACAATATGAATTGTTAAAAAATGTACTTCTTCACAAAATGAAACAATTGGACGGGATTCTTACTAAATTATGCACATATCTTAGCTAAGAAAATAGTATTTCCTGAATAATAAAAATCATATCTTTTGGCAAAAACAAAATTCTTAAAATCCTTATCAGTACATTTTTAAGGGCTGTTCTCCCAGTTAGACCTAAAATAAACTTTTGAAAAATTTCAATAATTCCCTGAAAGCTCACCACATCTTTAATTTAGAATAGATTACGTCCACCATCTCTTGTTTTTTAAACTTAGATGCTTCCTTCTGGAAGTGAACACTTAAATGGAATCAGTGTCTAGTTTTTAGAAATACAGAATCACTTTATTAAACGTGGAGAGTCTTACAGAATCAGTATGGCCAGATCATCACATTTCTATGAAAAAGAAATGAGCACCCGGGGTAAGGGAACCATTAATAGTCTAAAAAAATGAGCACTATTTGGAATTAGCAATTGTCTGTCCTGTGATCCTAAGGCAAAGGATAAGGAAGTTTCCAGTCATTGAGCATCCATGGCGGATAAAGCATTTTTATGAGACCTTCACATGGATGTCTCAGAGCCACCGTGCCGGATGGGTAGAACCATCGGGTGTATATGTCATAGATGAGGATACTGAGCTGCAGGGAGGGTAAGCTCATTCAACTAGAGAGGAGGTCTGTGTATGAGCCCAAATGTAAGGGTCTCTACAGTTTAATGCCTTTCCCTCTAAATCACACTCCTTGCAGTATCTATTGTTCTTTCACAGTGTTTCTTTCTTTCTTTTTTTAAAAAATATTTTATTTATTTGAGAGAGAGAGAGAAAGAGAGAGGGAGAGAGAGTGAGGGAGAAGGAACAGAAGGAAGAGGGAGAGGGAGAAGCAGACTTCCCGCTGAGCAGGGAGCCGGATGTGGGGCTTGATCCCAGGACCTGAAGATCATGACCTGAGCCAAAGGCAGACACTTGCCCACTGAGCCATCCAGGCGCCCCCTCTCATACTGTTTCCATTTAAACATTTACCAAACTGCTTAGATTCCCAGTGCCATAGGAGTTCTTCAGTGTCAGAAGCCACAACTTGCACATCTCAACATCTCAGCGCTCATCAAATATTCAGTATTAGTGACGGGCATATGGTTGGTTCTTACAAATATTTGTTAAATACATGCCAACCGAGGTTGAAAACATTCGCCGAGTACATCTTCTTGCATTTGTCAAACAAAGGTGGTGGAATGGCATACCTGTCAAAGCATTTAGATATTCTGAAGATCAGTGTTAAATAAATGTGTAGTTCTATTTCTGCTGAAGTGACAAGGTTTACATAATTGACACCGAAGACTCCAACATGTGTAAACAGTGCTTAACTTACGTCTATTCGAGTCACCTTACCAAAAAAAAAATCCTTTAAGTATGTGCTCAGAAATAATACTGTCTAGAACAACGTGAGAAAAATTTTAAAAATATGTATTTCATTTTATTATTATTATTATTATTATTTTTAAGACATGTATTTTAAAGGAAAGCATTTACATTTACCAGTGTGGTGAGTGCATTTCCCAATGTGCAAAGGGAAAAAAATAAACCATAAGTAAGATTTAGGATAGTAGTGACCAAATCCTTTTGGTATATTGTTTCCATAATATGAGGTTTGTTATCATTAGATTCACATTTTGGGATTCATAATTGGTATTAGTTTCTAGCTTCCATGGATATTATAATGAGAGTGTTGCCCAAGTGTTTTGTTTACTTGCCTGACCTCTTCTCCAGGAGCACCTGGGGGCAAAGACTGACAATATTATTCATCTATGTAGCCCTGCAGGTGGTTAATGGGTGAATTCATTCGTTACCATACTTTGGTACTCATTGAGGACGCACATTGTAATATAGGGAAAAAAAAAAAAAAAAGCATCATGCCTGGATTGGAAACACTAGTCCCAAATCTTTTCTTAAATGTCTCTTGACTTTGAGTTCCTGATAAATAAAATCATAACATTGCAGGAGTTAGAAGAGTTTTTTCCCACTTTGACAGTCATATTCTATTGACATAGATAAACATAAGCTTAAGGATCTTCTTTTTAAAATTTCAGTTTCCTATTAATAGGACGCAATGATGTGATTCTGGACCAAACCATAAGCTCTGACCAAAATATGTATCATTTTAAATGAACTATATTTAGTAAGAGATAAAAGTTATACTATGAAGGTCGTTGAAAGCAAGCTTAATGTATTCATGTTAAAACAATTTACTGTTTTTGAAGGAAAATTGTGTTAGGTTAGAAACAATACAGTTTTGTTGTAATTAGAGGATGTCAGAGTTTAAGGATCTTTTCTCCTGCACAGATATATGATTAACAGATCAATCATTCCCTAACAGGAACTCTCTTGATGATGCAGACTTTCTTTGAAAATGATCCCTCTCTTTTTGGATGTGTCATAGATTCATTGCTATCCTGAGGGTGAAAACTCTGCTCCAGTGACAAATTTTTTAAAAAGTCTACATTTGAATGAATAATAACTAAAATTATAATAAAAATGAGCAATGTTATAATAGTAGTTTTTTTATGGTATCCATCACCAGAACATCTTGAATTGTAAAAACCTCGTTTTTAATTGCACTTAGAACTATTAAAAACACACATTAATGAACAGAAAACACGTTATCCTAACTCACATAAAGAGCAAATGTTAACATTTTATTGTATATTGTTCAAGATCAATTCCTTTGCATATATTCGAAAGAGAAACTTTTTGGACTAGAAATACAAAAATTTAAAGAACATGCACATAAAGTAATAATTACATTGTATTCTATATGTTTTTTATCTTGCTATTTTACACCACAGATTGCAAACATCTCTGCATGTCAGTAAATCTAAAGAAAATATAATTTGCATAGCTGCGTATAGCTTTTTATGGAGGTAACAATTATTTGTTGGGTATTTAGGTTATTTCCAATTTAGTTTTTTAAACAATGCCACAATGGAACACACACACACACACACACGCACGCACGCACGCATACACACATATAGCTTTATGGACTTTTCTGATTATTTCATTGGGATAAATTTATGGAATTAATAGGCATTCACACTTTTTTTTTTACATTTAGAAATATAACTAATTTAAACTTACAGAAACATGGTCAAAACAATACAAAGATTTCCCCAATATCCCTGACCCAGTTTCCTTTAATATTAACATGTAGTGTAACCATAGTACACTAAATGAAACCAGAAAATTACGTTAGTGTGATACATTATCTAAATCCTCTTCCCCTTATGTAAACTGTGGAGGCTTGTTGAAGCTGGCCTGTTTTCTCTTTCTTTTTTCTGTGCAAAGATCCTGTACGGGTTCCTACATTACATTTAGTTATTTCTCTTTAGCACATTCCAATCTGCAACACTTCCTCAGTTCTTCCTGTCTCTCATAATTTTTGACACTTTTGAAGAATGTCAAAAGTGTCAAAAGAATGCCAGTCAGTTCCTTCATAGAACGTTTGTTCCTCAATTTAGGTTTGTCTGATGTTTTCTTATGACTTGGATGAAGTTACACATTTTTGGCAAGAATATGGGAAAAATCACACTGCATCCGGTGCCTAGCACCAAGGGTTCTGTGATGCCCTTGGGTCTTCTCACTGGTGATGTTATCCACCTTGAACATGTGCATAGCGTGGTGTTTGCTGTGTTTCTCTACTGTAGAGTTACTATATTTACCTTTGTAATTAATAAATGTCTTTAGGGTGCCTAGCTGGCTCAGAGAGGAAAGCATATGACTCCTGATCTCAGGGTTGCAAGATTGAGCCCCATGTTGGGCGTAGAGACTACTTAGAAAAATAAGATCTTAAAGAAAATGAGTATCTTGGAGAAGAGACTTTGAGATTATGCAAGCATTCTACTTCTTCTCATTTTTTTGCCCACTAATTTTTAGCATCCAGGAGTGAGTCTTCTCTGTAACAATCATTACTATGGCATTTACCCAATACTGATTTTTCCGTTTTTCCTCTAGCCTGATGCTACACTTTTTAAATCATTTGTTTTTACTTTGTTATGGACTATTTCAAAAGTAAAATATTCAAAAGACAGTAAAACAAGTATCTATGCATTTCCCAACCTGATTTAATAAATTGGCAATATTTGGTACGTTGACTTTAGATCTTTTATTTCTGCACATGATTTTTTTTGTTTTGATTTCTTGTTTTAGAAATAAAACATAACAGGGCACCTGGATGGCTTAGTGGTTGAGCATCTGCCTGTGGCTCAGGTTGTGATCCCGTGGTTCTGGGATTGAATCTTACATTGGGCTCCTTGCATGGAGCCTGCTTCTCCCTCTGCCTGTATCTCTACCTCTCTCTAGGTGTCTTTCATGAATAAATAAATATCTTAAAAAAAGAAATAAAACATAACAGATATGGATAAATTCCCTCCTTATTGTCCCTTTACTCTCCATTCCTCTCGAGAAGTTGGCATTTGTCAACCACATGCATTTTAAATTACATACATGCATATATATTTGATCATAAATATAAAATATTATGCATTTCAAATTTTTATCTAAACCACATCATACATAGAAAACTACATATACTTTCTCTGCTTGCTTTTTATCTGTCAACATTATCATTATATCTTTACATTTATCAGTGTTGATACATATAGGTCTAGTTCATTTTAACTGTTGAATAGTACTCCATATGTTCTGGGAAATATGCTTACGATTCAACATTTATTTAACACATTTATTGAGCAGTTATGATGAGGTCAGAGGATTTTGTGTTCTTTGAATTCAGAGAGGATCCAGGAAAGGGAAAGAAGATTTACATTTTAGGACAAATATTGTGGCATTGTTTGTAATAGATAACACTTGGAACCGTGAAAACATCTTAATTTAATAATACATTATATTTTCATCAAAAAGAAAAAAGGCAAGGTAAATATGTGAGGAAATGGATGTGCTCACTTGAAGACAGGAGTCCTTTCACAATACAGATGTGTATCAAATCATTGAGTTATGCACTTTAAATGTCTTACAATTTTATTTATTAATTTTGCCTCAGTAAAGCTTAAAAATAATGTTTTATCTCATTCATTCATTTATATAATCTACAAATATGTATTTTTCATCTGCTGTAGGTACTAGGGACACAGTGTGCTTTCCTTAAGAAGCTTATAGTCTAGAAGAAAGATAAAGGCTTGTGAATACTTGACGAAATGCTATAATTGGCATCTTTCCAGATTATCATGAATTCAGCATATAGGCAGTGTTTCTCAAATTTTTCCTAAGAAGAAACTAACTAGACTTCACAGAAGAAGTGATAATTACCAAATCTTGATATTGGAAGATAGCTGGCAGTTTGGTTGGGCTTTCAGGAGAAGAAAAAAGAAAAACAAGGTGTTAGTAGAAGTAACGCAGAGGGACGCACACACAATTAAATTAAAAGGCACGTAATTTGAAGTGAGTGTGTAGGATGGCAGGTAGGGCAGTGAGAAGGATGGCTCGGAATGAAGAAATAATATTGAAGTACAGCATATATAGAAGCTGTATCTGGAGAGGACTTCCAATTATTGTAGTTTCCTGACAGAGGCTCACTATGCGTGCCCTAGAGGATGATAACCATGAGTGACAACCTGGCTTGGCCCTTCTTTAGTGGTATGATCCTAGCAATTCACTTCCTCACTAAATCCTTTTTTCATCTCTAATATTGAAATACTAATATTTGGTTCAAATGGATGCTATGAGGATATAATAGATATGACTAAACCCCATGCATAGCACATAGTAAGGCATCATGAATATCAAAGCTATCATTATATTTGCATGCCATGTTTAATTTTTTCCTATCAACGTGAGGAAGTCATAACAGTTATTTTATGTAATGAAATAATTACTTTTTTAAAAAAATTGGGACGGGTAATACTTTATTTTCATTTTGAGTTTCATTGAAAAAAATGATGTCACCTTTTTTTAATCCATTACCTTTCATATTTGTGGGTTTTGTTGGTAAGAACATAAGTTCTATTCTCATAGCAATTTTCTATTATATAATACAGTATATCAACTGTAGTCACTCATGTTATACAAAGATCCTTAGACCTTTTCATTTTACAGCTTTTAAAAATAAGTTTGCATCCTTTTACCAATCCCTCCCTATTTTCCCCACATCCAGGCCTGGCAACCACTTTTTTACTCTCTGTTTCTATGAGTTTGACTTTTTTAGATTCCACTTGAAATAATCCAGACAAAAAAGACAAAGATTGTATGGGACCATTTATAAGTGGTTTATTTATTTAGCATAATGCCTTTAAAGTCCATCCATATTGTGGCAAATGGCAGGATTTTCTCCTTCTCATGGCTGAGTAATATTCTGTTGTGTTTATATGACATTTCCCTTATCTGTTGATCTGTTGATGGGCGCTTAGGTTGTTTCTGGATCTTGGTTATTGTGAATAATGCTGCAATGAATGTTGGAGTACAGATATCTTTTCCACATCCTGTTCTTATTTCTTTGGGATAGAAAACCCAGAAGTGGGATTGCTGGATCATATGGTAGTTCTATTTTTAATTTTTTTAGGTACCTACATACTGTTTTCCATTGAGGCTGCACCACTTTACATTCCTGGAATTATTGCATTCCTATTTTAAGACAGAACAGTGTGGTAGCAATTTGCATAATGACTTGAAGGGACTTAAGAGACAGTAAGACTTCTTAGGAAGGTGTTACATTTGTTGAGTATGTAGAGGGCAATGTGGTATATTTTAATATATTTTTTGTATTAGTGTCTTAGGGATGTTGCAACAGAGTACCATATGCCGGATGACTTGGTGATTACTACCAGAAATTTATTTTCTCACAGTTCTGGACGTTAGAAATCTGAAATCAAGGTGTCAGCAAGGTCATGCTCCCTCTAAAGGTGCTAAGAAAAGATCTAGGTTGTGGTCATTCTTTGGGTTTTGGCAGCCTAACTCCAGTATTCTTACGGAATTCTCCCTGTGTCAGTATCTTGTCTCTTCACATGGCTTCCTTTTTATGACCCCTGTCATATTTGGATTGGGGGCCCACTGCACTCTAGAATGACTTCTTAATGGACAGCTTTTGTAACATCCCTATTTCCAAATAATATCACATTCTGAGATGATGGGGGTTAGGACCTCAACATATGAATTTGGGAAGACATAATTCAATGCATAGCATCGTTCTTTCTGACTTCAGGATCAGATGGTTCTTTCTAGGTCTTCCCCAGGACTATGGTAATGATTACAAGTAAGAATTCGTAACTACTTTTCAACTATAATGTAAGCTTTGTAACAGGACCAAATGCCTCTGCTCAATGGTGCTTCTCAAAAACAAACCTCACCATTCAAATACTGGGGCAAGTGTGAGATAGTATCTATAACATTTCTTTATTGATCCATGTAGTTCTTGGATCAGATAGTTTAATCAAGTGATGTCAGGTTTTAACAAAACAAAATATAAATTTTGTTTGCAATATAATGAAAGCTATGTGAGGAATATGCATGCATATGTATACCTGAAATTTAACATACTAAAAAGATACGTTGTTTTTATTATGGTGGTAAGATTATGATTTTTTTTTCTCAAAACTGTCTTTTGGTTGATTTTTCCCATAAATAAGGAAAAAGCAGATAAATCCAAAGTATCAGCTGATTTAGTAAAACTGATAGTTTTGACTCAGATCTTGGTTTCTATGCAGTTGAAAACTATCATCATTATTCTGAGCACATAGAAGAAGCTTAGAAAATGCTTGGTGTTGTGATGTGACTATTAATTCTACATCTCAGATGTGGCAGGGAAAGTGAGTAGAGTACTGGGTTGTTTTACCAAATCCATTTCATTTTTATGTTAACTACTGGCCCATTTCTTGAGGCTGACAGAGATAAGTTTAAATTTCCTTAGTCTCATTTTAACTAAGAGTGAGAATGAGGAGTGATACACACCTCATTCATTTCCAGGAGGATGATAAAGTTATCATGACAGTTTCTTCTTTCTGGAAAAATAACTGGACTCAAAAAATATCGTGCTCTTGAGAGTGAAGAGATGAGAATTAGAAGTATGCCATAATTATGAATTATTTGTGATATTTTCAGAAATTCCATAAGTAGCTCAATTTAAAAATAAAAAAAAACCGGACAAAGTATATGAAGTTATTTTGGAAACAAAATGTCATTACTGAAGGTGTACTTTTTCATATACTGAACTAATAAATAGTTCAGAAAGTCCTTTGCATATTTATCAAAATGTCATCTTCAGGTACTGGGTTGGAAAATTAGTAACTGCTGGAGTGTGTGACTGTTGAAAGGTGTTACTATATGCAGGGGCCTCAGTTTTTAGCTTCTGGCGTAAAGCAAAGATGTTAATCATAAGTGTTGAGATTTAAAATGTCAGAAGTTCTAAGCATAAAACTAAAGGCCAAAAGTTAAGCATCTATTGTACTATAAATCCCAATGCACAGAAAGAAAACAAAGCACTCTAAAAGTACTCCCATAAGTACTTATAATATTTACTATGTAGCTAAGAATCAGAGATAGCAAACAGCTTTATAGAATATAATGGCAGATTCCTTAATTTTATTCTTATAAAATGGTTTACCTTGGCTTTTTGGATTGTCTGAGGGATGGCATATTGTTAGTGCATGCTTCACACCTATACCATTTATTCTTAAATACATATGTGGCTATTAATATGTTTGGGAAAATAGACTTTTGTTTCCCTGACAAAATTCCTAGCAAGTGGAAGAAGTAGCATAAAACCTCTAATGAAATAATGTAGAATTGGATCATTTACCTTACCATTTACCATAACCACACTGGAAGAGAGAAGACCTAAGTAAGATTAGATTTGTAACCATATTTCTCTCTTACATTTTGCTTTTTGCTCAATTTCCCAACACTGTCACACATACTTTACTCACTTGCTCCTCCTCATAATGCATTATGAATTAGATAGAAAATCCCATTTCATGGGTGAGAAAACTGGGCCTCTAGTGTTTCTAAGTATCTGATCCAAGGGCAAACACTAGCTAATGCTTGAAAGACCTGGGACTAGAATATGGGTCTTCTAGAGGCCAGTGTTCCACTGTAGAGTCTTGTACATAAAGTGATATTTTGGATGAGGATGAGGACTTAGAGCCCAGCAGAATTCAAACAAGCAAGGAATAATTTGTTTGTAGTTATGAAGTCGTACTGGTCTTTCAGGTTTTAGCATATTCACACTTGAGTTTTATATGCTGTCCTTCTTCCACAGAGAATAGTGGAAATATTCACGTGTTACTAATCTATACCTGTGAGCTAGCACAGAAGGACTATTATAGTGAATAAAGACTGACCCAAATAATACTTCAGTGACTTGCATAAGATCGTTATTTACAGATGAGTCGGTTCTGATACCTGATGATGCAGAAATCCTTGGATACAAGGAGGTTAAATATTGCTGAGTTCTCCATGGCTGTGGACAAGTTATTGTACCTCTGAGAACCTCTGTGCTCCATTACTACAATGGGATGCTGGGGATACCTCTTGGACGGAATTGACCTAATGATTAAATGTAAATTGCCAAAGAGAGGCCTGTTACATCTTAGAAGACAGTCTTTCCCTTTCCTCCCCTCCCCACTACCTAAGACACTTCATTATTTCAGCCTAAGTTATGTTACTTCAATCAAACCCAGTCACTATTTACCTCATTACCATATTTATAAGTATTTTGTAGTTTTATCCTCAAATTTAAGCACCTTTCATAGTGTAGCTCTTTCAACTGTCTTGTTTTATTATCCTTGCTGAAAAATAGAGGTCATGTCACTATATAATAGCCCATGTGGTTACGTATTACTCATTATTCAGGGAACGTTTGAGAAGAAGACAGACCTGGATGGACTCACTGTAGGTTTTGCTCATTTTTGCCTTGTCAGTAAACAGTTGATATCTCAGAATTAAGGAATTTGGAATGACTCGAGTTATATATTTAAAAATTGTTATGGTGTGACAAGGGAGCTGGTTTGTGATAGATAAAGGTTTTCTTTAAAGGATTAAATGGAGATTTTAGGAAATTTTATGTGTAATTCAAAGATTTACACTATCAGTATCATTTTTTTCTCTCATGAATAATATAGAATAACTGTACGTGACCAAATTGGCATTTTCTTGATGCTATGAAAAGTACCCCTCGGTAATTGAGCAAAATAAATTGCCAAAACATGAAATGACCAAACTGTAAAGAATGTCTCCAAATACAGTGATTTCTGTGAGTCATATGGAGTCATTCCTTTGGCAATAATTAGGTACCTGTACTAGTCACTCCTGATGTGACCCTTATTATATAAGGATGCGTCATGTCATCCACATAGAGGAAGATAATGTCTTCCCATTTGCTATGGTAGATCCTTGTGCATTTACTCTGAAAGCAGTAAACATTAAGAGAAAAGGCATTAAAATATAGTCTATCTTACTATTTTTGAAATACTGGTCTGGTCAGTTATGGTAGCCTACCTATTGACTATAATTTTTATAGTAATATTAAAAAACAAATTTTTCAGAAAAAGAAGGGAGTATCAAGCATGGTGTCAACTATCTTACCTACATTATTGCATTTAGTTCTTAGAACAACCCTATAAACTCAGTGGTATCTCATTTTACACAAGATGACACTGGGGCTTGGAGGGGATAAGCAACATGTTGATGTCACATAACTAGTTACTTAGGCATCAGAATAAAGTCTGCAAATGACTATGATACCCATTTTGTTGTTTTGTTGGTTTTCAGTGATGTGTAATCAGCTAATAATTAGTAGTGTCTGAAGAGCTATGCTAAGTCTGAATATCTATGTTTCATTTTCTGGAGTGATAAGAGGTGAATGAAAAATATATACAAAATAACCTTTTGGCAGATTTCGATAAAAGATGAAAGAAAGTATAAAAGCAATCAATAGTAGAATGGTCTTGTCTAATATTTACTTATTTCACATATAAATTATTTATTTCTCACATCAAGAATATTTATTGATCCTTTATTGTGAACCAAGAATTTCACATTTGCATTATTATCCCAGTTTTACAGATGAGGAAACAGAGGCTTAAGAAATTTAAATAACTTACTTACCCAAGTCACAGAGCCCTGGAAAAGCTAAGCTTTGAATAATGTCTGGATGACTACAAAGTTTGTGCACTTATATCACTATGTTATATCTTGGGCTGAAGAGGAAACCCTATAGGGGAAAAATGTGGTAAATTCTGAACATGTTATCCAATGCTATAGGAACATTTCTTAAAGAAATAAAAGACTATCCTTTCAGAAATGAATGGATGACTTTATTTGCATAAGAAACCATTACTGATAAATTAGGACAATACTGTATTAAAGATGGAAGCCCATTAATTATTAGAATAGCTTTTAAAATGTCTAGTGTCAAGACCTTTCCTAAAATTATTTTTCCCACTTTATGGTAAATGAGACATGATAGAATTTAGAGAGTCCCAGTAGGGATGAGACACAGGTTCATAAAATTGGAGAAAATGATCCAGATTAGGATACATTTTCTGGCTCCCAGGAACTTGTAAATAGGGATTTGAGATCTACTCTATTATTACAAAAAACTATTTTTTTCCATGCTTTTACATCTTCATGTCTTTTTTTCTTTAAAAAAATTTATTTTTTTTCTTTCTTTAAAAAAATTTAAATTGTGATAGGAAAAACATAATAGAAAATTTACTATCTTGCCAAGACCAGACATTTTGATTAGCACATATATGCCTTTAATTTGTAAAATACATTGATTATTTATATATGGTGTCTGTTGGTCTTTAAGAATACAAAGTTTGGGATTTGGTGTAAAGGAGGAGAAAAGCAGTAAAAGGGAAGAAATTCATTAAAAGGGAAGAAATCCCTTAATCAGGATTTCTTCCTGTTGATTAAGTGCTTAGAAATGATTGCACTGATGTCCATGTGGATATTTCCTAATGAAATATTTTTATTCTAACATGGATAAATGTCAATAGAAAACTTTTTATTTTTTTTTCTTTCTTGGTCCTGTAAGTAGCTGATTTTCAAAATGCCAGAATCGGTAGGCCCATTTCATTACACATACATCTCTCTCACTTGACCAGCCAGCTCAATCTCCAGAACTGATCATTTTAATGCATTTGGGAGCTTCAGGTAGTAGAGTAAACTGAGCAATTTATTAGAACAAATAAACAACAAAATAAAGCTCCAAGAAATCCTTAATTGGAAGAACTCCTCTGAAAATCAAACCATCATAAATAAAAAATGTGATTATAAGTAGGAAGGGTAGCACTTTACCCAATAGTTTTAACCAATTCTTTTACTCTTGGTGGCTGCTAGCACTTTATTAACTACCATTTGTTATCAGGAACCAAGCTACATATTTTGTAAATATGTAATTTAATATTTACCAAAACATTAAAACAGGAAAAAAAAAGGTGTGTACATGGAAAAGGTTAAGTGACTTGTCCAAGATTATATAGCTTACTATTGAACCTGAGTTTGCCTGATGCAAAAGCCTACGATCTTGTCTCTTATGTCCTTATGCTGTAAAAGATATAGCAATAGTAGATGCCATGGCATACTACTCAGAGATAAAAAGTAATGAGTTATTGATGCGCTCAACAACTTGGATGAAACTCAAAAGAATTCTGCTGAGTGGAAAAGAAAGTCAATCCCAAAAGATTGCATACTATGTGATTCCATTTATATAAAACTGACAAATTTTAATATGTCAATTTTAACATGTCAGATGTTGATATGACAAAATTATAGAAATGCGGAACAGATTAACGGTTGCTAAGAGCTAGAGAGGGAGTGAATGTGGGAGGGGGTAAGAGGGAAGAGGTTGTGGTTATAAAAGAGCAACATGAGGGGTCATGTTGGTGATGAAAGTGTTCAGAATTTTGACTCTAGTGTAAGATACAAGAACCTGTAAATGTGATAAAAGTGCATAGAACTACATATACACACACAAGCACACATGACAACGCACATCTTCACATGTACATGCCCACATACATGTGCAATACACACATACAGAGAAGTACAAGTGAACTGGGGAAATCTGAATAAATTACATGAATATCCGTATCCCGGTTGTGATATCATACGATAGCTTGGCAAGAAGTTACCATTCGGGGAAACTGGATAAAGAGTAAATGGGCTCTTTCTCAATATTTCTTTCAATTTTATGTGAATCTATAATTGTCTAAAAAAAAAGAAGTTCAACTTTAGAAAGGGTAACAAAGGGAACCTGGAAAGAGAAACCTCCAATGAGTTTTGGGGTCTCCTGGTCTTCCTTGCTTTTCAAACAGCCAGAGAACTGAAGTAGTGATGCCTCCGATAGATTGTAGAATCTGAGCAGGCTAACAGGCAGATCAATAGGACTGAACATTAATAGGGTACAGATTGAAACTGGACTTATGGGGAAAGCCTGGTGGTGGGTTCAGAGCCCTGCGATATTCTAAATCAATGCAAATCCCATGTAAAGATTTTAAGCCAATCTACCCTTCTTGGTAGATTGGCTTGAAATCTTGGGCCTTGGGCCCTTACAGTAGCCATTCAGCCCCCAATAATTGCTAAAATATAGAGATTACACATGCTGTCTTCTCCAGTTAATATAGCATTTGTGTGTGTGTGTGTGTGTGTGTGTTTCTAGGTAAAGGTAACATGTTAAATGTATGACTGATTTTATGTGTATACCTTTGGTGCATTCTTCATTTAAACTTACATATTGCAAATAATTCAAATGAAATTTTTATTTTTATTTTATGTAGTAGTCACTATAAACTCTAGATATTAAGTGAATATCCACCCTTAGCGTTGAGAATGCCTAAACTTTCACTACACACCTCAACATACTTCTAACAAAGCAATTGTTATGCTTTCTTATAATTACTTGTTTTCATGTTTCTCTCCTGACTAGACATTGGGTCCTAGAACTGTAGAACATGTCTTCATTTGTTTGTATCTCTCTTCTTTTTTCCCCAAGCCCCATTGTCTAGCATAATACCATGCAAATAGTGATGCTTTATCAGTGTTGAAATAATTTAAAAATGAATTGGGGGGGGGAAGAGTAGAAGTCATGTGACATAGCATGCATAGCTGTTCAGAGGATATTAAATTTCCAAGAAAGGGGAAGCCTACAGAATGAGAACCAAAAGACCTAAGGCCCAGAGAAAGAATATTTCTCTTTTTTTAAAAGATTTTATTTATTCATTTATGAGAGGCACAGAGAGAGAGAGAGGCAGAGACACAGGCAGAGGGAGATGCAGGCTCCATGCAGGGAGCCCGATGTGGGACTTGACCCCAGGTCTCCAGGATCACGCCCTGGGCCGAAGGCAGGTGCTAAACCGCTGAGCCACCCAGGGATCCCAGAATATTTCTGTAGCCATCAAACAAGTACTTTGTTGAGGGAACAGAGCAGGAGTACAGATGTCCAGACATCAGTAGAGTGAAAGGCGGCTGACTGTAATCTGGGCTAGAAAGGTAACTTGAAGACCAAGATTCGCATCTAGCTATACGATTAGGAAATCAGCCAATATATGGAATGGGGTCTTCCACCAGACCCAACGGTAGAGCCATCTTCCATCTGCTGGAATATTTTTCCAACATCCAGACTAGTCCAGAAACATCTACAAAATTTAAGCTTTACTTGCATATTACTCCACCCATCTCATATTGCTTTTGTCTGCTTTCATTGCTTCATTTGCATATGTCTTAATTTATTAATAAGTTTACCATTTATTTTTTAAAAAGATTTTATTTATTTATTCATAAGAGACAGAGAGAGAGGCAGAGACACAGGCAGAGGGAGAAGCAGGCTCCTCCCAGGAAGCCCGATGTGGGACTCGATCCCAGGACCCCAGGATCATGACCTGAGCCAAAGGCAGATGCTCAACCACTGAGCCATCCAGGCGCCCCTAAATTTACCATTTAAATTTGCCTATAAATTGGCAATTTCTTCAAGTTGCCTCTAAATTGAAGAGAGAAGTTAAGTTTTACTTCTATAGCAACATTTTTGGTTTGTTTGTTTTGAACTGGGACAGTTTCTTCAGAGATGGACAGAAATACTGTTGCCCACAGACAACCTTATAGATTTGATAACTATATAACTGTGATATATAAAGCTTATGCATTCTGAACATATGATCTTTAAAAATTAATATAGATAGAAATATTGATATGGCTATACAAATATTTTGATCCATGGGAAAAACTACTATAAATGGACAATTTTACTATCAGCCAGACATTGTCTGCTAACCATTACATAATCTTCCTAACAATCATCCTTTCATTGTGCATTAATGTCCACATTTGGTAGGTTCAGAAATTGAACTTTGAAAACATTAATTGATTGAGAGCCATATACAAATACTTGAGATGTGATTAAATTTGATTGCAGATTTCTGTTCATTCTGTGATGCCAAACAGCTATTTTCAGCCTCCATTCCCTCCTACCCCCTCTCCCCAAAAAGACCTAGAGTAATATAACTTAATTTTCAGTTATATACAGATTCTGGTACAACTTTTTATTTATGACCAGCTCTGTGAGTGGAATTGTGTATGTGTAATTTCCTCAGTTTTTCCCTTATCTTGCTATATGTGGAAGCAATTATGATATCAGCTATTGAAACAGTTTCTGAGTTGAAATATATCTAGTCAACTTGAGTGCCCACAGGCCTTTAATGTGGTGAGAACACTTCATTCTCACAGAGACTCTGATGTATCATCCAACAAACATTTGCTAAATGCCGACTATTTATCAATACTTTTTCTATATACTGGGGAAACTGAGATGAAAATGATATGGTTCCTTGCTCTTAAGGAACTCATAGACTGGTAGGGGAGGTATGTAAGAAACAGTAATGAAGTAATTAGCAGACTAGGCAAAAGAAAAGGCCTTTGGTTGTACCAAGAAGGAGGAACTTACTTTTCTTAGTTACCATGAAGCCATGGACGAACTGGGGCAAACTTCAAAGAAAGTGATTCTTGACCTATGAATTGAAGGAGCAGTAGAAATTATCAGATGGAAAAAGGCTGGAATCACTCCAAATGGAAAGATCCATGCCATGGAGGTTTTAGGGCTACTATAATAGTTCACCATTACTATAGTGACTTATAAATAAAGAAGTAGAGGCCGTGGTTGAAGATGAGGCTTAGAAACATATGCTGAGGCTAGATTTTAAAAGACTTTGTACACTAGCCAAGAGACTTAGTCTTCATTCTCATGGTAATGAAAACCATTCATTTAATTTTTTGTTAGGATAGTGATGTGGTCAGATATGAATTTCAAAATGATCACTTTGGCAACATCATGGAAAAGAGATTAAAAATCTTGAAGGTGAAATTCTAGCTAGGAGACCATAGACCTTATCTTTGTGAGAAATACTGGGGCCCATCAACAAGCCATTGACAATGTGAATTGGGAAGATGGACAGATTTTCAAACTGTTTAGGAGAGTGTTGTTGCTTTATAGCATGTTGGAGTTGAAAAGCCTGTGATAACTGGGTGGTTCCATTAACTGGGAGAGAATATAGTGAAGTAGAGCAAGAATAGCTGGGAATTAAATAAATTTGGTCTAAGTATGTTGTTGAATTTGAGAATACTCTGGAAACCACCAGTTGGTATTGATTGACCCAGTCCGTCAGTTCAAAGATTTCCATTGTGCTATGTTATGTAGCCTGATTGCAAATTATATACAGCTAAATTTTAGAAGCAATCTAGAGTTGATGAAACACAAGTAGCAAATGAATTTATTGAGGTTTTTGGTCAGAGAAAATGTGATTCATCAGAACTAGTAAAAGATAAAAACAGGAAGATACGAAGATCAGTAGAGGAAACAATTTGAGGAAGGAGTAAAAGATGGTATAATAAAATGTGTTGGCCTCAAAGAGGACAGACTTTTTCAAGAGTGGATTTATTATATTCTTAAAGTTGAAGCCAGGAGCCAGGAAAATGCCTGAGATAGTCTCTGCCTCTGATTTTGTAATCATTACACCATGAGAAACCAACTGTTTGAACACCATGACTAGATACTGACCGCGGATCGCTGAGACATTGAATCCTGCTCTGGGTCCTAAACAAGACGGCATGTTTTATGTCAGAATTTCTTTGCAAAGTACTTGCTCAGGGAATGATTAATTATGATTAAGAGAAGAAGTCAGGGCATGTTCTATAAAAGAGAAAATATTGGATTAATACTTGGAAGGTATATAAGATTTTGGCCAAGGGAAAAAGAGGAAGGAGAGTCAGAGGGAAATGGTTTGGAATAGCAAACGTTTTGAGGCTAGACTGAAAAGAGATGAGGATAGTGATTTTCCTGCATGGAAAATGAGATTTTAAAAGTTTTTTGCTTTTGTGTTGTTTTTTTTTTCCCTATCAGGATTATGAGTTTTGTGATAATTTGTGTGAATATGCTGCAGGCTTTTTTAGAAATTTTACTTTGTATATTGCTTATTGATAAAATACTTTGTCTAAAAGTAACCTAGCATTGATTTGAAAAAGAAGATGCTATTTTAGGGATGATCAGAAGTATGCATTTAGTATAAAAAAATCACCACTGTCAGAGTTCTAAAAAATCCTAAAAGTAAATGCAAAAGTGAAAGATAATAATATAATTTTTTATTATTAAGTAAATAATAATAAATTTTTATTAAAATAAATAATAAATAATAATAAACTTTAAATATAATCATCATGTTTTTAGGCCGATGTTCTCTGGACATTAAAGGTGGCAAATTTTTAAGATTCTAAATAACTAAATTCATTTTAAATTCTAATTCCCTGAATGTCAAGTGGCGGGATGAATCAAGGTTATGATCTTTGTGTTTGTTCAACGACTCTATTTTATGACTATTTTATGGAATAAAAATATTCCAGCATACATTTGAAAGATGTTGATGGCAAGTAATTGAAGGGGGAGGTAGTTGGTTTTCGGTCCAGTCAGACCTCTGTCACTAGGGTAAGGAAACTGAAGTAACGTTGGGGGCTGAAAAATATATATAACTTAGGAATATATATATATGGTATATATATTATCAGAACATTCTTCTAACTGACTAATATCTACATATATATGGACTTTTATATATCACATATATTGATTATATAAAAAATATATATTTACATGTTTACATTATGTATACACTTGATATATATAAGGTCAGAGAATGTTCTGAGCCAAGAACTGAAATAAATGCACCCTTTCTGGTTCCAACGTAAGCAATTTGATGCCTTGGAATTGGAAATTGAAACATGGGAAACTGGGCCAGATTTTCTTTCTGCTTCAGGCTATATTAAAAAGAAACAACAACAAAAAAATCTAGAACAATTCATCTTAAAGATTGCCCGTTTGCTTCATGTTAAAACAATATTTTTCACGAGAATAATGTTTACCAGTAGGGATTTAAGCTACATATTTTTATTTGAAATTTGTTAGGCTATGAAATACATGATGACAGGATTGGCTGTTAACTTTGTATATGTTCAAACTACTCTCTCTTCAAACTATATGCAGCATTTTCTGCTCTGTGAGATGAGATAAACAGAAGTTGTTTTATATGCTGAGCACTATTTTTTTTAATATGGTAAGGAAATAGAAACATGAAATCTTTGTTCCAAGCCAAGGTAACAAAATGACTTTATGGTCAGTGTTTGGATATGAAAGGGGAATAGAAGAAGATTGATGTTTGGATGGATAATAATTGACTCTTAGCTGTTCTCACTCTTCTAAAGCAAGGATGAATTTGCACTGATGCTTCCTTGCTGTCACTCTAAATAATATATTTCTGTGGCTCAAGCTGTTATCAGTAATTGTAAGTAGGTATTTTCGTGACAGTCAGTCCTCTGGAGTCGGCATGATGAATCTGTCCTTGGCCTCTACAACCTTCCCTTGCTGATGTGCTTGAGGTTTGCATCTCTGCACTCTCTACCTCCCAGGGTGAGATGTACATGGTCTTTCTGGACCTTTTTTTTTATGGGTTGCTCCCTGAATAAGAAGCATTTGAATGATCTGATTAAGCACTTGGGCTCTGGACTTAGACTACCAGTAACTAACTACTTGATGGAACATCAAGGCAAGTTATTTAAGCTCTCTACACCAGAGTCTTACACCGAGGATGGGAATATTGACAGTAACCTGCCTCACAGGAACCTACCTCTCAGCCTGACGTTGTCAAACACCACGCATGTAATGCCCTCAGTAAGGTGCTAATAAATGCTCAATGAGTGTTCAATATTGTGTTTCCTATGATGTTTGGAAATTCATTTAACTACTCCAGTCAACCTCCTTACTTCTAAAACTATGTGAAATGAACTCACAAAGACCTGAGAGACGGTTTAGACCCTATTTCGTAGGAAAGTGGGCTGTGAAGTTTGTTAGACCCAATTTGAACCTGACTATGCCATTTACTAGTGTCTGTCTGTGGGCAATTTATTTAGACCTTCTTTGGTCAGTTGTTTATTTTCAAAATAGTGATAATAATAGTAATATTCTCCTCATAGGGTTTTGAAAGAATTAGATGGGAGTGTGTATATATACCACTTCACACAGTGGCTGATATAGTAAATTCAAGAAATGATACCTGTTACTGTTAGTATTATTTTGAGATTTTTCATTAAATGATTCCATTTATGACATCATCTCTGCCCATGTAGAATAACAGTAGCTATTACTACATATGCCATGATTCTCCATATTTAAGAGATCAGGTCTTTTAAATTGCTGCCTGAGGTGTCAATGAATTATATACTGGCAAGACACGGATGTTAAAACCCGAGGTTCATATCAAATTTAGATATCTCTTTAGTTGAAAAAAATCCAGCAAAGCTATTGTAATTTAAAGAGTTTGCTCCACCATGAGAGAATATTTAAAGATTTTTATTAAATTGTCATCCTGTATAAGTTGCTGTTCTTGCAACTGTTGACAGAGATTAAAGCTGTGTTTTTCATTACAGGGCATTCTGTATACAGCATGCATATTTGTGGTTAGTTTTACAAAAATAAATTTAAATTTTGCTTCCTTCCATTTAGTATTAATATGCAGCTGGCATGTATTTATAAATGATGTATAAGCAGCTATTTTTTGCTCCTTTTAAAATACAGAGATTTCATTTGATTTGCTTTTCTTTCATTTTTATCCCCTTGTGTCCTCAGTGGAAGAAACGATCATCCCTATAATTTCAAGTCCCCCTTCCTTTCCCCCTCCCCTCTCTCCATGATTTAATACTGCTTCATGTACTGTATGTCTGAAAACACCATGCTTAGTGAGTACTGGTCATACCTTCTTGGGGAGTAGATTTGAAATTTCTCCGGGTCCCACTAGGCTTCCCCCAGCCTGTCACAAGTGAGGATGAGGAATTAACTCTAGGTGAGGGAGTGGGGAGGTATATCTCCTAGTGACAAAACAATAACTGTTGCTGGGACTTGTAAAAGGTAAAGAATGGGAAAAAATACTGGGTTTGATAACCTAGAGGTAGTAATTCAAAATAATATTTCCTTGGCCTTTCCCCCCTTACTTTCTATTTCCATGGCAATAACTATTTTAATTACTCAACTTCTAGCTACTTACTTGTGAGTAAATAATTTGTGCTTACTCAACCTTAGATTCCTGTCCATACGATTAAGACACGGTCATTCCCTTTACTTGGTTGATAGGATCAAATAAAATAATATATATGAAGGCCCAGGATAGACTATAAAGTTGACATAAGGGGGTGTTTTGTACTATGCTTTATACTTTGCAAATATTTTCAAATGTAATTAGCATTTCAACCTTAAGAGATGCCTATTGTCATCATTTTGTAGATGAAGAAACAGAAGCTAAGGACACTTGCTAGTAACTATTTATAGAATTTGAGTTAACCAAGATCCAGTCAATTCCAAAGCTGGTGGTTTTTATTTTTTTAATCAAAATATGCAAATAGAAGATATTATTATCATTACTTAATTTTATATAATGGAAGTATTTTATTTTATTCAGTGTGTTAAAATGCAAACCTGCCAAAACAGATAATAATTGGGTGTGATTATTAGCTTTTCAAAAGACTTCTTTGCTTTGAAGACACAATAGTGTCTTTTTAAGCAGAACTTTTTTTTTTCTAGTGCAATTAAGATATGATTTGTTTTTCAGAGATTTCATTCATGTACAAATTTCCAGCAACATGTGTTTTGGCTAGATCAGTGTGCCCTTCCAGTTCTTTTGCACTTTGAGCTCAGGAAATAGATGAAGCACATTTACCAAGGATAAATGTGAAAGTTCAAAGTCAGAATTTACATAGTGTACTTTCTAAGTCTTCACAATAGTGTAAGTCTGAAGCATACCTGGGTGATAGGATGTGAAAGATGTTTATTGCCCTAATTTACTTATAGGCAAGCCATTAGCTTTCCAAGCATCTGGGCTTTGAAGAACTAGACCAACAGAAAATATAGTTGTGATGTTAAAAACTCAGTTTTTTAAATGTGCTAAAGTAGTCCAATTAGATCCTTGAGGTTATTTGATGTCCCATTTAGAGCATATTGGAAATGACAGTTACTGAATCAGATTGCTGTTTGCTTCTTTTTTAAGATTACATAGAGAGAATTTATTTTTTTTTTAAGATTTTATTTATTTATTCATGAGAGACATGGAGAGAGAGGCAGAGACACAGGCAGGGGGAGAAGCAGGCTCCATGCAGGGAACCTGATGTGGGACTCGATTCTGGGTCTCCAAGATCACGCCCTGGGCCAAAGGCGGCGCTAAACCGCTGAGCCACGCGGGCTACCCATAGAATTTCCCATGAAGTATGTCATGGAGAAGATACTTGGAATTTGAAAGTTGGATATAGTTTAATTGATTATTTATTCATCTCAATTTAGTATTTTCCTGGTCATAGTAGTTAAGATCATAACTAAACTATTCTAAACCTTAATCAAATGAGCAATGGAATATTCTAAAGCCTTTAAAGGTAAATAATCCTTGCCCTATATCTGATGATTCAGAAGTTATTATTTCTAATAAAGTTCTTTTGCATTGTAGATAATACATTACTTCATACTGATAGAACTTAATTTGTGTAACCATTTTAATCCTCTATGTCCCAGTATGGTGCCAGATGATTCTTTCCATGATGTTAGCCCTTATTATTAGATCTTCCAAGGGCTTTTCTCTTTAATAATGGAGACTCATTTAATAATGTATGGTTTGTGTTACATAAAAGATAATTACAGGATACCTAGTAGTTACTCCAGTTGAAAATCAATTTAAATAAGTTGCTCCCAATATTATAATAGACACAAAGTGAAGCTTATTGGTAATTACTCATTATGAGACAAAATGATTAAGAACCCCACGGAAAAGAAGAGAACAGATTTGAATCATTTTTTATGTATAGGTAGGACATACTCCCAGGTTTTATGAGCAATGTGGCTTGAGGTTACTAATACCTTAAGAAAATTAAGCGCTAAGTGTGTCTTAACTGCATCAATAATTTAAAGTGTCCTAAACACTATGGTAAAAATGCTCCCAAGATTCCTACTCAAACATTTTGAGACCTTAAGCTAATAGGTATTACTGTCCTCCCCCACTCCCTGCATAGAACACGGGCTACCAGGCAGATGTCGAATCTGAAGAAAAGAGGATATTAGGGCCCAATAATCAGAAATAGGTTGGCAGTCAATGATTCACAATGGTGAGCTCTAGGTTGATAGAGCAGGAAGATGGCTGTGTCAGATAAGAACTCAAATCCAGGAAATTCAGTAAGTCAACCTGAAAGTATCAAGATCGGGTGATCATGGGTGCTTCCAAAGCAGAGATTGGAGCTTTCTATATATGCTATGTCAGAAAGGTAACTGTGATGAGGAGGCTTAATGTGAGCATGGACAAAGCATTTCCCATTTCTTTCTTTTTTTTAAAAGATTTATTTTTACAGTGAGAGAGAAAGAGAGAGAGAGAGAGATTGCATGCTAGCAGGAGGAGGGGCAGAGGAAGAGAGAGAGTACTCAGCAGACGCTTCAGGGAGCGTGGAGCCTTTACCTGGGCCTTGATCTGTTGACTGTGAGATCATGATCTGAGCCAAAATCAAAAGCCGGATACTTAACTGAGCCACCCAAATGCCCTGCATTTCTGATTTCTCAGCCTCAGATGTCATCATTTGACTAAAACCAAATTAATACTCACTTAGTTGAGAGGATTAGAACTCATGAGGTGTGTGTGTAAGGGAGGGGAGTAGACCGTATCAATCTATAAAAGGTAAAAGGAAGAAGGAGGAAAAGAGGCACAGCAGATTCCAGCAATCATTGAACATGTTCAGATGTGGAGATGCTAATGACGAGCAAGTTATCACCAAATTTTAGAACATGTTATAAGGAAATACACAGACTTAAAACTCAGGGCCAGAACTTGTTCTTTTGGTCACAGTACACAATTGATTTTTCACAGCATAACTCTGGAACAACAGTGAGGTAACTGTGAAGCTGAAGAAATTTGAACTCATTCTTGAGTTGTCGAATTCAAAGTTCTCTTAATATTGTACTATAATGAGGAAGTGAACACCAAGTATTTGCTAAAACAAAACAAAATAGTCACAACAGTGTAATGAGTAGAAGTTCCTTTTAGTTTCTCTCCTCCTTTTTTTCATTTCAAAATGCGTTTTTTAACTTTATTTTTATTGAATTGCACTTCTTTATAAGTCAGATTACTATACTCTTGAAAATTTTAAATCCAAATTATGCTCCCTGGTGATTTCCTAAGGATGGCTAATTTTTTTGTTTTCATCCCTATGTAAATTTTTGTAAACTTCTAATCAGAAGTGTGTTGTTGCTTTACCCATGCTTCTCCCAGCCATTTAGATGAGATCAATAACCTCAATATCCTGCATGTAAATACACTCAAGGACCTCATATTAAATCTTAATGGTGTGTGTGGTATAATGATTTGTGTCAAGAAGGAGTGATTATTATGGGTGGGAAAGTGTGTAGTGCTGGGACAGTGGTAGTCTGATGTCATATCTGCTGTCCTTATAAAGAAATTCCAAGTGAAATCCATAATCAGATCGTTTTCCTTGGATTTTGGACTTAACTATATGCTTGTAGAACCATGATGAATTCCTCTGAAGTGGTAATTCTCAATATGATCAGACCCAGTAACTCGTTTGTATGAAATCTTTCGTAATGGATTTTTAATTATACTGAAATGAACTTGATAGATGATATTGTCTACCTACACATGCAAGTTTTAGAGCTAATTTAATAATGATATCTATTTATATAAATGCACGTGCATGGCTTCACTAGAAGCCAGTTCAAGTAGTTAGATGCTTATGCTTATACATAGGATTATTAAAATGAAAAGGTTAAAACGCAGACAGATACAGGTATGCCACGTTGGAGACTCAAATACCATGAGCAGCTCTCCTGTCAGTCAGCTGATTTTCCTATATGCCAACCGAACTCTTGATAATGTTCTGAAAAATAAAATACCAACTTCTCTGCATTTCTAAAATAGTTGTATTTTAGGAGAAAGCATTTTTATGTTAAACTGTGAAAAAATAAAATATATTGAAATATCGATATGTAAAAAAGAGTTAAGATATGAGCTTCAGTAACTATGCATAATTTTCTTGTTTATGTATGTCCAGCAAGGTACTTGAAAGCTGTGTAAAATGTAGGATAATTCTTCATTCTACTGGATTGCTCTTGAATGCAGAACATTTAGCAAGTAGGGCCCAACAATCAAGGAGAGAGACTCCTAAATTAGACAAACGAAACACAGGCTAATGGATACAACCACTGTTGCTGAGAGCTGTTGCTCTATACCAGTGTACTAGGTTTTAAAATCTTGATTAAACAAATAAATAAAATAAAATAAAATAAAATAAAATAAAATAAAATAAAATAAAAAAATAAAATCTTAAGTTTCAAGAAATATTAATTCCTTAAAAAAGGTCTAAAACAAAATAGAATGGTAGAGGATGTAATAAGTCATGCTAGTATCTAAAATGCTTGATACTGAGAACATTCTGCAATTTATACATTTAGGAATGTATGTATTTGTTTGGGTTGTAGACCCAGACCAGATCTGAGTGAGACACTGCTGGTCATGTGGCTTGACTTTGCAAAACCCTTTTCTACATATATTAAATGAGGCTACATGACATATTGTTATGTGAACATGCTTTGTGAACTGCTAAGCCAACTCTGAATGTTAGTGATTATCTTCTGGAGATTTCCTTACATACTGACACAGGGATTTGTTAATGGCTCCTGAGAAGGCAACGAGATCCTCTTAATTCATTTGCTCTCCTGGGGTAGTAAGTTTAAGTAAGCTTATACGAAGTTAATGATTCATTAGGCTTTGGATTTTGGCCTACCAAAACAATACTGTTTCTTTAGGATTTTGTGTTCCATGGAGTGCTACGTGGCTGTGCAGTGGAGAGCAGCTAAAAGGTCATTTACATTTTCTTCTTAATCTTTGCAATACACTAGAATCAAAGAATCATAGCTATTTAGAGAGTCCTTTAGTTGTTTCAGTCATTAAAATAAAGCCCTTTATCAAACACTAAACATATGCCAAACACCATTTATTAAAGATATTGTAGACAAGTCACATGGTTTGACTCTTACTCTAACTGGATGTGTAGGAAAACTATTCTACTGGCTAGAAATTAACTAAGTGTCCAATCTGCTTTAAACATTCAGAATTAGTCCTCAAAATCTCATGGATGACACTACTAATTTCTGAAATGAACTTTTCTTAAGGTCTTTTTTCTCTCCAGAATGATGTCGGGGAATATTTGGGAAGGTGTTATGCATAAGACTTGGTGAAAATTCAGGCTTCATGTCACTGTCCTGTTGTCACATTTCATCCCTGTACCTTCCACTTGGGTGTACGATTATTTATGACTGACATCTGCAGCTAGTACAGTTTACATTTTGCCCTGATAGACCTTGATCTGCTCTGACTTCTTATCTTCTCCCTATTCAGTTCCAAGAAAGTCAGACCCTACTTTATGCCCTGATTCACTTCCATCTCCTGCTTTGGAATCCTCTATTCTTCTATTCCCCTGGTAGACCACAGAGCAGGCCTACTGGTTCTCAGCTCAATATCTTGACCATATGGGACTGTGCTTGCAAGAAGGCAAAATCAAGCTGGAGAGCCTCTCTTTGCTTGGCCACTCCTGTGTCCATGGGTATAAGAGTTAGATGTATTGTAGGACAATATGGAGTAGCCCATGAGGTGGCTTCCTCCCAACATTGTAGAGAGTAGAGTAATGATAGATGGCTAGTAGAAGCCCAATCTGCTCTTCAGCTTATTCCCACTTCCTTGATGCCCCTCCCTATATTCAGACAGATCTGGGAAACTCAAGACACATCCCTGCTAAAATGGCTCTTCTACTTTCCTTTCCTCCTTTCCAGATAAAGGAGAGTGGGATTTGGTCCTATGGTCTCTTCCTGTTGGCCCTGCCAAGTCTGACTCTTGATATGCTAAAGGAGGAACCAAAGGGATTTTAACAATTATCTCTCAAGATAATGGCCGGGCTTGAAAGCCTCATATGTACTACAAAATCCTATTTTGAATATCAAAAGCTGAATTTTATCTTGATTTTTTTTTCTTTTTGTATTGTATCTGTAACAAATTCTAATCTTCCCATTCTACTTTGTCCTATTCATTTAGGTAGTCTGAATGAACTATAAACAAATAAACAAAAACCTGTTCTAAAAAATGTACACTAGAAAAGTACATTAATAATTTTCAAAATGTATCTCCAGTAAACTATGCATTTGGGATATAGAGGTGGAAGGGATAGATATGATTCCCATCCTTATTCTATTTGAAGAATGGGTACAAGATAAGTAAATAGAAAGAATATCAATTAGAATTAATGTTACAAACAAAAGTAAACAGAATGCTACAGTGGGAAACATTGAGAGGTTTGAAGAAATTGCTTGCTTCTGTTCTTTTTGCTTGTTTATTTTTGAAAGAGAGAGAGGTACCATGAGTGGTAGGTGGGGAGAATGGCAGAGGGAGAGGAGGAATCTTAAGCAGACTCCATATCCAGTACAGAGCCTGATGGAGGGCTCCATCTCACAACCCTGAGATCATGACCTGAGCTGAAATCAAGAGTTAGAAGCTTAACCAACTGATCCACCCAGGTGCTCCTATTCTTTTGATTATAGTTGAAGAAACTGAGACTTGGAACTTTCCAAATAGTAGTCTATTAGTTACTGTAAGAGTCATGAATGGAGGCATGACTCCAGAATCCTTGCTGAGTGGACCCATTTTACAGGTGATAGATACTTAAAAAATAATAAATAAAATAACATTTCTCACATGAGTCCAAGTCAGATTGGCTTTTATAAAATGTTATAAAATATTCACAAAGCCTTGGCTCCAACTAAACTAGGCTCCTCACCAACTGCACCATGACTTACATATGCCATTCCTTTGAGTATTTTGTTTCTCATTCCTAGAATCTCATCTTTTTTCACTTCTAGGCGTTATAATATTTTCCAGCTCAGACACATTCTTATTTATGGATTCAACTCAATTAACACATCTACAAATAAGCTCTCAGTTCTCAAAATCACCTCCTTTGGCATTTTTCACATACTGCCTGAATTACAGTTCAGTTTTCCACTAAAGTGAAACCTTTTTGTGGTCTAAATACTATATACTGTAAATGTATATGGTGCTTTGCTCACAGTTATCAGTGACTTTTTGGTGAATGAATATGTAAAGTGTGTGATTAAAGTCCATGATTCTGATTCTGGATTCCACAGAAATCCCTAGTATATAAATGGTTCAAGAACCTCATAATCTAATCTAGTTAATGAAGGACATGGTTTCTGCTTCTGTTTACAGCAACAATGAATGCATGTAAGAATAAAAGCACAATGAAGCATAAAAATAGATATCTGACTAATTTTGTATATGAGGAGATCAGAGCCAAGTGTGGGTAGTGAAGAGCGCCAAAGGCAGAAAGATGTGAGTTTAAACCACTTTTGAAGTATGGGCTGAACAGGTTATGGTACCTTAGGGAAAGTGCCTCAGCAGAAGCTGTAGGCATTACAGAAGTTGTGGAAGGGAAAGTACTAGTTCTGTGTGGACTATATTAAGTTGATATGCCTAATAAATATTAGCTGCAGAATCCAGGAAATGGGGGGTGAGGAAGCTTTGAGGTCTGTAATTAGGAGTCTTAATCATATTCAAAGGATAATCAAGAGCCATTGTTGGCTTCTGAGAAGGGAACTTGAAATAACAGGTAGTACTCCTTCTCTTGTCCTTTGCTCATACTGTTTTCTCATCTGGATGATTTCTTTTCCTTTCTTCTCAACCCCTCTTTAGCTCATTTTTTTCCCCAAGGATTAGTGCAGATCTTTCCACCTCTGAAGATTTTCTAATGATTCTAGTCAATGCACTCTTTCTCCATCTCTCTCTCTCTTTCCATTCTCCTCCTCTCTTTCCATACCCTGTGTTTATTGCATTCACTACAAAATTAGCACCCATTTTAATTCTTTCTTAATTATAAATTGACTTAATTATAAATTGACCCTTTAAAATTTTTTTTTGGTCTTTTCTATAGTCTTACTCAGGAGTCCAGAGATTCTTGTGTCCATATATGAAAAATAAGGTCCTTGCAGCCAAGAATTTTATATTATGTTCCTGTATATTCCAGCTAGAATAGATCTAGGTTTGTGGGTGTCTAATATGTATCTTTAACTTAAAGTGAGAGAACCTGGGACCCAAATATCAACTCAGAGATAAATAAGGTTTAAGGATTAGAAAGCACCTTGGAGTCCTCTCCAGAATTTGCATTGGGATCAAGTATAAAATCAGTACAAATGGTTTGTGTCACATTTTTGACCCTCAGTGGTGTTATCTAGCTTGATCATATGTTAGACTTACCACATTGGGCTCTGAGTAGTATTCATCTGCCCCCAAAATAAAACTAAATGAAACAATGACAAATATTCCCGGTGAAATGTTTTCACTATTGAAAAGTTTTGAAAGAGAGTTGTTGACTTTTATAGTAACTTAAATACAAGTTAAATCCTCGTTTGTGGAAGGATTTTGTTATGTGAAAGCCAAGATTGTCAAGCACAATGCATCTTTTTGTAACTGAGTGCAAAATTAATTTTATTGCTCTGAGGTACACATAATATTTTGCATACTATTGATTTAATATATCAGAAATTAGTAGAATATATTTTTTCTGCTGGCGATAATCAGTGAATAACATTCAATGTATAAATAAGATTCAATGTACTACCTATTCTATCAAATTCTGACATCATAATTCCCCTTGTATTTAGTTGCCAGAAATAGGAAATCCTCATTGAAAATTAATATTTAAAAAAAAGAAAATTAATATTTTGTTAAGTACTTTAATGTTTGAAGAAGAAGATTGTTCTGATAATAACTTGGTAGATGTCATTACCTCACTTTCATGGGTAGTCACTGTCTTTTCAGGTGTAAAAGGAGTAAGCTATAAACCTTATTTGGCATTTATCACTTCTCAGTGCATGGAAGAAGTTCATTTTTAATCAATTATTTTTTAAAAGCAATGATATACACTCACTTTTCTAGTATAAGGATTAGCTGACAATTATCTCTACAACCCCCAAATACTACGTGATTGCAATGTAATAAAGCCAGTGATCAGCTATGTCTTTGAAAATATAAGATACTATATAAGTGCAAAATATGACTTTTCAATCACATTTCTCTAAATTATACAGGTAAGATTGGACTTATCAAATATCTGCAGTGGGTGTCGAAAATCCTTGGTAATGTTCTAGTTTAACTTTTATATTGAGTATTTTAGAAATGTGTTTGATAGCTGAGATTTGGAAGTGCAGAGAAAGCTACAGAGCCCTGAAGGCAAAGATGAGCTCCTTGAATTTAATATGAACAAAAATGATAATACTTATTCTTAAGAGCTAACTTTTTTTTTTTTTTTTGCAAGATACGCAGAAGTCTTTAGCTGCATTACCTCTAATCCTCAGAGTACATCTGTGAAGATAGTCTCTGTGAACAGGGTTAAATGCATTGGAAAGGACATGGATAGAAATAAAGAGAGGTCACTTTCCCATTAACGGCTACTGTATGGAGTCAAAAGTACGTGACTGATTTCAGAAAGAGGCGATTACACAAATATCTTCTCCACCAGTGGGACAGTTCAATCAAATCAAGTATCCTTGCTGTTTCGCGTGGTACAAATTTGTGGCCTAGAGAACTTTGTTACGTGATTTCCTTGAGAATACACTGTAAGTGAGAGTAAGAACAAGAATTATGAGAAGCTGGCTAAGGAATCTTTCTAAGGTAATTTGATAAAAAAAAAGTAATAGAGTGATTTGACATCTTGAAGCAAAATGAGATGAAATGTTGAGGATTTTGCACTATTGGAGGCAATATTTTTTTTTTTTTAATTTTTATTTATTTATGATAGTCACACAGAGAGAGAGAGAGGCAGAGACACAGGCAGAGGGAGAAGCAGGCTCCATGCACCAGGAGCCCGACGTGGGACTCGATCCCGGGTCTCCAGGATCGCGCCCTGGGCCAAAGGCAGGCGCCAAACCACTGCGCCACCCAGGGATCCCCTGGAGGCAATATTTTGGATGGTGATTGGATCATCTGTAGTCAGTCCTATTAAGGACTGGGCATATGTTTTAATCATCAAATTCAAGGAGGAACTAAAATAAAATTTACCTACCTCTTGTACTTTTGTATTTCCAGTAAGGACTTAAAAAATTTACCTCTTTGCCATTATAACAAATTCCTTCCTGGACAGCTGGGTAGCATGAAAATATAAGTTATCAGAGTGAAAAACAAAGGAGAATATGGAGTATTTGGGGAAATAAACAATAAATGACCCACCCACAAGTATTCAAATCCAGTTGGGCTGGAAAAGCAAACATCTGCAGACCCAATTTTAGGCTGACCTTCTGATATACATCAAAAGGTTCACCCGAAATGCTGATTCTAATTAGTAAAAAATATTTAGTTCTAAATATTAGGTTCTAAACTACAAGCTCAAACTTGACCAATACTTCAAACACTGAATAAAAAGTCACCTAAAATATCAATATATTTATAAATTAAATTATTTATTGAAGAGAATTTCCCTCTCCAAGTATCACTTTGACAGTCTGGTTATATTCGTCTTTTATTAGAACTTTAGCTCATATTAACCCTTACTCCCCTGAATTTAGAAGCATGAATTAAATAAATTGTTTTCCTTCCAAAATTAGCTGTGTAACAGAATCACAGGTAATGTTTGCAGGGAGAAGATGGCATGGAAATTTATGAACAGAAAAACAGGAAAATGTGGTTAAGAAGCATTTAAAAAGAATTAGAGAAAGTTGGGAGTACTGGAATGCAGAACAAGATAAAAATGATTAGAAAACTATTAATACGGAGGTATTAGTTTAATACATGCTAAGGATGAAATTTGTAGAGGAAGAGTAGAACAACACGCTTAAGGACAACACACTGTCAAACATAAGAAGATATAAGAAAATAATGGGGAAAAAACAGCCCTTGGAAAGCACACAGAGTCCAGAAGAAACCAAATTCTAAAGTATCAGTAGGAAGTGGTGAGATAGACCCGCCCTACTAGAGATTTTGTGGGGATACACATTGATTGCTGCTGATTGCAATTGTCATGAAACTCAGTAGCTTTTCTCTTTGTGCTCTGAATGAAATCCAATCAATTGTCTGTTATCCTTCTATGTGTTTAAGTCAATGATCCATTGTGGGCAGGATAGGAAAAAAAAAAGATATGATAGATGAACCACCAAATAAAACACTACATAATGTATGACAAGTACATACTTTCGAGGTGCTAAACAAACAAAATGATCTGGACACTTGGGATGAGGTGCTGAAGGGTTGTGACCAATTGCAGCAAGGTTCCATTTAAAGTCTCAGGGTGGTTTGTTATATGGGGCACATCTATGGGTACATCATTGAGGGCTGTAACTAAATTGATGGATGAATTAATTCAGCAGGACACATTTCGTTATACTGTTTTGTGCTACTAGAGAGGCAACATTGCAGAAGTTTCTGTTCCTCTGTCGGAGTGTACGGATTGGATAAATAAGACTGTTTTTGTGTGTAGTTTCTGGTATCTAGAGTGAAAACCTGACGTTGAATAGGCACCACTGAAAACATTATTTGCTTGATTGGGAATTGAAAAGTAAGATTATTAACTTAGGGCCGACAACGTACTATACAGTGCTTCTGATCAGAAGATTGCATAGGTACTTTTGTGTTGCCTTTTATTGACTGAGACACAATACACCCACAGGATCTGCACAACGAATTGCTCCAAAGAATATTAAATAAAAATTCCAAAGGTGGAGAATGGAAGTATATTTTATTGGCAGCCCTCCACCGAACTGTAGACAGATAATTGAGATGTTGAAAATTTCTAGATTTATCAGATTTTACTAATTTTTTTTAATTAGTCAATAAAAAAAATCATACATTGTATGGCCTAAATAAAGAATTCATTTTAAGGTAATTTACTTTTTCAGGAGAAAAAGAGAAAAATATTTACCTTCAGTACCTAGACGTATTTTGAAAATATGACTGTAATTTTAAATATTCTATCAAACTGAACGTTATTAGAACAGTCAGTCCCCAAGTTTCAAAGAGGTTGTGTTCTAACATTCACTTCTTTGTCAATAGCTTGGAAAAAAAAAAACACATTTTATGTAGAAAATGGTGGTTAGGTTCCCAGACTGACCTACAAAATCCTCCTCAAGAGCAGTACCACCCACAGAGATACATTCATACTTAGGCTTTTATTACCATCCATTTATTGTTCTGGATTATTGATACAGTTTACTGGCAAAACTGGGCCTCATAGTCAAATCTTTTGATGCTGTGATTTTCCACTGCTATTTGCACCAGTATGCTACCTTTAAAAAGTTTTGGTTTTGCTTTGTTTTTTAAATATGATACCTGCTACTAGTTCAACAGTCTACTTGATAGTAGATTTTCTCCAAGCCGCTATCATGGGAAGCGTATTGAGCTTTATTCAACCTTGTGTTTATCACTTCCTGCAGTAAAACCTTGAGCAAATTTTCTCTTTCATTCAGTTTTTCTATCTGTAAAGTGTAGGCAGGAATCCCTGTACATAGGATGCCTTGTGAGCATTAGAGAAAGTTTAGCACAGTGTCCAATATATGTTGAAATACTCAATGTGATAGCCATTTATTTGCAATTCCTTCTGATCCCTGAAAAAAAACTAAGTTCCAACTCACTTTACCAAAAAAAAAAAAAAAATCTATTAGATTATACATTTTAAGAAGAGAATGAACAATAGGACAGTGACGTAGTATAGGAGCAACTGGTCACCAGAAATAACCACAACCAAGGATTGAAACATTCTCTCTCTCTCTCTTTTTAAAAAGATTTATTTATTTATTTATTTATTTATTTATTTACTTACTTGGGGGTGAGGTGGGGGGAAGGGACAGAGGAGAGAGAGAGTCCCAAGCAGACTCTCTGCTGAACTCAGGGAGGGGCAGAGGGAAAAGGAGAGAGAGAAGCCCCAGGAGACTCCTCACTGAGGATAGAACCCTAGGTGAGTTGGGGGTGGGGGGAGGGAAGAGGGAGGGCTGTATCTCATGACCCTGGATCATGACCTGAGCCAAAATCAAGAGTCAGATGCCGGCTTGGTGGGGGGAGTTGAGGAGGGGTCTGGGTGGCTCAGTTGGTTGAGCATCTGCCTTCTGCTTGGGTTGTGATCCTGAGGTCCTTGGATGGAGCCTGCTTCTCCCTCTCCCTCTGCAGCTCCCCCTGCTTGTGCTCACTCACTCTCACTCTCTCTTTCTCTCTCTCAAATAAATGAGTAAAATATTAAAAAAAAAGAGAGAGAGAGAGAGAGGGAGATCTTTAACTGACTGAGCCAAGCAGGCGCCCCTAAACATTCTCTCTTGATCTTCCTTCATGCTTGTCTCTGTGTCTTGACCCGCATGATTGCATCACAGTCTTTATTCACCTACAAGGACTTCTGCAGACATCATGAAGTGGACACCTAAATAAAGCAGTGTGTTTCACAGAAGCACTCAGTCAATAGGAACAGGTTTGTTGTGATGGAAAACGATAGGTTTGTCTTGAAAGTGGACAGTCTCCTGTGGCCTCAGAGTGACCCGAAGTATTATTTCTGGCTGTAATTACCAAAACATATAATCAGAAGTATTGGTCCTGTACTAGTTTTGACCACGGAGAAATTTAAGTGTTTCTCTTAATTTTTGTGCTGTCTCCTATTTGCCAACTTACAGATATGTTTTTTAATTACAGTAAAATTTCATGGATAGCCATAGAAAAACCGTATCAGAGTTAAGCAAAGGTTTGAAGTGGGCTAGAGCAGGGCTCAAGTCTTATTTTTATGGTCAATATTTCATTCTGTGTGTCCTTAAGCACTTTATTTTACTTTTCTAAGCCTCGGTTTCTACCTCTGTTAAAAAAGAAAGTGGAGGGGCACCTGGGTGGCTCACTTGGTTGGGTGTCTGCCTTAGGCTTGCGTCATGATCCCAGAATCCTGGGATGGAGCCCCAAATTGGGCTCTCTGCTCAGTGGGGAGCCTGCTTCTCTCTCTCCCTCTGCCTGCCTTTCTGCCTACTTGTGCCCTCTCTTTGTCAAATAAGAAAAGAGGGGGAAAAGAAAAGAAAAAAAAAGAAAAAGAAAAAAAGAGATGTAATTACAGTTACATCTTACCTTACAAGACCTCTTGTGAGAAATAAATAAATAATGCATGCAGAGTATTTAGCATACAGTATTTCGATATAGGTTAGTGATGATACAGATGATTGTAAATGAATTGCTGGACCCTTTTATCTTTTGTTGTCTGCTTTATGAAAATTTTAAATAAGGTTAAGAGGACAACATGCAAATGTCTATGTTATTTGTTAGACAAGGAGAGGGAGAAAGATTCTCCATCCATTTTTTTTTTATGCCAATTCTCCCTTATAGGTTGGGCCCTTTTTGTGATTAGAGGATTAATTGCTCACTTTTTTAGTGGCATATTAATTTTTTTTTCCGGATTCCTAGGACCATTTTGTAAATGTGCACTCCAGTGCATTGAATAGCAACCAGTGTCCTAAAAGAATTAAGATAAGGCTTAAAAAGCTGAGAAAAAAATTTTTTTTTCTGTCTGCTTCATTTCTTTCTGCCTTCTCATGTTTTAGTTTATCAGATCTAGACATCCTTAGGAGAATCATTGCTTTGTTGCAGAAGTTTGCTGATTTGTGGAGCCTTGTACTTGGTTCTGCAACTATTTAGAGGATCCATAAATGCTACTTGATGAGAAGGGTGCTGCTGTTGTTTTTCTAAGAAATGGAAATTCAGGAAAAAAGGCATCACATTGCAATCTTAAAATATCAAGTGGGAGATTTTTTTTTTCCCCCACATGCAAGTGAAAACAAAATCAGGGCTCAGGTGTTCTTCCAGATACCTATTCTTCCATTGATGAGAAATAAGAGACCTCCCAAACCGCTCCATTAAATAGATTCTGGTCACCTAATGGATTCATGCACTTTCTAATGGGAGAACAGCGATATCCCCTTTTGATGTGTAAGGGTTCACCCACTGATGGCAAGATGCCTTAAAATGATAGTTGCTTTTCAGATTCAGCTGGGTTCAATATTTGTTCAGTTCTCACTATATATTTTGTTGTATGCCATGCCCTGTGGAACATACAGAGAAATATGTCCTCAAAGAGCAAGATTTTTGCTAGGTAATTTTTTCCTAGATTCTTGAAAAAGTCTGAAATTCTGACTCTGCTGCCCATACACATGAGGCAAGCTTTCCTTACTGAGTGAATGATTAGTTTCAAAAAGCCTTCACTTTGCTCTCTGTTGGTATTAGTTGCCTCTTTGGAGTTAGGAGAATGCCGGTGATGAAATGGGAAAACTGTTGGACATAGTGCAATTAGAAAACTGAATTCTGGGCTCCCTGGATGGCTCAGCAGTTTACTGCCTGCCTTCGGCTGAGGGCATAATCCTGGAGACCCGGGATCGAGTCCCACATCAGGCTCCCTGCATGGAGCCTGCTCCTCCCTCTGCCTGTGTCTCTGCCTCTCTCTCTCTCTCTCTCATGAATAAATAAATGAAATCTTTAAAAAAAAGAAAAAGAAAAAGAAAACTGAATTCTTAGCAACAAAAATCTAGAACCCTCCATCCTCTTAATCATGGCAAAACCATTTCATAGCTTACTGGTCTATTTTTTCATAGCCGTAACAATGATTGAATCCTTGCAATAGCCAATGTTACGAATATCTATTCATTGTCTTGTGTAAAAATGAGAAAATTAAGGCAAAAGCCTGTTTAAACCAGTTCTAAATAACAATTTTAGATGAATTAATCATACAGTGAAGCTGACAAATACATGTTTTGACTGGAATTGTAGAATTACTTCAGCAGTCCTATGTGTACTTAGCTTAATAATAGTAAGATTTGTCATATCACTTGTCACCATGCTGCTTCTAATTAATTGAAGGCAATTAATATAAAATTAATCTAAATTTTCTTTTATTTGGACTAGTAGCATTACTTGTAACTTGTAACATACTGGTTTTAATTTTTTGCTTTTACATACACCCTTCTAGCCTTTCCTCTTTCATTTATAGTTGTAATCAAAACTGCTAATGGTGTGGATACTAAGATACATTTCCCTTCCAAAAATAGGACAAGGCCTTATAAGTATGGGATACTTCATTTAAAAAAACAAAAACAAAAACAAAACCACCTTTACAAAGCCTTCCTTTAAAACAGACACATATATGACTCTGATTTAAAACTTAATGGCAACTTGTGAACCATAGAGCTGTACGCCATTGATATTTTCAGTAGCTTGATTATTAATTGTTATAATGTGCTCCATTTTTTTATTTCCTGGAATATGAATAAGCATTTTCCTAGGAGAAAGGAGAGATTTAAAAAGTAGGCATCGCCTCTATCTTAATTTAATTCTGTATTCTATCTACCTTACCTATTTTTCCATTTCAAAGCCCAAATTTCACGATGATTTACCAAGTTTGAACATAAGATAAAAGAATCCAAACTGAACATTAGCAGTCCAGTGTTATAAATGTACATCCCTCAATTTTAGGGCAAATCTGAAATCAACCTGACATTAAATACGTTAGCCTCCTCTTGTCAAGCGCTTTTCTCTTTCTTGGCTTTGACCTAAATTTTCAACCTGATATTCTTATTCAAATGTGTCATGAGGGCAGCCAGATGGCCTGATTTTTCCAGGGCAGAAGTAAAAACTGTTCTGCTTTCTCGTGGAGTATTTGAAATATTTTGCTCTTGCAGTGAGTATAAATGTAAACTTCCTGTCTCCATGAACTAAGCAACAGAAATAGGTTTAAAGTCACAGATCTGAGTTCTGGTCTCCAGTACTGAGTCACCACGTACTCTCTGTGGCCTTGACTTCTTGGTTTTCATTTGTGAAAATGGGAATTATAATATTAGAGAGTATCCCATGACCTAAAGCTTGGGGAAAGAATAATGTAGAAAGGTATAGGAGTAACAGCAGGCGATTTTTTTGAAGACTGGTTAATAAGAGACACTGTAAAGTGTCTCCCAACAAATGAATTCTCTCCCACCAGTGGGGGGAAAATTGCCCACCGATGGAAGGTTAGAGGATGATAAGATGAGAAAAAGAAAAGAAAGGAACTTTGCTGGTCACAGAGGTACCATTTAGTAGTACTAATTTATTAAGCAGACCTTTGTGGCTAAAAAGAGCTAATTCACCTACCAAACTGAGCAAATTTACATTCTTTTTATCTGAAGGATTGAGACTCTGCATAGCCAGTTATTCATCTTTTGGGAAATAACTGGGTAAGACATGGGCAATGGAGTAAATCAGCAAAATGAAATGTATTCCCAAATGCCAAAAACCACAGGCTCCTGGGAAATATACTAAAATATTATTGTTAATTGTATATCTATAAAAATTCTTGTAAACGCAGTCATGTTAATCACTACTGTAGAAGTGCTATATTCCCTTACTTTTTATAATGTTCCATTTCTTGGAAAAATACAAGATAATTGTAAAAGCAATCAAAAGAGCCAGATTAGTTCGTTTTAATTAAATCTTACAAAAAACTGCCTTGTTAGAGATGTGAACCCTTGTTTGTGACTTTCTCGAGGTGAGAAGATATACCCAGACCTCTGTATTATGGTAATGTACTTTGTACTCTACAGGTAGAAACAAATAAATTCCACCATCATTAAGACTGTTTGAAAAAAGCTGAACAGTGGTGGTTTATGTTTTCATAATGAGTTTCTTGCATTGAGTGCAGAACTTCTGTTGTATTTTCATAGAGTTTTCATAATGTCTGTACATAATGAAACGCCTGTTTTCTCCTCTTCGATGAACCATCTTCAGGCAGAAACCTTCATTTGTGTTTTTGAAGTGTAACTATTACCTGGATCCAATCCAGTCTCCAAAGATTTCTGTCACATTTATTTTTTTGCGTGCAAAAGATTTTCTAGAAAAGCTATGACTGAAGCCAGACAACCCAATTATTTAGAAGCCAGGGTGGAGTGCTAATGTGTGTGTTTGGGAGTGGCTAATAGAAATCTTAAAATCCAGAGCTCACAGCGATGCCAGAAAATCCCATTACAGTTTATCTACATTTTTCTGAAGCATGTAGTCAGAATAATGGCCCCACGTCCCAATCAGGGGAATTTGTAAATATGTCACTTCATATTGTCCTATGGCAAAAGGGACCTTGCAGATGTGATTAAAGTATCTTCAGGAGACGAGGTCTGTAGCTGGGTGGAGCCAGTGTAATCACAAGGGTCAAGAGAGCCGGTCAGAGAAGGAGTGAAGAAGGAAGGAGAAGGCGGGATGGTGCAGCTTTGAGCCAGGAAAAAGAGTAGCCTCTAGAAGCTTTAAAGGGCAAGGGAGTGATTCTCCCAGAGCCTCCAGAAAGAAAGGTGCCCTGCTGACACCTTAATTTAGCTCAGTGAAACTGAATTTGGACTTCTGGCCTCCAAAAGTGTCAGATAATGAATTTCTGGCATTTTAAGCCACTGAAATTTGTGGTAACTTGTTAACGGGAAACCGATACGCGATAGTTAATATGACTTTTCAACTTTAGAATATGGAATTCTGAAGTCCAAATTAGAACACAGTGATTCAGACTCAACCCTGAGTCATACCCTCCGTCCTTTCCCAAATAATAGAGCTAGAATAAATCTTAGTGATGCAAGCCTCTTGCACTTGAGTAACCAAAGCCAGAGGAGATAAATGACTTGCTTTTGGTAACGTAGCTAGTTAGCAAGAGATGAGACTAAATTGGGGGCTATTCAAGGCCCTTAGACTACGGACTCATGATTTCTGTCATAGTGCCTCTGTCTCATGGTATGAAAACATTGGCATTCAAAAGGTCAGTATTTAAGACCTGTTTTCAAATGTTGTGATCAAGAGTCGGGGTAAAAGTGGGCATGGCAATGATGGGATGGAGCTGGGGAAGAGGTCACTTCAGGACGAGAACTTCCGTATGTCTCCTAAGTTCCAGACTAGGCAATCGGTCATGAACTGATTAGCCATGGCCCCTACCTTCTTGGTGCTTGTTAGGAAGGCAAAATAAACAAGTATAATTATAACTAATAACTTGCAAGGACAAGATTCTGCAAAGAAGTCTTCAATCACTACATCCAAGGGATTTGCCTTTTTATCTGTGTGGTCTTTCAATAAGATAATGACCAAAAAAGAATTTAGTTTCATCGAGAGGCCGCCATATGATTTTTTGAGCTGTTGTTCTTGTTCCTCAAAGATTTAATAATCGTCTTTTATTTGAGGGAAGGACATATACATGTGTTTTTCAATGTCTTTGGAAACATACTTGTGTATAGTTTAGAAGCCCTGGTTTGTTGATGACACTTTACTGCAATGCCATCAGTTTCTATGGAGACACTAACTATTGTGCAGTTAGGGGGAAAAAAAAGACTCCTCTGCTTCCCTGTGGCTTTAAAACTGTTTTTACTTGTTTTCCTATTCCACAATTTCAGAAACAAAATTAAAATGGTTTTCTTTCAAGCAGTATTACTCGAATGCCAGTAAGATTCTCTTTTATTTCACAAAGGCCATAAACATTTACAAATTAAATACGGTCCAACAGAAAAAGATCTTTCCTGACCATCCCATCCTAATGGCAAAGATAGTGTTTCCTCTTTGTGCTTTATACATCTAGAATTTTCTTGGCGTTATATTACTTAAGGTTTTTTTTTTAAATAATAACATACATTAAACACTACCAATAACTTCAACTTTGGTATTTTGCACAGCTGTGGTGTGTAGATAACTTCCATTTATATTAACTGAAGTTACATTTGCATGCTAGTAGGAAACTACCCTTTGCAGAACCAAATTAGTACAAAGCCATGTGAAAGAACAAATCTTTTCTACTTAGAAGAGGCATGGCGATTCCACTTAATAAAGAAATTCCACATAAACGTTTGTATCCTGGATTTTGATGGGTCCATTCTGCCTTCTATTGCACCAGTCATTTTAAATAAGTTTTTTTTTTAAACTATTTGGTAAACAGCAGATAGAATTCCATGCTCTGACTTCCCTTTTTACACTGGCTTTATTTACTGGGTGGATTTTTAAAAATTCATTTTAATTCCTCTATAAAATAGGGTTCTCTGCCTTAGTAAAGTTTTTTTTTTTTTAAGTTCTGTAAAATGCTGGATTACGTACATATCAGTAAATATTACAGTTGGCAAAGGCTTAAAACCATTCCTAAAAATAGTTTTAAGAAACTAAGGGGAAAAAAAAAAAGCCTGAATTTATACATCCAAGTGTCTTTCAATATCAGAGTTACATGTTAAGAGTTAACAGCGAATCCGTGGAGATGTTGTCGTACTTTGCCATCTACGTACTTTTAAGTAGCACGAGGTCTTTCGGCATAATTAGCACAGAATATTGAACCCCTCCAGAAATATGGGATTCGGCATTAAATTTACAGTCTTCCTTATCTTTCTGAGTCTAATCATGTGTGTAGAAGACTAATTGTTATTGGCATGGTCTTTATTGCTCATAGCTTTCTTTTATTTTAAATGGAATGGTCTGCTTTGTGAGAAATAATTAGGTTTTATAGGCCTACCTGCATAGAGCCTTTTGTTGAATGTCTTATGGTTTTGCCAATTCAGATCCTGAGAGCAATTAGAGCCTGTGGCAGAGCTGTTCCTTAAATCACGCACTTATTGTGTTATTGCCTGCTTTTTATTTTTTACCTGCAGTAGCAGATGCAGAAGCTTCAGTTACTTGTGAGGACACAGCGTAATTGTCAGCCATTGCAAAACTTGGTTTGGGAGGCATAAGCGATGGAGAAGAAGATGTTGTGTAAGTCTGGCACAAGGCAGCGTGTCCTGATGTCTGACATTGTCCCTCCAATAATTATGTCCTCAATCGTACCAGGAAAAGCCGTTATCCATTCTTCATAAGGTGGCGTGGTGATTTCATTGTCTAAAAGAATGGTCAGAATTGGCCATTTTAGTATGTATGAGTTTGTTCAACCTGAATAATTTATCTGCTTTCCATTGCCAGTTGGGAATTATTTGTTGCTCAGTGAGGTAAATAATAGAGGCACTTTTTAAAAGTGCTCATACCAGTTGTAGCAATCATTTCACTTATGAGAGAGATCAATTTATATGAGTCAGAGACTCACTGGTGAGGTCTGATGGAACTAGTATCTAAAATCTTGCAAATTTTGATAATAACTTTAATAATCCTGCAAGGGTTTTTTTTTTTTTTTTTTTTTTTTGGAGAGAAATTTGTGTTGTGGTGGAAGTTTTTCTGAATTATTTTGGACAGTTTGCCTACTTACATTCCCCATTATGTAGGAGGACTCAATCAGATTATTATTAATAATTTAACGATGATGAAAATTACGGTCATTTCCGTGCTAGAATGCCCCTAGAAAGTGCATGTTACCTTGGGGTTATTTGTCGAAGAGCGGTGATGGGTAGGTATTCATTTTTCCAGAACACTTTCACCAAGTGGTAGCAAACTGTGTGTATACTGTTCCACTGGAGTTGAACTTAATCGTGTTTTATCCTCTCTGTATCTTCAACATGTTAGCCAGTTACCATTTGCTCAGGTAACTCTACTTCTGCTACCATATAATCAATACCAGTCAAGGTGCTTTCAATCTTGACAGTTTTCTTTACTGAAAAATTACTTTGCATGGGATTTTTACTATTCCAGTTGACAGGCCGTCTTCTCTCAAATCTGTGATGTCAGGCATTATCAATCCCAAAAAGGCACTGACAACCTTAGACATATGCATGTACAAGTCAATATTATTTTTCAACTAACATTCTTTGGAAACTTTTTATTTTTTATTTTTTTACTGAAATAATAGAAGCTAGGAGAATTTGTGACCTAAATCTAGTGGCAAACCTAAAGCTAAGTTTGGAAAGATGCCATATGAATTTTCAGGATCCACAGTGAAATATGCTGTGAGGAGTTGGGTGGGCCTGTCATTTTTGATATATAGGTCATTGTGAAAATATTTTCATAGCAACCAGTGGTACTAGGATGTTTATTTTCTGAACTTCTTTTCCTTCTTTTGTTCTCCCGGTCGTTCCTTACTTCCTTTTGCGGCAGGCCTGAATGGAAGGGGAGGCCTTGGCCGTGACGTGGTTCCTTATGAAGGAAGCGATGAGGCTGCAAGGAGGAGGGCTGGGAGGAGTATGGAGTGCGGAGTCTTTCTTTTTTCTTTCGGTCTTTCTTTCTTTCTTTTTTTTTCTTCTTTCTTTTCTATTCTTTCTTTCATTTCTTCTTCTTTCTTTCTTTCTTTTTTTTTCTTTTTCTGTTTTTCTTTCTGTCTTCTTCTTGTTTTCTTCTTTCTTTCTTTCTTTCTTTCTTTCTTCCTCTCTCTCTCTTTCTTTCTTCTTTCCCCAAATAAAAGAAGAAACAGGGAAAATACCTTTATCACTTGGCAGATTCCATTTTGAGTAATGGATTTCAAACAAGCAAAAATGCGTATTGTTGCTTTGAAGGATACCTAAAATTTTTGAAATCCTAAGAAGGGTTTATAGTTGTATAAGAAAATGGTTAATTTAAATTTTATTAAAAGGTGATTTGAGGGATTATTTTCTTAGGAAGAAGAGATGAAGAAAATAGAAAACCCAAGAATAAACTTAGGAAATGGAAAGTTTTATTTGAAATACTTTGGCTTTTTTGTCATGAAACTGAATGGAATAATTACTCCGTCATGGAGAAAACCTAGCCTGTTTTCATTTTGTCTTATATGAGTGTAGTTTCCATTGAGAGCATTATCCTTTAAATCTGCCCATGCTGTTCTGGACATTTTGGCCACAAAAAAGCTTCTTTTGTATTCAAGGTATGTAGGCCTTAGGAAAATCAGTTGTAGTAGTGTTGTTTTGTGATCTCAAGAAGATTAAATATAACCAAGGAAAAAAATCTAAATGAGGTTGGGATTATTTGAGTAATTTATCCCTTTCATGCAGTACAGTTTGGTAAGATTTATATGCTATGAACTATGACAACATATAATAATTAAACCTCAAATAATTAAACTAGAAATAATTTGCACACTCCTTGCAAATATTCAAGCGATATTATTATTGAATAGAATTTGAAAATTTCTTGTAGTCCTATTTTCAGAAATAAATATTGTTTATGATTTGATATATATATATTTTTTTGATATATATTTTTATGCATATATAAATACATTTTATCTACTTAAATGCAGGCAAACTGTATTTACTGTTCCATCATTTGTTTTCTTTACTTAACAGTATAATGAGGATTTGTTAATACATATAGATCTATCATTTTTAGAAGTAAATGTTCTGTAATTTATTTAAACAATTCATTTGCTTAAGATTTGGACCGTTTTCAAATTTTCTCCATTACAAACACTGCTGTAATAAATGTTCTTATTCATATAACTTTGCATACTTGTCCAATTATCTCCTTAGCATAGGTTCCTGGAATTAGATTTGCTGGCTCAAAGATGTTCAGGCAGTTACTGTTTTACACCCCTACCACCAATGTGTTAAGATTTGGATTTCTCCATCCCTTGGTAACATTGTCTTTAACTATCTTTTTTTTCCAGTGTTGTTCTGACAGGTTAAAATATATTTGATTATTTTTTAAATCTGCTGCTAGTTGTTTTTAGTAGATCAGTTGTCTTTTCAGCCATACGATTTAACAGGCTTTAACTAATGTATATTTACCTATAGATATAGATCTAGATCATATAGCTAGAGATGTAGACATAGTTATAGATACAGGTACAAACCTAGATTTAGACATATGCAACACACACACACACACACATACACACACACACACAGGCTCTTTTTCCTATTGCAAGCCTTTGTTTATGCCATTTCATTCACCTTGAAACTTTGGTTTCTCCCTCTTGACCTTGATTCATCCTGGAGAGCTGAGCTCATAGTTCACTATTCCTATTAAGCCACAGCTTTTCTTTGATTACTCCTCTCAGAAATCTTATCTCCCTCCTTAGAGCATCTGTGATGCCTTGCACTTCTCTGGGACATTTATCCGTTTCTTTGCAATTTGGCTTAGGTGTATCTCAGCTTTAGCATTAGTAGGTAAGCTCCCTGGTTGCAAAAAGTATGTCTTGCCCATCTTTTATCCTCCATAGATATCTTATGATCTGTTTACTGATTTGGAGAGGGTAGGAAGTCAGTATTGTGCATCTACCAATTTTTATTGTTGTCTGCAACAAAAGGTATGATTTTTGTGAAGTATGATGTTCTAGTAAAGAACGTGGGATTTAAAGTCTGAGAATTTGCCCCTTAATTGCTATGTGACTTTGGGGATGTTCCTCATCTTGTATGAACCTCAGTTGAATTCATCTGTGAAATGAAGGTAATAATAATATACTTCACAAAGTAGTAATGAAGAATAAGCAAGATAACAGTTTGATGAGTGTCTTGTACATTTTTCTATAAGCAGAAATATTATTATTACAGCTAAGATGTGATCCTTTATGTAAGTAGAAAATAAATAAGAGACCGAATCCCCCTTTCCTGATGTGTACCCAGTTATGTGAATCTTAAGAATAAAAATAGATAACAAGGTTTTACATGTAAATGTTATAACCATATGCATCAATCAGAAAGCAAACAGGGTTATGCTTTCTTTCATGTATGATAGAAGAGTTAAATTAATGGCTAAATATAATTAAAAAACTGAAAAAATTACAGCGTGCCTGTTGCCAATACTAAGCCCAATGAACTGTGAGATAGGGATGTGGCAACACTAAAAAATCACCTCAACATCATTGAATATTAAGGCAATTTTGCTACTTATCCTTAGAAATAAAATAGCCCTTGCAATTACGTTTTGTAATTTGTTATTGGTTCAAAAATTAATGACTTTTATTGTAATAAATGGAACATCACAGGTGACAAAGCACAGTTTTAATTAACAGTGACGGGTAAAGCTCCTTACCATCAGATGGAATTTATACTAGCGGTTATATAAGAAGTTATGTTTTGATCATCAGTTTTACATTGAAGTTAAGAGCACTAATTATATAGTCCAGCCCTTAAATGTTTTGTAGGGTATGAGAAGACATATAAAAATTGTAAAATATAAAAAAAAAAATTGTAAAATATGTTGAGGAGGCTGGGTGGCTCAGTGGTTGAGCATCTGCCTTTGGCTCAGGGTGTGATCCCGTGGTCCTGCGATCGGGTCCTGCATCGGGCTCCCCGCAGGGAGCTGCTTCTCCCTCTGCTGTGTCTCTGCCTCTCTCATGAATAAATTTAAAAAGTCTTTAAAAAATTGTAAAGTATGTTAAGAAACTGTTAAGTATGTACTTGTGGCCTATCTTATAGATATATTTTCATAATGACATAGAATTCCAGGTTTGGTTTCAGATTTCTTCTACTCTTGCACTTCCACACCAGACCCTGGCTGAAGAACAGTCCCCTCATCCGTTGCCTGATCTGTTACCTTTCCACCCCAGGCTCAGTGCCACACGAGAGCTTTACCTCTAGTAAATCAGACTCTAAGCCCCTCCACAACAAGACACAACCCCAAAAGGCTGTGTCTTGGCCAACCTTCTGATCTAGGGAGATACATATTCATAGAAAGTTCTACCTTCAGGAGGATGGAATAGGAAAGAGGCCTGCACAGGTCCTGTATTGGGCTCAGGAGCCATCGGGTCTGGAAAGTTCAGAGTCTTAAACACCTGGAGAATAGTCTAGAAGATGGACTGTACACAGAAGATGAAAATAGCCACTTGGTTCAGCAGATTCCTTGTCCCCTGAAGAGTGCAGGATATCAGGGAGCCATTGGACATCTTACAAAAGTGCAGGGCCCAGGGGTCTGCCTCACATGGGTCTAGGGGTGGTAATGATCACACAGGAAGCACTTGAATATATTTCAGAGATGAAAGTTAGATAATGGCACACATATCTCAATGATGATGAGCACTCAAATATATGGGTTTTAAGCTTTATGCACTTGAGAAAAAAAGCTTTATATTTAAACCAATGAGTAGTTCAGTATATTAATTTTTTTAAAAAACAGGGTTCTCAATAATGTGATTTCTATTGTATTTTGGTATTGTTTTATTTTTAACATATTTGTACAGCATGTAGTTATTGAAAAATCTAGTTTCTATATGTTGGAGACACAAAAATCTCAAATAATCAAAACGTATGTAGCTGTAGCCGTGAGTATATGCACTGATCAGGAGATCCTAGGTATTTGCTAATAGGACCGATAACTAATCTGGGATACTGCACACATGTATCTAGAAAAACAGAAAACAAAACATTAGATGCACATGCACTAAATCGTTAACAGTGGTTTCCTTGAGAGTGGGGTCTATGTTTTTTAAAACTGTGTTTGTGTTTTTAGTACTTTTGTAATGTTTTTAAAACTAAGGTCTTATGACAGACTTCAAAAGTATAGATACCTAACTCAATACTTGCACGTTGAAAATTAAAATATTTGTCCATCTGACATTAATTTTGCTTTCATGCCGTGCCAAACTGGTGATAGACATCTCTTTAATTAAATTTGACACTAGGTAGACACAACTAATTATAGATTTTCCAAATATTAAGTGAATGGATATATATCTAATCTGACAACGTAAGAAAATTAAGATGAACATACTAGAGCTATCGTGGAAAATACCAGCCATACATAAAATAGAAAAGGACCAACAAGGTGCCCAGCTTGCCCTTCTTGACTTCTTTGTAATTGTAAATTCTGGAATCTCATTACTGCCATGTTTAACATTTAATCTAATACTCTATTATTATCCATATTCCTACTCACATTAAAAAAAAAATCTCTGCATAGATTTCCCTGGATCTATTTCCTTTTTACTTGACTATCTAGTACAGTCTAATTTTTTTCAGCATTCAATATGTAAACCAAGTTTTAAATACAATGTTTCTAAATTATTTCCAATTGTTGCCTACTAAAAGTGAGTAGTATTGCTTATAAGTAATTTAATTTTCTAAAAGTTGGTTTATGAATGTTAAGTCTACGCCTGCAATGACCATTGAATGGCCCACAGCACACAAGTGTAATGCCTTGAAAAGCAGGGCTTTTGTTAATGAAATTTTAATAATTAAATTTTTAATTGCATCTGTAAACTTTTTGTTAACTGAGCTTCTTTTAACAATAAAGTCCCTTTATATCTGAGACACTTTGGAGGTAATGTATACTTTGGAGGCATCAAATTCAGGCTTAGTGGACTTACAAACGTAACAAGAACCAGTCAAGTCTCCTGAAGGAGCAAATTGGGGTAATCCCTGCACAAGTAGGGACTCATGGTTCCTGAGATGACCTGGGAGCACATACATCGCTTACGGGGTTCAAGTTAAAACTAATATTTTAAAGTAGTATGTTAGTGAAACTAAATACTCTAATGGGCTAAATTTGACCATCTGGCTTCAAGTTTGAGACTCTAGAACTCAGATTCCCATTTTTCATACATTAGTTATTATTCATATTTTAGCTACACAAACAAGGAGGTGCACAGATTGCCATATTGGAGAAATAGGAAAAATATAAACTCATGAGATACAGACAATCAAATAACACTGACTTTATGCTAGGTAGCTAGTGTCGTTGAGCTGATACTGGCCATCTTTTTGGATAGAAATGATTCAGGATAATACCTTATAGATATTAAAATTTAGATGTTTTCTGGTTGAGAACCAACAGTGGGCTTTTAGTTTGTTTCTGAGAACAATGTGGGAAAAATCAGTGCGCCTTTGCTTTTCCAGTCAGAGACCCGGAGGTTAATCTCCCAAGTTGAAACCTGGAACATAAGGAAGTCCCCGATGAAGCCCGAGGTGTTGAAGCCATCACCTGCTGCGTGTCTGTGTTTCCTGTGCGAATGCATTGAAGGCAGGAAGGCTCATTATTTTTGTATTTCTAGGGTCAGGTCAGCCAAAGGCTTAAAAGAAAAAAATGGAGGCTGAAGGGACTTGTTCTCTGGCCAGGTGTGGGTCTCTCCATCATTCTTACCTTCTTTGTGCTCTTAGGGGAACCCACTAAGGATGCTGGTTGCTTATACTCGTTACTGGAATTGGCCAACCGAGGTGAGGTTGAGTCCCCATGAAATGCCAGCCCCGCTTCCCGAAGGGGGTGAGGATAGAGACTCGACCTGACTGGCCACGAGGCTGTCAAGTGCCACCCAATGTCTTGAGCCCTTTGTATTTCCCCAGAGCGGGGACAGTACTTTATCCGGTGTGGAGTGGCGCTGAGCCCAAGGCTGACCTCCACGTGAGTCTACGAGTGAGCCATAGACCACCGTGAGGGCCCAGAGCAGTGCAGGCCATTTTCCTCTCAGATCCCTTTTGTTAAGAACCACCTGAGCCATTTGGTTCCCACTTTCAAGCAGCTTTAAAAAGTGAACCGTTACCGGTCAGGAAGGACATATTCCTACGGCTGTACTTAATAATAATTTATAAGGTGTGTAATATAAGCGAACCACTATGCTGAGTTTTTTTGTTTGTTTTTGGCCTTTCACCTATCCGTATAGTGTGGTGTAGGTTTTATACTGAGATCTCCAGATGAGGAAACTGCGATTTGGAAACAGTGAAATGCTTGCCCAGGAGCACGTAGCTAGTCCGTAATCGCAGAATAATTTTCATGGTGTGATTCATCTCACTCATTAAAGAGCTTTGACGTTTGAGAGTCTTACTTTGCACCGTGATAGAATAAAGACAGCAAAAAGGGACGAGGTGAGCTATTTGGGAGGAAGGTTTGTGTCCCTTCTATTACAAACAAACTTGACTTCACTTTTCTCTGTTCTTTGCCCATCGAATGATATACAGAAGTTGTTATTATGCTTCCTGATTTTGCATTGCTAAGAAAAATTAAATTACTTAAACAAGTAGCATCCATCGTTTTTGCAGATAGATAGCTCATTAGTCAAGAATATATAAACTGTTCCACACGCTGCTTCCGCTGAATGTTTAAATTGAAAAAAAAAAGAAAAATAAAAAAAAGAAAAGATCCTTGTCCTGTTCACGGCATTTTTTATATCATGACACTAGGAAAACAGGGTTTCAGACTTCTTTTAACAAAACATTTGTTTATTTTTTTATTGTTTTTAAACTCTTCTGAACCACACACGTTTAAATAAAGTTAGCAATTGTATTTTAAATTATTGGAAGGGTTTTAAATGTGCCTAATAAACATGTTTACAATAGCCAGCGATATTCATAAAACAGTTCTCCCACTAACATAAGATTTTTGAGTTTTTTCGCAAAATAAAATCGAACGAGTCTACATTTTTATTGGTTTCCTGTCTAAACTGACTGTATATAAGATGGTAGGTACAACGACTTTGAAGGTGTAGAAGAGGGATTTAAAGGAATGATTCTTTGTGGATCTTTATAATTTCTGGATTGGACTAAAATATTTCTTATTTTCTAGAAGGAGGGGGACATTTTGGAGATATATTCCTTTTACTCCCTAAATACACTGGTGCTTATCAATAGGATAATTTTTGTTCGTGTATAATATATACCATCTATACGTAATGTCTGCCTTTCAGTTTGAAGCACCACTATATAATTTGTAAGAAAGTGACTTATTTAAACTCTAGTCTCTCTCTTACAGGGGCCTGTATGCTACTAACATATAGGAGATAAGAGGCAGCAGGGTCTTTGCCTCTAGAAGACCTTGGGATGGCACCCCTTTGGAGCTCATCAGAGCCCATTCAGGTTTATCCCAAGGGATCACTTGATGCACTTGTCTGATACTCCTTCTTCCCAGGGGCTGAATGCACAGTTTCCGCAAGACACCCAACTCCTGCTGGCTTGAGAAAAGTGTTATTTTAATGATGATTATAATGAGCTCTAGCGTCGCTGGGAGCCAAATGTATCCTTAAGTCCAAGAGAGAACACTGCAATCAGGGTGAAGTATAATGTAGCTTAGATTATTATTTGATAAATTGGCCTTTTAATTAGGATTTTTTCCTCCTTCTATACTCATTTATTGCCTACTCCTCCAAGGTGAATAATCGCTATGTGTCTTTATGAAGATATCACAGCAACGAAGGCACATTGGATGCACTGAAAAGAGGGGACCACCTCACACCGCTTATCCTGACACATTAATCAATGAAACCGTGCCTTTGATCCCAGCACCTGAATGCATTTCCAGTATTTGATTTCGCCTCCGGCAACCATCGCAAGTTACTTTTTATTAAGTGACTCCAGCCTCAGCAGATGGTATTTAACCACTTCCAAGCCCATCCCTGCACTGTATTGTCATGAGAGGTTCATTAAGGAAACATCTAATGAAAAGAAACTTCAGCCAGGCAGTGCAGTGTGATGGTGCCCCAGCAACCCTTAGAGCCGGTGGACTTTGAGCTCAGACTTTATAAAGTCTCTTAATAGAGTTTGATGTAATCTGGTCTCAAATTGCTATTTCATCTTCTGCCGGAATTTAATGCAATTGGAAGCTTTATGAAAAAAAAATTACAATTACATAGTTTTTATTTAGCTGTTTAGATCACTTAAGGGAAATACAGTGACTCGATGGTTGCATGGTTGCTCATTTCCATTTTTACAAAAAAAAAAAAAAAAAAAAAAAAAGGACATCAAGCCGGATAATATGGAGAGTACATGACAGGTAAGAGACTAGAAGGTTTGGTCCCAGCTTGCTATGTAACAGCACTTGACCAGTGGCTTCCAAACTGTTTAGGCTGTCATCCATAGTAACACATTTTCCATGGTGACACTGTATACATAGTGCATGTTAAGAACTGAAAACATGTTTCCCAGAATAGTACCCTTTGTGCAGACTGTGACTCTATTTTCTCTGCTACGCTATGCTATTTCACTCAAAAGAAATGCTGGTCACAGATCACTACGATGATTTCACAATTCACGAATGGGTCTCGGTTTGGAGGGAGAGAGATATACAATAAATTTCTAAAACTTCCTTTCAGTTGTAAAAATCTGTAACTCTGGAAAATGCATGTCGATACGACTCTCACATATTAGATTCAAGTCAGTGACTATCCTGAATGAGCCAGTAGATGCATTGCTTGCCTGTGTGATCCCATTCACTATATGGCTCTATCTGATGCAAATTGTTTCTAAAATAGATGGCAAGATGTAAGAATTTTAAAAATACTTTTTACTAACTATCAAAAAAATGCTTGTAATAATACTGAAGTTTTCCTTTACGATGCAGTAATGTGTAAGCATTAAGATTAGGGAACTGAATGTGAAAAAAACTTTTTCTTGAACCATTAAAATTAATTAGTTCCTTATATTGTTGAGCCACAGTTGAAGGTAACTTATACAATGAGATGCACTTTTCATTCTGTTATTCGCCTTGCCCTGAGGATAGACTAGGCTGGCATGGACACTTCATGAGGACAGAGACCATTTATGTCTTTCAGCCTTGTGATCATCCCCCCCTCCCACAAAAAAAAAAAAAAAAAAAAAAAAAAAGAAAGCACCATTCCAGGCTCAGTCCATGCACTTGTTCGATATTGTTTATATCAGTATAAATGGTTGGGCAGAGGGCAGATGGATGGATGGGTTCATTTTAGTCAGGATTGCCCTAGGTAACTTGAAAATAGCAAAGTTTTCTGTCCATCTCTGGCTTTCCTTTCTTTTAGTTCTTGGTCTTAGTCCTCTTAGTAAGTATACGTATTCTGGTCTCTTGTTTGCCTAAAAATCCTTTCTGCATCTTCCTGTTTACCTAAGCTTTTTGAAAATCTAAAATATCTGCTCAGTATCTGATTCCTGACACCATTTAGTTACACACTAATTAATTCATGCCAAAGAATGAAGAAATCTCAGTAATGTCTTATGGCGTAGCTGCTTCCAGGAGAGTTTGCATCTCAGCCAGCCTTCTGGGACAAGTCATTGTCTTGGACGGTGGTTTTACTAATACTGTCAGAAAGATATGGGAGAGTCAAAAGGGTCCGTTGTCAGTGTCCTCCTGTAAATAACCTCGTAGAGTTGATGTTGGAGCTTTCCTCAGAAAGTACTGAGGCTTATGCTGGGGACAGAGGTTAATGAGAAATACTGAAAATAGCAAAGTGTTCATATATATGTACATATCTTATCTATCCACACACACACACATCCTTTCTATAGCCTAGGATAGGGTTTTCTCAAACTGTGGTTGTGGATTTTGGCATGCTTCTAGAAAATGCCAATTTCTGAGTTGTAGTCCAGACTTGTTAAATCAAAATTTCTGAAAATAGTAACCAGGAATCTTTATTTTATTTTTTAAAGACTTTTGTATTTATTTGAGAGAGATAGAGAGAGCATGAGCAGAGGGAGGCATAGAAGGAGAAGGAGGGCGTGAATCCTCAAACATACTCCCCTGTTGCAGAGCTAATCCCACAACCCTGAGATCTTGACCTGAGCCGAAATCCAGAGCCAGGTGCTTAACGGCCACCCAGACACCTCCAGGAATCTTTATTTTAAAATAAACTCTCAAGTGATACCTATGCATACTAAATTGAAGATCCAAATTTAAACATGGTTTTCATGTTGAAAAGTATCTGTGATAACTTGTCTGAAGCTAAGTTCCAATGTCCCTTTATCCAGGTGACCCAAAGGTCATTTATATTTATATTTATATTTATATTTATATTTATATTATTTATATTTATATTTAATTTATATTGTGAATGGGCCTTGGGACCATCTAACATGGAAGGACAATTTATCCAATAGGAACTTCCAGAAAATTCTAGCCTACTTATCAAAAGTCCACCTCCATAATGGGCAGAGCCAACTTCCAGTACATCACAAATTTGCTTAGGAGAGACAAAAGATTTTATTTTCTTTAAAAATTTCATTTATTTATTTGAGAGAGAGAGAGAGCGCAGGCAGGAGAGCAGCAGGCAGAGGGAGAAGAAGGAGACTCCCTGTCCAGCAACTAACCCGATGCGGGGCTAGATCTCAGGACCCTAGGACACGACCTGAGACGAAGGCAGATACTTTACTAACTGAGCCACCCAAGTGAACAAGAGATTATAAATGAAAAGAGACGGTGGATGACTTTTTAATTTTGTTTCAGCTCAGAAGCAAACAAAAACAGCAAAACTCCCATTATACCACACATTATTAGGAAGTTAATTTCACTAAGAAGAAAACACAGCAAAACTAAATGTTTTATTTATATTTTTATGCAAATATATTTTGGATACTCTAGTCTTTTAGATTTTCCATTTGAGTCTCCCTGTAGCCAATGGTAACAGAGTTAAATTTATTCCCTAAATAAATATCATTATTGAATACCTACTAGATAGCAGACATACTGCTAAGATCTGGAAATGGAGGGATAAACAAAGACTTTGCACCTGTTCTCAAGGAGCATATGACAATGCGAAGGAGATAACTATTTGTGAAATTAATTTTAATGATATTGAAGTACAGTTGGAAGGAAGAGAAGTGCGTGAGAGGCAGACCAGGATGTCTGATCTGATCTTGGGGATCAGGAAGGCTGCCTTAAGGAAATGATATTTAATCATAGTGTTAAAGAATAAACAAGAAGGATTTGACCAAAGGGCCAGGTACACAGGCAGACAATGTGAGTGAAGAGAGTCTGTCTTTTCATTCTTAAAAGATGTGTTTTTTGAGCGTTCATAAATAGCACAGCTTATTTTTTTTCTAAATAAACTATAATTTCTTTTTAATCTTTTAAATATTTATTTATTTATTTATTTTTTAAACTCTAGTTTCAGTGGTACATAATCATTTCTTTACTTTCTACTTCCGAATTTTTCATTTCTGGTCACCAAACTCTAAAGTAAAATATAAGCATGTAATAATTTATAATAATAATAACACATAATAATAATAATTATTAATAATAATAATAATGAGTTCAGGGTACTTATACTGTGCAAAATACAGTTCTTCATGTATTTATGAATTATTTCATTTAATCTTTACAATAAATAGGCTTTTCTAAGGCAAAATATACTAGATAAATTTGATGTAATTATTTATACAGATTATTACAGAAGACCCAGAGATAGTAGAGGATTTTAAAAGCAATAAAGTATATTTATTGCTGCAAGAGGAATTATAAAATAATTTTGCATCATCTCTGCAATATCGTAGTCACTAAAGCATGGCTTGCTCTTCACTCTGCATAGTCATTTAATCATCTAAACAGATTGGAAAAGTGACCCCCATTTGGCCAGGAAGAAGTACCAGGCATGCACTGGAGCTGAGTAGGAAGCTGCTGTGACTTGATGGACGTCGTGAATATATGCTGGGCAAAAAAGAGATCCCAGTGGACCTGAGTTAAGTATTTAATAATTAGGGGTTTGGAGTCCTTGCATTTTTCCAGGATCTGCTACAAAATAGTAAATGTCTTCGAATGAAAAGATACCTTGAGCAATGGCACCCCTAAAGGATTAGTAAAATAACAGAGTTAATTGTAAAATTGCTCCCAAATTAGGTCCTATGGCTGGGGTGACTTTGCTATCTCAGTAGCAAGCTCTTGATAGCTTTCTGAAAGTCATTGTTCTGCACAAGCTTTCTTTCTTTATCTTCATAAATGGCCTCAGACCTGCACTCATATATTAAGCCGCGAGAGACAATAATTAGGAAAGGTTCACTGTAGACACACCAAACCCAAGGCCTCCCATGTATACTACCTGTGAGACCTCGACCTAATTAATTACTTAACCTCTCTGTACTTCACTCTCCTCATCAATATAAGGAGAACAATAATATTATCACTATCAGGGATAATGTCAGTAACTATCATAAGATTTTTGTGAAGATCTAGTTACTCACTTATTCATTCAGCAAATTCTTTTTTTTTTTTTTAAGATTTTGTTTATTCATGAGAGACACAGAGAGAGAGGCAGAGACATAGGTAGAGGGAGAGAAGCAGGCTCCCCACAGGGAACCTGATGTGGGACTCGATCCCAGGACCTGGGATCACGCCCTGAGCCAAAGGCAGATGCTCAACCACTAAGCCACCCAGGCGTCCCTCATTCAAGCTTCTTAAGAGCCCCTACTGTATGCCAGGCACTATGATGCTTTGTAATGGAGGAAAGACAGCCAATAAATAAAAGAATAAGAAAAGTACAAAATATGGAAAAAGTAATTTGAGAGATGCAGAGGTGTTTTAAATAAGCTATGTAGGGAAGACTTCTCTAACAAGATGGCATTTAAGTAGAGACCTGAAAGGAGTGAGCTAATGAGTCGTACAGGTATGTGTGCGGTGGGCGCATATCAGCCGGAAGGTACTGCAGAGGCAGAGATTTTAGCACGAGTGTTCCCGGCATATTCAAAGAACTGCAGGGGAGTCATTGCAGCTAGAACTATGTGAGCAAAGGAGAGAATTTTCAGAGATAAGTTCAGAAAGGTATCAGAAGGGTAAGAGCATGAAAGGGCCTTGTAGAACATTATGAGGACTGGCTTTTACCAAATAGCATCAAATTTAAGACACTTTTGAGGGTTAGTTTTATTGTTATTCCATGCATACGTTGGGGGGGGGAAGCTTTCCATGTAAACTATGGTACCATACTTTCTAATCAAGTGCAATTTTTTTTTTATTTTGTATTTATTTAAGGAGCTCATTTAATCTTTTTTTTTTTTTCATTTAATCCTAATGAGACAAAGATTCTTATATAGGCCATGCTGGTCTGCCACTGTCTTTTTGCACCCACACTAACTTCTAATTTCAATGTCAAATCACAGTGGAAGCTTCTTGAAGACATTAAACTCAAGATGTTTCAACAATGCCTATTAGTCGATTAAAGTGATGGCCCTATGAACAGCTATGTCCAAGCTTATGTAGGTAAAGACCACTGTCGTCCCCACAGAGAAGTAAGGCACATCTTACTTTCAAACATAAAAAATAAATGTGCATTATAGTAGGTTAAATATGGAATGTAAATGGAAATTCAGAGGAGGGTGTTGAGAAAGGAGGTAAGGATTTAATTCGGAAATCACTGTTGCTCCCTTGAAACTAGACTGAGTGAAATGAGCAAAGATGGAAGCAGAGAGCGGCCATGGCATTTATTTCAAAAACAATAATTCAGGTGGTGGAGTGTGAAGTGGTAGTTCGGAAGTGGTGTGACATGGTCAGGTTCTGATATATTTTGAAGGTAGGGACTGACAAGGTTGCTGATAATTTTATAGAGGGTTGGAGAGAACAAAGACATCAAAGTGACCCCAAGGTTTTTGACTTGAGATGGGGAAGACTATGGGGGGATGGATCGGTGTCCATAGAGAAAGTCAAGAGTCTGATTTTGGACATGATACATTTGAATTGCCTATTCTTCATTCAAGTGGAACTGTTCAGCAGGCGGTCAGAAAATGAGTCTGGAGTTCAGAGAAAAGAGAGAAAGTCTAGAGATATAAAATTGACATAAAATGACTCCATCATAGTATAGCTGCTGTTCAATACTGTGAATCAGGATGACATCAGCGAGGGTGGTGTTTCTCAATATTTTTGGTCACTACCCACACTTAAGACAACATTTTACATCAAAAATATGCACAAACTACACACCGGAAAAAAGATGTGTTATTTCATGTAATTTTATCTTGCCACGTATGACAAATTTTATTTTGTTCCTGCTTCTATCTTTGTTCAAAACCCAAGAGTCACTGCACGTTACTCGGGTTGAAAAACACTGGCTTAGAGCGTGAGTGAGGAGAGAGGAGGGAAGGGGTCCCAGGACTGGGCCTCGGAGCGCTCCAACGTCCTGAACTCCGTTGCCTTGTGTACAAAGATCTTCCGCAATGCCTAGCTTAAAAAAAATTAAGCACTCAAAACATGTTCGTTTTTATGATTAAAGTAGACTTCCTTCGCCAAATATCCCTTGACTTATTTTTATCAGTTGCATAGTTAGAGGGCTCGGGCCGTAGCATCCAGGCCAAGAGAGAGGTGCTGTGTTCGGTTTCTGCGGCTCATCACTAATCCCCACAAACCAAGATGCTGAAAACAACACACATTTTGCTGTGTCACTTTTGGTGGCGGAGAAGTCCGGGTACAACTGAGCTGAGCTTTCTCCTGCAAGGATCCCACTAGGCTACGGTTCAGATGCTGCCCATGGCTGTACTCTCATCAGAAACCTGACCAGGGAATGAATGATAAGCTTCGAAGGTCCTCAGGGATGAGCATCCATCTCCTTAAGTGGTAGGACTGAGGCCTCCACTGACCTGCTGGCTGTTGGCTGGGGCCTACGCTTGGCTCCCAGATGCCACCTCCTGCTCCCTGTCGTGCGACCCTTTCCCTAGACGGTTCAGAGCACGTCCTCTTACTTCCTCAGGGACAGCGGGAGAATCCGTCAGGCTTCAGTCCTTATATGGCATCACGTCATTAAATCAAGAGAGTAAAATCATTTTTGTCAGGCTCTATTGGGCAGTAGGGAGTCATTGGTTGTGTCCACTCTCAGGGAGAGAAGACTGCTCACAGCCTGACTTATTGGGGGTCACTTCAGGGTGTGTCCTTCCTCCTTTCTCCAGATACTCCTCACAGTCTGGAACTTGTGGCCAAGTGTGAAATGTCTGTTCTTCATCCTGATTATGAGATAGAATAGTTACAGACTAAGGGTAAAAAGAGTCATGAGCTCTATTCTTAGTGCTTTCACTTTTATGACATGAAGGTAACTAATCTTTAAACCTCAGTTTTCCCATCTTTAATTTTTTTTTTTTTTTTTTTTTTTTTTTTTATGATAGTCACAGAGAGAGAGACAGAGAGAGGCAGAGACACAGGCAGAGGGAGAAGCAGGCTCCATGCACTGGGAGCCTGATGTGGGATTCAATCCCGGGTCTCCAGGATCGCGCCCTGGGCCAAAGGCAGGCGCCAAACCGCTGCGCCACCCGGGGATCCCAGTTTTCCCATCTTTAAAATGGTGTTGGCAGCGTCTTTCCAGCATCTTTCCTCACAGGACTCTCATGAATATTACATGAAATAATTCATATTTTTATTTGGAGCTATAAAGTAGTAACAATATAAAAGACTATAGATTGACGTTGTTTTTTATTGTGATGGTTGCGCCCTGGTTCTCTGAGCTTTCGTTGGCTCTCAGGTAGGCTACAGCAGTGTTGTGAATGGCTTATAGCCTTTCGCCTTGCCCTAAACTTTGTCCGCAGCAAGCTCTCAAATATTTATCGAATGAACAAACCATGTTTTTCTCCATTTGGTTTATAACTAGTTTTGTTTATCTTGGGAGCCGTAGGTAGTTTTACCTTCCTTTATAAAGCCTGTTTGATTTTTAAAACAGACCACAAGTGTTGCAGTTTGTACTAAAGGACTACTTTATTGCTTTTTTTTATTACCTGAAAAATGCAACAAAAGTTTAAAATTAATAACAGTCAGTAACAGGGAATAGGGATAATAAAAGTTATGTTCCTTGCTTCAGAAGCAACTCGCTTTCCATTGCCTTATTAAAAAAAAAAAAAAGTCAGAAAACTTTCTGGTGGTTTATCAAGGGATTTTTTTTTTTTAAAAGAAGAGAGAGAAAGAAATAAAAAAAAATTTATAACTTTTCTACTCAGCATCTCTTCATTGAGAACAATATTGGGGATTTCCTTGATTTGGGTGGTTCCTCAATTCTGTGAAGGCCCATATCCGTATTTGGGAGGAGAAAGTAACAGTGAAACATCCGGGGGAAAGATTTACCAGGATGTAGCAGGTCCAGGGACCATAAATATTCATGGCACCAAGTCAGTTACTCAAAGTGACGAGTGACCGCTCCCAGGTCATTTAAGATAATATACAGTTATATACAAAGCTGGCTTTCGGGGGGTGGGGAGAGGTGCAAAAACAAATGTTTCTTTGCAGACTAATGTGTATTTTGCAATTATTTAAAAATATAAAAACTTTCATGAAACATAACTTCCAATGCTACTCATTAAAAATAATAGTCTTTCTAGTATCTTCCATTTATGCCCATCACCAACCATCTAGAATGCGAGTTTTATCTCTTTTTAGCATCTCAGTTGATCTTCTAGAAATTCTATTGACACAGTCCAGGCCTACCTTTCACCATCTGCTGGATATTTCCCAATGAATATTCTTTTTGCAATTAAAATTCACTTTGGTGAAAGTCCATTTCTAACCTTACAGCCTCGCTGCTGCCCGACCAGTTTCCCGTCTTTTATCCCCACAAGTGCATCAACACCTGGTGTATGTGGCCACTGCCCACATCAAATAAGTATTTATCCTCCATTCGGAGAAGACTTTCTCATGCACTTACAAACCCTTCCTACCTTGGCACATTAATGTGAAGTGCCTTTTGAGATTAAGGCAGAATTATTCTGCATATTTTTTGGTGTTGCTGAAAGGGAATTTGTATACTTACTTCCCTTACTAAACAAGAAGTGAATGAGGGCAACTGACCCAATGGACCAGACTTCCTGAAGATGAGGTTCTCTTTTTATTTATTTATTTATTTATTTATTTATTTATTTATTTATTTATTTATTTATTTTTTAAGTTTTTATTTATTTATTCATTAGAGACAGAGAGAGAGAGGGAGAGGCAGAGACCCAGGCAGAGGGAGAAGCAGGCTCCATGCAGGGAGCCTGACGTGGGACTCCATCCCGGGTCCCCAGGATCACACCCTGGGCTGAAGGCAGGCGCTAAACCGCTGAGCCACCCAGGCTGCCTGAGGTTCTCATTTAGTTTTAAAAGAAAGTGTATTTGGATGGGTGAGCAGATCATATCAGGAAAGTCTTTCCAGTTGGTTGAGGAGCTTAGATTCTGCCTAAAAAATGGAGAGGGGGTAACCCAGTAGGTTAGGTGTGATCTCAGCTCAGGTTGTGACCTCAGGGTCATGAGTTAGAGCCCTCTGCTCAGCAGTCTGCTTGAGACTCTCTCTCTCTGCCCTTCCTGCCCATTCTCCCTTCTCTCTCTCTCAAATCAATCAACCAACCAACCAATCAATCAATCAATCTTTAAAAAAATGGGGAGCCACTGATGGCTTACTGATCATGCAAAAATGTGAAAAATTAAGAAATTAATCCCCAGTGGGTTGTGTTACAATTCAAAAGTCTTGAGACAGTTGCTGCTTTAAAGGCGATTCTTTTCACACTGGTGCTAAGGTTAGGTAGACTTAGAAGTGAAAAAGGATGTTAGATACATGTAGGAGAGGAAAATTGCTAGACTTAGTGTCAGGATTTAAGTGAAAAATGGATAAGATGTGGCTAGACTATGTAAGTCCTAAGAAAAACAAAAACAATGACTTCAGTAGAAGTTCACTTAAAGGCACATTTTGGAAAATGGGAAAATTATATTTTTCACATGGTAGGTCTCGGTAGACATTGTATGTATGTACGAGAACATAATACATAGCAGAGGTGACTGTCTCTTTACATTCCATTGGTTTTTTGACTTTTCTCTTATTTTGCTTAAAGCCACATGAGCTTTAGAATTTGTTAAATATCTGTAGTTGGTTGAATAGTTCCCCCTCCAAAGTTCATTTCCACCCAGAACCTGAAAATAATGACCTTACTTGAAAACATGGTCTTTATAGATGTAATTGGTTAAGATGAGTTACGCTGGATTAAGGTGGGCCCTTTATCCATTGGCTGGTGTCCTTTTGGGACAAGGAGACACTATACAGAAATGCACATGCATGTAGGGAAGAAGGCCATGTGAAGACAGAGCCAGAGTTTGGAGTGAAGCAGCTGTAGGTTAAGGAACGGCGTGTATTGCTGGGAGACACCGGAAACTGGGAAGAAGCAAGGGATGATTCTTCTCTGGACCCTGCCAGGGAAGCGTGGCCCTGCCTGCAGCTCGATTGCAGATTTCAAGCCTCCAAAATCGACAGGATAAGATTCTCATGTTTCAAGCGACCACGTCTGTGATAATTTGCTGTAGACACTTCTTAGGGTTTTATTCAAACGAATTCACAGAAATCTGTTTTGGGGGGGGGACACGATTATTGTATTATTTTTAAATAAGCAGACAGAGGCTTTGAAGGAAGGATGTTTGCCCAAGGACACACTGAGGGAGCTAGGATTCTTAAAGTAGCCGTTGGACTCAGAGCCACCAAACAATGTACCTCTTCTTCATTCTTTCAGGTTCTGAGCAACTCATAGTACATGCATTTTTAAAGTTTAAAAGTCTCTGAAAAACATATTTTTTAAAAAAATATTTATTTGTTAGAGAGAGAGATAGCAAATAGAGGGGAGGGGCAGAGAAAGAGAGAGGAGAGAAGCAGAGTCCGTGCAGAGCCCAACTTGGGCTGAAATCCTGACCTGAGTGGAAATCAAAAGTCAGATGCTTAACTGGCTGAGCCACCCAGGTGTCCTGAAAAACATTTTTTCTTGAGTAATCAGATTCAGCAATAGGTCAAGGGTTCCTGCCCCAGCTAAGACATCTTATTTCTGTGTTTAGATTTCTTGGACTTCTTGTGGGCCATGAACTCCTTGGGGATTACAGTAACTTCATTCTGTTTCCATCTCTCCCAAGTCTTCAGACTTTGGTATCTAAAGATTTTTATAATCTTTCACTTTTTTTTTTTTACCCAGGGACATAAGTTGTGTGGGCGGCTTAAAATACACACATTCCCATAAGCTTGAAGTCACAGTGAAACAATATGCAAAATATTTGAGCTTTCCTAATGATTCTTCTTAATTTATCATAATGTCTTTGATGGAATGCAAATCTGCACTTTGGAGTTTCTGCTGTTCATGGAAGGTATACTTTGGCAAGTGAACTTTTTGACTTTCGAAGGAAAATATCAACGACATTAGATAGGAAGCTTTACAAATATCTTTTATAGCCATGTTTGTATATTTTAAAGGTGAATGCAATTTTAAATTTCCAGGTTGCCCACAAATGTACACATCACTGGACTCCTACATAGGTGGTTCTGTGATCTAATCATATACAATTCTTATTTATTGCCAATTTCTATATTATAAATATTTCAAAAGTCACATTTTTCACTTGTTTCATTTGCATGTCTCTTTGTTTCAAAGATTTCGCTTATGGGACTTAGAATTTCTGTGTGAGGCTGGGAGGCACAGTCTCCTCTGTTTGCCTTCTAACTCTGAATAGTATTCAGTGCTGGCAAAATATTGGTTTACAATACAGTCAACAATTATTTATTGAACACCTACTATTGGCCGATGCTATTCTAAATATTGAAAATGCAGCGTTGAACAAAAAAGTAAAATATGTGTACATGCTTATGAATATGTTTGCATAAGAGGTAATCTTATTAACGTTATGAGAAATGTTAGGGTATAAGAGAAACAGTAAAAAAATAATGTTTTAGGAAATATCTTGTAGGTAATATCATTGATTTCAGACCCAAACTTCCATGTCTCATGCTTTGTCTAACACAGTGCTGTCCCAAATAAATAGAATATTAGCTACAAAGTTCAGCCACGTATGTAACTTAAAATTTTTTATCAACCATGTGAAAAGAAGTAAATAAAAATAGGTGGAGTAAATTGTTACAGTATATTTTTCTAACTCAGTATTTCCAAATAGTATCATTTCAACAAGTAATGTAAAAATTCTTTATGAGATTTTATGTATGTTATATGAAATTCAATGCTTATTTTACACATATAATACATCTCAGTTCAGACTTAACCACATTTCAGGTGTTCAAAAGCAACAGGTCGTGACTATAGTGGGAGGTGCCTTGATTTTTTTCCCTTGACTTCTCCATTTGAAATGGGGACACTGGTTAAATCATATCTTTCTTTTTTTTTCTTTTTTGATCAACATTATGCAAGTGAAAAAGATGGGGAAAATAAAAAAAATATTTTCTATCATTTTCTCAAATATTCCAATATAAAATCAAAATATTGAATTTATTAAAAAGACTTTAAAAGTATAAAGCTAAAAATGTTCAGAGCTTACTTATAAGAATATCAGATTTTGATATCAGGAGTAAATAATAAGATCTTTGAAAATATTGAGCAATCAGATCTCTGATTTATTCTCTTTGAAAATAATTGAGCAAACAGTCGTTGATATGTTTAGAAAATAAAAAAAAAAAAGCAACCGTTTAAATTTGGAAAAGGCTTCCTCAAAGCCATGATATGCACCTAGAGGGTCCTTGGCCAGCGAGTGAGCGGTTCTGTCTCTTGAAGCAGCTCCGTGGAGTAATTTTAACACATAACCTGTGACTATTTTCATCACGGTATCTGCCACACTGAGTCTCAGATGACAATTTCTGTTTTTCTTTGGCAGAATTCAGTACTATTTTATGTATAATTTAGCTCGTGTTATTACTAGACAGCGGTAAGAAGAAATAGGAAATTTTTTGCAATTCTTAGTTTCATTTCATTCTTGTTGAGTTTACAGTTTGATGAGTTTTATACATTTGTTAATTAAATATGGCATGCTGGGGACTGAAAGGAGAAATGAGGTACTCTATAATTTTGTTCCTAATATGTTGTGAAATCATTTAAATATAAGATGGGCTATGTTCAAAAAAAAAAAAAAAGATGGGCTATGTTCAATTTTTACATCTTTACTTCAGAGATGCATAAATAGTATGAAAAATGTAGGAGGTTGGGATCCTGGGTCCTATTAGGATTGTGAGTTTCCTCATTGTGAGATGGGCACGTGCTACCTCTCCTGCGGAACTGTTGAGAGGATTAAATGAAATAAATATGTAATGTATAGCATGTGCGAGTATTACAGCAGGCTCTTAATAAAGCTTCGTTATTTCTTCTCCCTTAACCTCAACTTAGTTTATTTTTGTTAAAAAAATATTTAAAAAAACAAGTTCTTTCTTTAGTCTGAAAAACAGCAGATGAAACATATTTCCTTCTTACTTAAGAAAACTGATTAAAAAAAAACCACTAAACTTGGTTTAAAAAAACACATCAAGAAGAAAATCCGGCTCCTATAATTTATGTAGGCGTATAAATGTCTGAGCAAAAAATGCAAAATAACGTGGATTTAGTTACTTACATCAGCGTTGGTTACTTGAAGTACTCAAAAAACAAAAATTGAATTTTTTTTTTGGAATGACCGTATTGCTCTTTGCCAACAGATTAGTCAAAAGGTAAACTCCCTGAGGAATTAACTCAATAAAAATCATAAAAGAATAATCATTATGGTTTAAGAATAGCTAATGTATGTTTTTATCAAGAGAAGTACAGACTAAATTACTGTTTACATTCATTCTTATGCACACCTCCAATTTATCAGTGGTTAGGATAGTATTTTAAACTAGTTAAGATAAAATATTGTCTGTCATTTAAATTGCTTGAATCCCCTTCACTAGGACCCTAAATGCCCCAGTAGGACATCTTAGCATAACTAGATGTTTTCTGTCTTTTAATTACTATGACTAATTTTTTACAGCTCAGTTACAAACCCTTGAAAATAATGAATATGGTGACACAATCTTAATTATAATGGTGCAAATAACACCACTCTAATGCAGTGTGAGGCTTACATTGAAAAGGAATTTCCCTGGAATGGAAGCTCCTCTGATTGCTTTCCACATCACGTTTTAAACAAACACTGTGGTGCTTTAGCCATTACTTGGTTGCCTAGGATACACAGTTAATGTAGCCCTAAGATTCTGCTACTAGTTAGGCTTTGAGGCCATGCCTGGAAGTGCTGCATATAGCTGGTTTTTAATACATTAGAAAAATTTAACAGCAGTACTTGCGGGGGGCTGGGGAGTGGTGGTGTTTGATTTTGATTAATGAAATAACTATTTTTTGAGTACTTACATTGGAAACAATTATTTTTATTTCAGTTTAGTTTGATTTTCTGCGAGAGCGCTAAATATGACTGTTTTTAAAACAAATGCAAAATTGATTCAGTGACCTAATTCTAAGACACATTCTCCAATAATATACTTTTTTTTTGATTATTGAAATACTGGAAAAGATAACTAGCTAAATCACAGGGAGTCATTTCTATAAGTTTCTTCATTGGATAATGGCTTTTATTGTTAGATTTTTATTTCGTCCGTGTGGTTAAAACGGACCACAGGTTATTTCTTTTAAGATGCTGAAAGGTTCATATATTATCATAAAAGTATTATTACGAGAAAAATAAACGTTAGCAAGACAACATTTGTAACCTAGTAGCTAACGAGGGTATTGACGCAGAACCACAGAAACAGACATAAATGTCAATATTATGTGTATAGGTTATTATATCTTTCAGATTAATAACTTATCTTTCAATTCCTGTAGTAGTGAATTTTTAATGTTTCACCAAAAAGTAAGTTTGGGTTTAAATGTGAGTTGGAAACATAAAGCTAATTTTAAAACTTAGCAAAACTTTAGGTTGGCTCATTTAAAAAAAAAAAAATCAGTAGTTGTCTTGCCTTATTTATCCCTATGAAAAATTGAATTGCCTTCTTGACGGATTCGAATGCTGACCAAATTGGCAGTCATTAAGTGGGAAGATCCAGTCCTGAACCAGCAGGTGGTGCTTGAGTTATAAGTGCATTTAGAGTAGAGATTAAAATAAATAAATAAAAACAAACAAACAAAAAATCATGCAAAACCTTCATGAATGGTTGCTCTTAATCTTTGTATATTCCATAGGGGCATTGCATTTTAGAGGGGAAAATATCATTTAGGGCTTCTGAATTGTCACTGGAATCGATTGGCTTAACTCCTTTGCATGGTCTCACTGGCTCCTTTCCCTTCTCTGGGATCCTTGTTTCCTGTTCTACGGTGGCTTTCCGCAGGTGTACTGTCAGGGAGGAAGGGTGACATGTCCCCCCGACCTCCCCACCCCCCTGAGCAGAGCACCTGGGTGGTGGGAGTGGGGCTGTATTACTTCTACAGCCAGGTGTACAGGGGGAGGTGCAGGCATGTTACCAGCTCGTGCAAAAACTCTCTCACCTGGGAGCGATTCCAGGAGGCTCCTAACTTTACCTTGAAATCTTGGTGCGTGTTTATGGCTCTACTTCTCCAGTTCCTTGTTTCGTGCCTGCTGTCTCTCTTTGCCGGTGTTTGTTAGCATGCAGAGCTCCTCGTAGTGACTTCATTGTCTTAAGGCCCCAAAATACATGTGGTCTGAAAGGTAACAAAATCATGTCCTTTGACATTTGTCACGGTAGGAGGGGTTGGTGGTATTTATGTACTAAATCCTCCAGAAGAGTTGTTCATTCGGCCACATTCAACAAGAAATTAAAAAATCATTGCTTTTGGGCAGATTGTACATTTTCTATTTAGAGGTACTAATTCTAGCGAATGAGCATAGAACCTAAATAGCTGCTGGTTACCTAGTGTTAATTCCTTCCATCAGCCTATCAAGTGTATTTTACTGATTATGCTTTAATTATTAAATAGTACATCTTTAAAACGCCCTAGATGTCTGTTATTGCCACAGAAATAATCAGCGAGCAGATTATAACTGTGTTTCTTAACTTTAGAGAATCCCCTTTTTGGCTGCTTTTGTTGAATAATATTTTGTTTTGTAGTATTATACTTTGGAGGTCCTAGGGTCTGATGTATCTGAACCATCAATTTCTGATGCTTTAGTTTCGGATCCTTATATTTCTAAAGTGATAGGTGTGCTGTTTCTCCATCCATTCTGAATTTTACTAGATAATCATTCAACCGTAAGGATAGTGAATTCATTTTAATAAGCCATCTGAATAAATCATGTTTTACCCTTAAAAAAGCAATTTTCTCTTAGTTTTCCCTCAGTAGGAATTTTCCCTGCAAGAGTTAATATTTTTAACCAATTATTATAAGGGTTTCCTTCTGAACTCTGATTGGAAGTGGTTAGACCAGCTGGTATCAGCAATGGTAAAGTGGATAAAATAATAGCCCTTCCCTGAGATTATGTACAGACCTCCTTCTGTATGATTAACATGGTAGCATATCCTTTTTTGCAAAGATTTTTCTTTTCCCTCTAAGAATTAGACTTAATACAATATTTGTGAATTATAAATCAAGCTATGCAAATAGGGGTCTGCTAGGTCTCTGATAAAGGGAATGAATTTTGTTTGCTTGCGTGAGATCTACTGGTTTCTATATCATATGAATATTCCAGTTTCCATGTTCTTATGATTAGGAATACATATTAGATACAAAATGTAAAGATCATTTATTCAAATTCCAGCTGCTATTGAAAGAAATAATAGCCAAAATCCAAAGTCCACACAGTTTTGGACCGAGAGAGTGAATATTTTGTTATTTTTATGCATGGAAACTTATTGTCATGCCCTTTCTATGTATGGGTCTTGCACATCGGAGCTAGTGAAACAAATGTCTCCTTTCCCAGCTCATCTCTGGCCACTTGATTTCATTGCAGAACTAGAGCGAGACATGTAAACTACTGATGAAACAATTCTTAACGTCCCAGAGTGCTGCAAATAAAACTCAAAGGATTAAGAGAAAGACTCCTCTTACCAGTTTATAAAAGGACTAAAATTTCTTACCGGCTCATGAATTATATTTAACTTTTGATTCTTCTGCAGCATAGAATGCTTGTTTTCAAGCTGGCTGAGTCCTTGCTCACCAGGCCAACTCTCCTGTCTCAAATCTGCATAGAGATAAGTTTTGAGAGGAGCAGAGTCCCTTTGGGGATGAAATTTGCTTTTGCTATTTTTGTTATTCCTTTTTCACAGGAGGCTGTATAATAATTTTCTGCTCTAGGGTCTTGAAATGACATTAAAGATTGACAATTCAGTTAGACCTGTCGCTCTCAGGGCCACAGTTGACTCATATTGCACTGGGGAATGGTGACGTCCACATGATTTTTAAAAAATATCTTTTACATAGAAACATTGTTTTTCCAATTACAGGTGGCATTTCAAAAATGCTTTCCTGTGTTGTGTGTCATTCACACACGTTATAGAAATATATTTTATCTTTGCATGCTCTCCCTCAGGGGGGTTTGGGTCTTTGGAGTAGCTCTTAGAAACTTCATTCTCAGGCAGACACCAAGCGGATGGAAGCACAGAAAAAATGGAAGACCTCACGGTTTGAAAGATAGGCAGGGACTAAAGGGAGTGGGTGCCCTAGGTTAGAGATATGTGGAATCTAAGAAACAAAAGAAATAAGCAAAGGAGAAAAAATGAGAGAGAGAGAGAGAGAGAATCAAAACAAGAAACAGACTCTTAATGATAGAGAACAAATCTGATGGATCGGGGGCGGGTGTGGGAAGATGGGTTGAATAGGTGTTGGGGGGATTAAGGAGGACACGTGTGATGAGCACAGGGTGATGTATGGAACTGTTGGATTACTGGATGGTACACTAATATAACACTGTTAACTAGCCGGAATTAAAATAAAAACAAAACCAAAAAAAAGAAAAAAGGAAAAAGGATTGTGGAGATAGGTGAAAAGAAACTCAACTTTATTTTTAAACTTTATATTGGCTACTTAATACAACACATAAAATTGATGATGCTTTCCACCCACCTTCATTTCTTTTTGTCCTTCCTTCTTTCCCCCTGTGCTCATACATGGAGGTGGTTGCACTTCCTTGGGTGTTTGGCCTTCTTTCTTTCCCCTGCCTTGTCCATGGTGAAATTGCTCAGTGACGTCTGTGGCCGAAGGAGGAGGAAGTTTCTCCTGTACCCCACGCTTCTTCCCTGCAGAGCCTTACAAATGTGATCACTGAGCTTGGAAAAAGCATGTGAATTCATTATGTATATTTTATATGTAATGTGCTGGGAAGTGTAATATCCAGGGAACATGATTTACAGACAGGTATGCAAAACCAATATCAAAGGAATCGAGGAGAAATGAAAACCAAGAAACATAGTTATAGACTAGAACATAGTTATAGCTTGTGACTAAGCTTTCTCCCTTTTGTTTTTATTTCTGAACAAAATGTTTTCTTTCTCACTTCATAGAGACTTCTTTTTTTTTTTTTTTTTTTTTTCAGAGGAGTGGTTTGGGAGTGTGGGGAGGACTGCAATGTGAGAGAGAAGCCATTAGGTTACCAAAATGAGTTTTCACTTGGAAATTCATGTACTTCTGAAATATTTAGAGATGCTAGTAAACCATTTATTAAACTATAAAATAACTTTACAATCTCAACTTAATTCATCTACAATATAATTGTGAATTCAAAGTAGGAATACTCCTATGTATGTTGCATGTACATATACCTTAGTATTGGCTTATTATTGATAAATCAGTACTATAAACATTTGCATAATATTCTTGTTTAATAATGAGCAATGTTGGCACAGATGGCTCATTGTAAAGCTTATCTGAAATTTTAATGCTTAGCAGTAAATCAGAGGACCTATTTATGATTTCATTTTGCCTACCCTAAAATGGCTATTAATTTTTACAAAGAATCTCTCAAATCATAGCCATGTTACTAAACCAAACCTATTTGAATTAGCAGATCATCTGATAAGTACAACAGCCAAAATCTACTCTGAATCTGTTTGGAACTCAGATTTCTTTTGCTTGGAGGAATAGTAGGGATCTGTATTAGCTGAGTTTATACACTAGTTATCAAAAGACAACTTCCTGTACTGTAACATGATTGCTAATATAGAATATTAAAAAAAATGGGGGCTCCTGGGTGGCTCAGATGGTTAAGTGTCTGCCTTCAGCTCAAGTGATGATCTCTGGGTCCTGGGATCAAGCCCCAAATCAGGTTCCCTGCTCACATTTTTTACATATTAAAAAATGTAACAGCTTGATTGAGATATAATTCACATGCCACACATTCTTTTTTAGCTTTTGATTCAGTGGTTTTAGTATATTCACAGAGTTGTGTAATTATCATCACTGTCAACTTTAGAACATTTTCATTACCCCCCAAAACACCCAAATCTATTAGCAGTCCCTACCCATTTCCTTCCCAACTCCCCAGCCCTAGGCAACCACTAATCTTTTTGTGACTATGGATTTGCCTATTCTAGACATTTTCAAATAAATGGAATCATAGAATATTTAATTTGTTGACTTCCTATCAGTTTTTTCAGGATTCATCAATTTGTAGCACATATCAGTACTAGATTCCTTTTTATTGCCAAATGATATTTCATTGCATAGATATGCCATATTTGATTTATCTATTAGTAGATGGACTTTGGAGTCCTTCTACTTTTGGCTATCATAAATAATGCTGCTATGAATATTTATGTAAAAGAGTTTGCATGGAATGCATATTTTCATTTCTCTTACGTATATTCCTAAAAATGGAAGTGCTGAGTCATATGAAAACTCTATCCTTAATCTTTTGAGATAATGCCAGGTTGTTTTCCAAAATGGGTGCACCATTTTACGTTCTCAGCAGCATCGGGTGATGATGATTAGAGCTTTTCTGTGTCTTCACCAACCTTGGTTAATATCTGTCATTTCAACTACAGTCATCTTGGTGGAAGTAAGGCAGTATTTCATAGTGGTTTCAATTTGCATTTCCCTGATGGTGAATGATGCCGAACATCATTTTTACTGCTTATTGGCCATTTGCATATCTTCTTTAGAAAAAGATGTATTTAGATTTTTGCCCATTTATAAAGTTTTTCGATATTCTCATTATCGAGTTGTAAGAGAACTTCTTATATACTAAATACAAGTTCCTTATAAGATACATCTTTATAATTACTTTCTTGCATTCTGTGGATGGTCTTTTTATTTTCTTTTTAGTATTATTCACAACACAAAAGTTTTAAATTTTGACGAAATCCAATTTACTAATTCTCTTTGGTGTGGATTTACTAATTCTCTTTGGTGTCATTTGCACTTTTGGTGTCATCTAAAAGAGGTGTTGCCAAACCAAAGTCAACAAAGATTTACTCATATATTTTGTTCCAAGAGTTTCATAGACTTTGCTCTTACATTTAGGTGTGAAAAAAGGGTCCAAATTCATTTCTTTTATGTATGAATACTCAGTTGACCCAATACCATTTGTTGAAAAAATTGAAAAAAATTATTCTTTCTCCATTGAATTGACTTGGGCCACTTGTTAAAAATCAGTTACTGGAAATGTGACAATTTATTTCTGGACTCTTAATTCTATTCCATTGATCTATATTTCTATCCTAAGCCAAAACCACACAATTTTGCTTGCTAGTAAGTTTTGAAACTGGGAGTTCTGAGTCCTCCAACTTTGTTCTTTTTCTAGATTATTTTGGCTTTCCTGAGTCCCTTGAATTTCCATATAAATTTTAGGACCAACTCACCAATATAAATAAAATAGGTGGAATTTGGTGGGAACTGTATTGAAACTGTAGACCAATTTGGAAATCACTCCTGTCTAAACAATATTAAGCATTCTGACCACATGGACATGGGATGTCTTTCCTTTTATTTAGGTCTTCTTTAATTTATTTCAATAATATTTTTGTTTTAATTTTCAGAGTATGTTTTGCCACTGTTTTGTGACATTTATTTCTAAATATTTTATAATTACTTTTGAAGATATTATAAAGGAATTGTTTTCTTAATTCATTTTCTGATTACTCACTGCTAGTATACAGAAATACAAGGTATTTTTATGTTGGTCTTGTAGGTTGCAAAATTGACTCATTTAGTAGTTCTAATACATCTTGAATGGATTCCTTAGAATTTTATATAACAAGATAGATTATCTACAAATAGATGTAGTTTAATTTTTTTCTAATATGGTGGTTTTTATTTTAATATCTGGCCTAGTTGTCATGGTGAGAACCTCTAGGCCAATGTTGAATAGAAGTGTCAAAAGTGCTTGTCTTGTTCCTAATCTTATGGGGGAAAGCACTACTAAGTGCTTACAGTAGAAGTAACTGAGAATGTATAACTTCTCTGTTCTTTAACACAAGATTCCCACTTTCATCACCTTCTTAGGTGAGTTTAACACTTACAGAATGGATTATCTTTGCACATGGCACAGAATGAACACGGCTCTGTTGATGAAGTCAGGACCTGCCAATTAAAATGATGTCATTATGATATCATTAGTTCTGAGTATTTTATAGATCCCCTATGTAAGGTTGAGGAAACCCTTTCTATTTCTAGTTTTAGTGTTTTTATCATGAAGAGACATGGGATTTTTTTCAAATGCTTTTTCTTCATATATTGAAGTAATCCTTGGATTTTTGTCCTTTGATTGGTATGATGTATTACATTAGCTGAATAAAAACAACTCTCAAATTCTTGGGATAAATCCTACTTGGTCATGGTGAATGTTCCTGGAATAGCTTGCTAGTATTATGTTTTGGAGCATCTTTACCTCTACAATACAAACGCTTTGCAAAAACATGCTTTGCTATAAAAGATATAATCAGACCATATATCTGCTCTTGCCTTATTTCTATTCTGCATGTTTGGCATTAGCAGCAAAAATGAAGAGATACAAATTTGAAATATTTGCTATTTTTGGCACACTTTTACATTAGTAGCATGGCTAAAGAAATATATGAAATACCAAAATCATGCCAGTGCTAACTGGTGATAGCCAGAAAAAAAAAAAAAAAAAAAAAAACATTTTGAATCTGAATCTTGGTATCCCAAAGAGTAGATGTCCCTGCCTCCATTGTGCGGTAAGGGGGAAAAATTATAGATCTAGAAATATCATTTACCTAATCTTATCAATATCTATCTATCTATCTAGCATCTATCTGATCTTTTCACAAAAGGGAAGATCTCTTAACACATATTTGTTAAGAAATGCCATTTTCTAGGGGTCTAGACTTTACTTGGTAGGTGATGCAGAACCATTGCACTCTTTTGATTGAGGATGTGCAATAATAGAGGTTGTGAAATCTGGTTAGATGGAAAGCATGTGTATGGGTAAATGTTTTAACTTATACAAAAGGCTACCTACCAAAGGTCCTGGCTCTAACAACCAGCCTAGTAGATCTTTTGGAAAACAAAGGGAAACATTGTTTATCTTGTCAATAGAAGAGGTTTGCTTATATTAATTCAGGATTTAATAGCAAGCTAAGCCATAGGGAGCTGCTGTCATGATGAAAAACGCCACTGGAGTCCTCCCGGAAAAGGTACTTCTGATGTAAAAGACCTCAGGGAAAGGTTTCTGGGGAATCCATAATTAAATGTCATATCACGGCAAGGGCAGAGGGGAAAAAAATGACTCTACTTGGAAAACGGTAAAATACGAATGTCTGGTCAAAATATTTTTTACTTTGTAAAAAAGGCTGACTCTCTACCTGGTGGTTCTGGACTTCCAAGCAAGAAGCCTCAGTGAATAAAGTCTTTGTTAAGAAAACAAAGATAGTGAATACACTTCAGCATTGCTTGTCTTGATAATGATGATGGAAATTCCTAAATTCTGGGTGGAATTCTTTCTTTCTGGATTGATGGTCAGAAGAAAAATTGAACAGAATGATACAACAGTGACTTGCTTTCTAATGGAAAGTTTAAAATATAGTGGGGATAAAGTAGTTGCAGCTGCTTTTTTTATATATTCCCTAATTTAGTTTGTTCATTTAAAAAAATAAAAAAGCACAGGGAAAAAAAATCTACGTTGGCTTCTGGTTGTGTAGTCTGATAAGAGAGTGCTGTGATTCAAAAACAATTCATTTCTCCTGATGGGTCCAACTCACTGTGATAAACACATAAAACATGAATGTAGGTAAATTAACACACAATGCTACCCCTAGGGGCTGCCATGGAAGCCGGATAATTGAAATGGCTGGGCATCAGCTGAACAAGTTAGTTGGAAGGAGTTCAGTGGTTTTATACTATATTGGCTTAATCATACAGTAGAAGCAATTGAGAACGTATAACTTCTCTGTTCTTTAACACTGGATTCCCACTTTCATCACCTTCTTAGGTGAGTTTAGTGCTTAAAGAATGGATTATCTTTGCACATGGCACAGAATGAACATGGCTCTGTAGATAAAGTCAGGACCTGCCACTATGAGCTATATAAACCAGTATCCTGGTCACAGCTTCTCTTTAATCCTTCACGCAGTTCTCCTTTCCCAAGAAATGCTGATTGGAGAGAGAAGAAAATGAATCCTAGGCAAAGAGAAATAAAGGAATAGAAGTAAAAAGGAAAATCATTGAAGTTTAAGAATTGGAAAACACGGAAAACAAAATTACGGTGACAGGCAATGATGTCTAAAACGAAAATGTGCTTCTTTTGCTTCATACCACAGTTCATAGGCAAGGAAGCATCTATATGTTTAATTCTTGGATGATGGCAGCTTTTGGAATTAAAGGAGAAAGGGAAGAATAAACTGTTCTCAAAAACTAGAAACGGTATACGTAAGGTGGAAGAGGTAAAGGCTAAAGAACAGCACTGACCAACAAGAACCAAAGAAGAGTTGATGAGATACGAAATCAGGAAGGATTGTTATTATATTCTGTGGCACTTTCAAGACCTACAGAAAAACAGTTTTGACCTTATGAAACATACATTGTACTATTAGCATCTTAAAACAAGCTAGTAGACTTATGAAAATTCAGTATATGGTCATGCACTCAGTTATAAGAATGACTGAATACACCGAAAATTGACTAAGTCAATACTTTATAAACTAACGGAGTTTATTAAAAACAGTTATTAGTACATAAGTATTGCATCTTAAACGTCATAAGAATCATCGCAGTCATAAGCCATTCACTTGCTGCTTGACTTCATTAGTGGCCACCAACTGTGTTCTTGTGCACAACACAATGTCTGGCACATAGCGGGCAAACAACAACTATTTCTTGAGTAATGTATAAATAAGTTCTAGCCAGTGCCTTCACAGAGCTGGTGATCTTCTTGGACCAGCAGACACTTCTTCCATGCCTAGTATGTGCTAGACAAAAGGGACTCTGAGCTCATTAGCGTCTACTCTGTTTCCTGTGGTCCCTTTACAACAACTTTCCAGCTCATAAAAACATAATCGTGATCTAGTTAAGAAAGTCCAATATGCTTATGGCTGAGAAAAGCGAGAAAGCTTCTGTCCCTGAGATACTTGAGTGTGTATCCATATATACTGCCTGCCTCTGATCATGCTCCATTCTTAGAAGCCAGCATCCTTACTCCACTCTCTCTAGGTCCTCTGGTGAGTAAGCAGAGCTCAACCAAGTCACAGAGATGTCTTAATTCATTCTATGATGTTCCTATCTTTCCGTAATATGATTTATTTCTTCCTTCTCTCTCTTCTTCCAGAATTTTGTTCTACTTCCTTCTCTCCAAGGATAACTATATTATCTCTTCTTAGGGATGCACAGTATATCCATTTTCCTTTTAAAGGATGCAGACAGTTTTAGTGAAATTAAGGACAAGCAATCATCAACAGAGACCCTGAGGACTAAGAGGGAGAGGACAGAAGAACTGAGATTCTCTCTTAATATTAGGACCAATGTGGGATCCCTGGGTGGCTCAGCGGTTTGGCACCTGCCTTCCACCCAGGACGTGATCCTGGAGTCCTGGGATTGAGTCCCAGGGATCGAGTCCCATGTTGGGCTCCCTGCATGGGGCTTTCTTCTCCCTCTGCCTGTGTCTCTGCCTCTCTCTCTCTCTCTGTCTCTCATGAATAAATAAAAAATATTTAAAAAATTAGGACCAATGTCACTGTACCAAGTAGTAAATATGGAATTTTTTCTACATCCCAAGTGATTAAAAGTAATTAATGCCTTTTCCAAAATACTGTTTTTCTTAATGCAAGAAAGTGAGAGAAATGTTTTCAAGCTTCCACTGCACGCTATACATATACTACTACATGCTACATATATTTTATACACAATCTCTTATTTAATCTTTCAGTGATCTTTTTAGGTAGCTAGCACATTCCCTTCTTACAAGGGAGGAAACTGTCACAAAGATTAAGGTATTTCTTTAAGGACTCATGACTAGATATATTAAGGATATAGCTCTAAACTCATATTCTCTTTCAGAAAACATAATTGACCATATAAGGAAATCAAGATTTAATTTTTTATATGACATATTAGTGTAACAAATTCTACCTGAGTTCAGCATACATTTCTTCACTTTTGATTTGTGCTACATTCCTTTGCTAGCAGGCAAAAATTGTGATTCTGTTCTCATGAAAGAAATACCTGGTTTCCTCATTTTAGTTGAGATTTTAGAAACCTGTTCCCATTGGTCATCTCTGATGTAAGAAAAACAGAAAATACACTTAATAATATTCTGAATAAGTTACTTCTTTAGATTTCAGATGGGTCGTTTGTATTATACTTATAAAATCATTGGAGCATATTTGTATTTAAATACATCTTCCCCCAAAACTTCACTGTAGAAATTGCCTGGCTAGACCTATGTTACAATAGCATCGGCTTTGCTACTGTGGATCAATACAGGGCATCTTTTGGTTCCCTCAATACGGTGCGTCTACCAAAACTTATATACAACTATTACTGAGACACTTCTCCAGATGGGACTTCTCAGCTATCGACCCTTAAAGACTCATAATAAACCTACACTTAAGCAATATGTGGCAACAGTTGAGTTCTGCAGTCTAAATTTAATTTATTTTTGTCATTAATATTTGATAACAGCTTTAATATTTAAAAATCATGCCCATATGTAACGAGGAGTGGTGATATGTGTAGAATCCTGAGTAGCTTGTCCTGGAGTGTAAACTATGTTCTCCGTAAGAGAACATAGTTCTCTTAGTACTATGAGTACATAGTGACTAAGTACTCATCAGCTCAAGGGATAAATACACCATTTACTCTATCGTGTTATATTTCCTTCTTTGAATAGCTGCTTATTATTCATGATACTTCATGTTAGCACTTTGTATTATCAGATATATCAGAGCAAGTACTCATATCTTTGTTCTCTTTAACACAGAACTTGAGAAGAAAACAGGCCTTTGTTTTCTTTAGACTTTCTTCTTACTTTTTTTTTTTTTTTTTTTTTTCCAGCTTTGAAGCCATATTGCCAACATTCTGTTTTCTGTGTCTTAGGGAAAAAGGTTTTTTCCTGGCTGGGGTGCCGGGGATAAAATAAAAGAGACACAGCAAGCTGCTGGCCTGTGATTGGGCCATTGGATAGGAGGAAGTATAAATTGCTCAAGAATGAACTCTGAGTCTCTGGGTAGGTTTTCTGTCTCTCCTTCAGTGTTAACTCCAGCCTAGACAATTTCTTTGACTGCCTGCAGAATCTGATGTTCAGAGGTAGACAGATTTCATTTGTTAGAAGTTTAATGTTTAATATAGTAAAACCTGTCAAAGGAGGCTGTTGTCAACTATGTCAGATTTCTGAATACTGTAGCATCACCATTTTTTTAGACTTAATATAGTTAGGAAGATAAATTGCTTTAACATAAAGAGGCAGGATGATATAATAAGGAGTGGTGGAAAATGCATGAACTATGTCCTCACTGATCAGGTTTGTATCTATGTTCCACCCACTTTAGTTATGAAACCTTTGACCATTGGCTTCATTCTCCAAGATTCTGTGAAATGGAAATAATAGGACTCACCTTGAAGGGTTGTGAAGAGAAATATAGAACACATCAGGACAATAGATGCTGAGCAATAGGTGTACAAAGATTTTTTCCCTTATTTTTTTTCCTTTTCCTTTAAACAAACATTTATTGAGCCCCCAAACACTATGTGTAGGTCTAGGGGGTCAATGATAAGCAGAAGCAGATGTACTATCTGCCCATAGAGACACATACCTGAGTGAAAAGAAACTACAACACAGAATAGTGATCCAAATAGAAGCATACTTTCTCAGTAGAGCAGGTGCTGAGAAAGGGACGGAGAGATGAGAGCTTATTTTAGAAGAATTTAAGCCTGTTATGAAGGTCTGGGAAGACTCTGTAGAGGGTGACAATTGAGTTAAGATCTAAAAGATAAGTAGGATTTAACTAGGCAAAGTGCGGAGTGAAGAGCCATCATCATCATCATCATCATCACTACTACCACCATTATAAAATATGAACCTCCTTTCATTTTTTGCCCAGAGAAGTAAAATCCACCCCAAGTTTTGTAATCCATTGAACTTTGCTGTGCATGTGCCTCACATTCTTGTCTTTTTTTTTTTTTTTTTTACTTTTCCCTATGCATGTTCCAGCCTTTGGTCGCTTGTGGAAGCCACTAATCAGCAGTGGCACTGAAGTGGCTGTTATTATTCTTTTGTCTTCATTGCTCTGTTGGGATGAGACTGACAGATCTCCATCCGCTATTGCACATACCATCCAACCAATTAAAAATCTCTCTATCCTTCAGCAGAGTCCTATCAATCACTCTTTGTCCACATTACCAACTCCAGATGTTCCCGACATTGTTAACAGGCCACCTGTCTTTCCTTGCACTAAATTGAAACTGGGAGGTACAGCTGGATCAGTGGTGTGCATTCTTAATGGCCCATTCCTGACCAGGGCAGATGAGCCCTGTGTAAGAGCAGACACAATGGCAGTTCTCTGCATCTACCGTGAAATGTCTATGGAACTTAGTGACTTGATAATTCAGCACTTATCATGTTTTCTGTGCTTAGAGTTGCCTTGCTTGTGACTAATGACCTTATTACGGTTTGAATGAAGGGAAAAGGAAAATGGGAAGCAGATAACAGCTTTCTCTATGCACTGAAAGAACATATTTTTACTTCCCTATCTTCATGTACTCATCCAAATATGTTGCCAAATATCATTTCTTTAGGCAGTAAATCCTTGGAGATCCTATCTAGTTTATGCCTAATTGGATTGACATTTAGTAATTGGTTAATTTAATTAAATAAATTAATGATCTTATTGTCTATATAAGTACATCTAAAGTTTTTCTTTTCCCCCCACAGCAAAGAATTGGATATTTATTTATTGTAAACAGACATCAATTCAAGCAAACTTGGAACTGCCTGAGTTGCATCAATGATAAAAATAGGGAGGAAAATAATGTGCATTATTTAAGGACTAAAAAGGAATTTTAAAGATCACTGAGTCCACACATCTTGTTTTATAGATGATATTATGTGGCTTGCCCAAGATCACATGGCAGGCATTTATGGGGCTCTCCAAGAATAAGGTTAGATGTTTGGATGGAATGTGACAGTTATTGTGTGGCTTAGTTACCTATTACCTGGACATAGCTACTCCGGTGGGGGAAAAGAGCCAGATTTCTATTTATTTACTTTTGACAAAGGCTTTTTTGAATCATGAACTATTAAATTAGATTAAAAGAGATTTCCGAGCAATTATAAGTCAGATGTGTTCACTTTATAGACAGAGAAATGGAGACTCAGAATACTGTAATCGCTTATCCAAGGTGGGCAACTGATTTGCAACCAGGGCTCTGGACTCAGTCAAAAATAACTAGTATTCACTGAACGCCTCCTCTAAGCAAAGCATTGTCCTAGACAGTGGGTTATGGAAGTAATTGTAAAGTTTGCTCCCTGAGGGTTGATGTCTTGTTTTTCTGATTCCTAGGCAGCAGAAGGAATGGAAGGCTTATACTCATCCATTAAAAGTTGATCTCGTTAAGGGGACATTATAAAAATCCTTCAATTTTTTCTCATTATTCTCAAGATAAAGATTAAAATCCTTAGCCTAGAATCTACCTGACTTTCTACAACTAGCCCTTCCCTTCCTAGCAATTCTGACTCATCTTTTAATACACGGCTTTCCACTCACTGGGCTCTGGCCACAAAACCTTCACCCCTCTCTATAGCTACCCTTAGGACTTTCACATGCTGCTGCCTCTAAGTTACCTACTTCTGCCTTATTTTCAAGTCTGAGTCTAAATACTCTTCAGGAAAACTGTTTCTGACTGTCTATTCTATATTAAGTCTGATTTGTTATATATACACTTATTAAGCATTTTAGTTTGTCCTTCATAGTCACAGATGTAATAATAGTTATTTATGCGCTTAAGTTCTGTCTTCATCAGTAGAAGGTAAGTAATCCCCAAGAAACAAGGATCATACCTTTTTGTTCAGCATGTCATCCCTAGCACACACAGTGGAATGTGGCACGTAGTAGGCCTTCAGCAATTATTTGGCAAACGTCTGAATAGATGGATGAATCTCTCTAAGAATGACTTGTCAGTGCTGTATTTGATTGGCAAGGGAAAGTCCCATTCTAATTTCAAAGGTATGCCTTCTCACAATCCCTTCTAAATCCTTTAGGAGATGCTTCTTCACACACTCAATCATTCATTGACACAGATTTACTTGTTACCTGCTGAATAAGACTGGGTATCCAAAAACAAAATAATATACTTTTTGTTCCAAAGCAATTCACAGTCTTATTCATTTAGGGAATATTCTTAAGATATGTGCAAACATTGGGGTATGATACGAAGTCTATAAAACAAAATCATCTTTCTCTTGAAAACATATATTTAAGAACCCCAAAGCATATTATTTGTTGATATATTACTGATGTAGAAATAACTGCATTGTTTTACATTCATTGTAAGAATGAAGAAATATTCCATCTTGAAGTGTACAAGTAATAGAAAATTTCAAGTGCAGAAGAGAAAAAAGTTGTTTTTTTTTTTTCCTTAGATTTACTTTTGCTGCTGGGTTTCCTATTTTCACAAGAAGAACATTATATCTGGTTACATGGAAAAGTGGAAGTAACAATGAAGGAAATGGTATCCACCTAGTATGTGTAGAATAATCTTTGACTCTTGGTGGCAGCTTCTGGAAAGAGAATGCAATGGTGGGATGGGTTTTCCTCAGAATTATTCTTCAATATGTGTGAGAAGAAACTGGTTGAATTTTTCATTTTGGCATAAGCATTGACTGCCTTTCCACATCTAAATAAGAGAGGGAGAGTGAGGAAAGGATGGATATGAGGAATTAGCCTCATGGCAACTGAGCAGGTCTACATATTATCACAGCATCTAGAAAAAATATATGCACCTTTTCCTGTAAGATCACCCATTAACTACTGAACACTACTGGGCCTTATGCTTTTTACTTTTCATCTAGAATATTTAGCTTTGAAGACATCTACCTGTCTATAAATGTGGTCATGATAAGTCTGGGAAACATATTTAAAACAGTTGTAACTCAGTGTTGGGATATTGACATAGATCTGAAAAGTAATTCTCATGGTGGCTCTAAATTCTTCTCAATGTAAGTGGTAAAAGACTTTTTCCATAAGAATCTATCGTGGCTAGGTTAACTAGTTATTTACTGATAACACTAGTGTCTGATATTTGACTCGCCTTTGAAAGTTTACCAGGTGTTTTTATATACGTTTTCTCATTGCATCTCCACAGTAATTTTCTGGAGTATGTGAAAATAACTATCAGCATGTTGTCCTGATTGAATGACAAAAGTTAATAAACATTAAAATAGGAGCTCAAATCCAGATTTTCAGATGTCAGGTCTTATTCTCTGGGTGTAATATGATTCATGTCTATTAAATAAATAGCCAGATAGAAAATACTTTCAGAAACTTAGTGTATAAACTCTTAAGACACATTGTGCATTAGATTCTGCTGTTGCCAGGATTGTCCCATGTTACTACCAGTATCATAATGGTAGTATGAAATACTGATGCTAGTAATAAAGTCTTTAAAAATGATTTAGAAATATTTAATTTGCATATACATGTTAGTTTGGTGTAATTCTTAGTAAATAAGGCACATTTTATATACATATATATATAATATATATATTTACACATGCTATCTCCCCTTAGGATTCATATTATTGGCATCAGTTGCTACCAGTTTTTGGAAATACTTTAAAAGTTAGAGGAGAAATAATACTCTAATGATTTTCTGTCTAGCTAATAAATTTGTTTTATGTCCAATATTATTTTTTTCAAATATTTTTTAAAAAATATTTTATTTATTTATTCATGAGAGACAGAGATAGAGAGGCAGAGACACGGGCAGAGGGAGAAATAGGCTCCATGCAGGGAGCCCAATGTGGGACTCGATCCTGGGCCCTAGGATCAAGTCCTGCGCTGAAAGCAGATGCTCAACCACTGAGCCACTTAGGTGTCCCTGCATCCAATATTATTTTGAAATAATTTTTATTAGCATTTAATGCTCATCTCTTAATTAAATACTTATAAGTTGAAACTATTACTCTTAAAAATGAATTTTACTTGGTTATATATGGCCTACCTAGCTCTAGATTATTCCTTGTATTTAGCAGTGGAGAATTAGCTGTAACATGTACTTTGTACATAGATGTAGAAAAATGTGCCAATTTAACCTGAACTATCTAAAAAGGCTTTTTGGAACAAGTGGGAGTATAAATAAATAAATAAATATAAAAATAAATAGAGATGCATGCAAAGTAGAGGTGGCATTGAAAAAGTGTCACGACTTTAGCTTATACATATGCTTCAATATTTTTCACAGTGATAGAGATCATAGCATTTATATCATCATTTGAGGGAATGACATGTCCCCTAGAAAAATGATGAACTTAGGACTTGGACCTGTGTCTGATCCCCAGGTCCCCGACTCACTATATTTGTGACCTTAAGGAGCTTTTTATCTTTTCTATAAAATAAAGATGGCTGATCCCTTGGAATGATGGAGGAAATGAAATGATTTTGTGTATATGCACACATGCACACATACAGTGTGGTAGTGCCCAGTATAATGTCTGACCCTTACTCAGTACTTAAAATATATGAAAATATGTTCACTTGTCTTCCATTTAAAGGCAAGGAAGAAATTAGCATTCTTATAGCAATGGCAAATAGGAGGATTCCTTCATAATATAAAATATCAACTATAAGATTAGAAGATACAAAAATTATTAATAATACAATTCCTCATATATTGGCTAATTTATCCATTGTGTTTCAATTTACATAAGTAAGTAGAGCCTGAGGTGGAAATATCTTGGAGAGGTGATTATTGAAGAAGTGCTCATGCAAGAAATGGCGTGAGGGGAGCAGGCTGGGGTAGGAGATAAAGCTAATAAGCAAGGTGGTCTTAGTGGGAGCTGACCTTCAGTCTGATTCCACCAGGAGCCCTGGGAGCACTAATTTCTCCACAGAGCTGGCCCCATCTTGAGGTGAGAAGGGATGGCCTTTTGTCCCACATGTCCATTGTGGGGGAGGGACCTGTCAGGGATACAGTGTAATCTCTTGGGCAAGGTGGCTCTTGTTTTCCCAAATACAATTCTCCAAAGAAAGGGGAAGCCGTAACTATTAGCAGCCAACAACCACAGCAACTGAAGCAAGTTCACTTGCTTGATAAAGGACATGTGGGCAAGATTACCGCAGAGGCCAGAGCAGTATCTGATTATACCCTGTCCCTTATGTAGGCCAAAGAAGAGACACATGGAGCAGTGGCTGGGAGAGTTCCAAATTAGAAGCTACCATCATTCTCACACAGGAGTTACCATCCTCGCACTGATGTGTGACAATGCTCAAAGAGTATTTTCCACCAGGAAGCTCATGTGACCCTTTCATATCCAGAATGTTATTGAGGCTTCCTCATCTAGGCACAATTAATTTAATTATTGCCAACAGCGTTGAACTCCATCTTCTGTCCCTCTCATCTCCTTGGAGCTAGGTGAAGATATATGGCTCAAAACCTTGTGATTGGTCTTTTTAGTATGGCTGGCTCTTAACCCTAACATGCCTTGTTAGCATCAACTATCTGGTGTGCCCCATGGGGCCCTCCATGATCACCTAGTTAGGAAATCTAACAGGAATGAGAGGAGGGGCACCATAAATACAAAGGTACTTTTATCACTCAGGAAATTTCAGAAGATTAAAGGAACCAGGACAAGGACCAACCAGACCTCTCTATATGAAACCAATTTTTATACCATACCTATGCAATTCTTTAAAACAGCTTGCATCTTACTATGATAAATACATCGCTACATGATTTATTGGACCTGAATTCTCATGTACACTCCAAGTTCAGGTCTGCTACGAATTAGCCCAAAGTCCTAGCTCCTCTCTCCTAACATTACTATTCATGAATGTGATTTAACCTACCTCTACAATTCCCATAAAGCAAGCATCGGGAGAAACTCCAAAGTTTCCATAAAGGAGAGGATTTTGGCCGTAATACAGTTGGAAGAGTGAGAGATTTGTGTCTAAGTAACCTCTGAAAGCTACATTTGTAGATCAAGTCTACTGTTTGAGTAAGACTGCTTATTTATTTGCAGAAGTTTGGATTGAGGCATGAAAAGGCTAATTGAGATAATGAGGTGGCTACCCCTTGGTGCTGCCCCTGGTTATATAGAATCCTGCTTATTTGTGGCCCTGTGATTGCAAAACATATGAAGTCATGATGTGCATAGAGCATGATTGAGTTTTTGTGAATGAAAAAAAAAAAAAACAGGTCTGTTTAAATGCATGCTTATGTTTTGCTTGCATATGTGTAGCATCTTCTGTGTGGTTGATGTTATCATATATAAGTGAATATAATACCTGGGCATCATTCAGTTGGAGTCAAAAGTTCTGGTACGTGGATTCATTCCTTCTGTCTGCAGTCCCTGTTTTGGCACCTAACTGGATCTGTGCTCATCTTTTCTTGGTCACACTCTTGTGCATACTTTCCTCAACTCCCCCCCTTTTTTTTAATTCATTTACAGTCCTTCTGTTTTATTTTTTTCTTGAGGAAACCAAAAATGCTATAGTAGAGAAAGAAAAACCTTAAGTAGACTGTATTTTATTTTATGCCTAATTTGTTCTGATTAGTCAAAGACTAAAAAGCAAAGGTAAAAATATAAGGTAGAAAACCCTATGATTGAATTAAATGTGCAATGTGTCTTTGAAAAATGTTTTTCTCATTTGCTTTCTCTCTCTCTTTAATCTGAGCATCTTTTTGTGAGGATTTAGAAAGCAAACTTGGCATAAAGTCACAGTGAAAACCAAAAATGATTTACAGCCTGCTAGATCTACAAAGTCATTTTTCTTTATTATCAAATAATTTACTCGAAACACTATTGAACAGATACATCAGGAGCCCTATTGGCCCAGAGTGGATTAGTTTGTCTTTCTCGGCATAGTTGCTTCATCTAGAAAAGAAGATTGTCCTGACTGAAAGATCACTAAGGATCTCTTCTAAATGTAACATCATATATTTTACATCGGGTTACATAACTGGAGAATTTGACATAGTCCTGAAAAATTTAATTAATACAGACCAATAACTTGTGATTTAATTAACTGGAAAAGACACCCCCACCCCCAAACTCCAAAATAAAAGCTCAGCTTTCCAGTTTGAAACAATGCCAGTGATCCTTATTCCACTTGAAATACACCGTTCCCTTGACTTGTGTTTCTTCTCCAAAAATCAATTGATAGTAACGTGTATGTTCAAAACATTTCTCTTCCAACAAAAGATTGTTATAACCCATTAAACATTATAGTCACTGTGCGTCATGACCACTACATATTAACTAAAAACAGAATGAAGTGTTCCTTCAGTATCTGATTTTCTAGGAATAGCTCCGTTTGTAAAAAAAGAAAAAAAAAAAAAAGCTAACCATACTATAATAACAACTTCAAAAATTGTAATAAACTGGCCAGTGGAAATGTTCTTGGTAAATTTTTGTATATGCTTTGTCTAGTGATGGTCGGTTGAAAATAACGATGCCCAAACTAAGTAAACTTGAATTTTATCCCCATTCTCCTGCCCTTTGTTTTCCTCTGCTCTGGTCAGAAGTTGGTCCAGCTGGAAGTCTGCAGGCTACAGTGAGTTGACTCTGTCGTCCCATCAGAGGTCTCCTGAATGTGGAACCTGCCCTGCCCTGGTCTGCCTTGTACCAAACTAATCTTTATCCATTGCCCTTCTTCACCTCAGCACACCTATTCTCTCCTTCTACCTCTAGGAGCCTTGCTCATTATCTTGGGCTTTGTGCCGAGGCCTGTTTCGTGTTGTCCGGTCCTTGTGACTTTATTTTCCTCCATTCTTAATGCTATTTTATTACCACGCCAACACTTTTCTCATGCCTTAGACAATACTTTCATGCTTCCTATATTTGTTTTAAACTCAGGTAATGAAGTTCCTGGTGAGGGCGTTTCACTGGATGGCATCGCCTCTGCAAATTGGAGGTTTGCAATGAACTAAGATTGAAAACGAATTTCCTTGGCATAGTCAGAGTATTATCTTTTGTACTTAACAAAACTTAACAAGACATTAGCTTACAGAATGAATGGGATTTGCCGGTTTTCTAAGAACTAGAACACAGTGTGGTACAAGTAGTAGTGGATATGTACCAAAATAATTTTATATCTATTGAGAATTCAGAATGCACTTCTGTGCCTCAAAGGAATCATTATGCACACTAATTATTGTTGTACACTGCAGAAATAGCAGTTAGTAGAGGTTTCTTCTGATAGAAGGGCAGATAAATCAACTTCCCTGTAGTTTAATTCTTTGGATGGGGCATAATCCTTTTATGCAAATGTCGGTCTTCCTGCCGTTTACATTGAGGTCTAAATTCCAACAGAGTTATGATGTGTGGAAGAAAATTCAAAGCCAGAAAAGTTCTTTGTAATATACTTGACCCTGGGATCATTAGAACATTTCAGCACAACTCAACTGCCTGGAGAAAGAACAGTGCTTTAGAAGTACTTCAAGTATGGCATTTGGGGCAAAAATCGCAGTAAGCATATTAGTTCCAGAAGAACATGTTAGAACAAACAACCGAAAGGCCAGGTGTTTGAACATGTGACAAATAGGTTCCTTGAAACTGAATTCTTGCTGAAAACTGTGGAAGTGTAGCTTTGAATTTCAAACTATGATCCCGAGATGACCAAAATAGGGGCAAACTGCCCTGTAACAGGACTGTACTGGGTGATAAGAATGTTTAGGGCAAGGACTGACCATTTGCTTTTTTGACATGATCCAATTTCAAATGGATTAAATATTCTACATTTTCACTCTTGCTTGCCAAGGAGGGTCATAAAACCACATAGCATTTTTGTCAATTATCTAATATACATAAAAAAAATAGGCAAAACCGTCATAACCTGTCAATTTAATCCAATATTTGTTTATTGATTTTTTTAGTTCTTCACAAAGTGCTTTTACTTTGATCCATCTTTATTTGCTATATATATATATATATATATATTTATTTATTTATTTATTTATTTATTGTAAAAGTAAAAGCACGTGAGCATAACTATCACATCTCCCTAAATGCGGGCATGTCGCATCCATTTATCTGGTTCATTTAAACAGTCCTGAACTAAATTACCTCTGTGAGTGAGGGTCTGGTGTGTAAAGAATCGGATGCTGATAAGACAGTCTTCAGTGGAGGCATAAACAGTGTAGATAAGCAAATCAGCAACTCTGTTGTACACAGACAAAGACCATGTTCCTAAAAGAGAACACCCGGGGCAAAGTCATGGAGGTGGGAGCATTTAAGGAGATTTGGAAATGAAATATAATAATAGCTACTAATCACTGTTCCAGAAGCTATGCTAGAGCCTTGCGGACGTTCTCTAATGGGAGTCCCACAACCATCCTTCAAGTTAAGTTTACTCTCCCTAAGTTGCAGATAAGAGGCTGAGGATTAAGGGGTTAAATAACTTGACCAAGTTGATACATCTCGAAAATCTTGGAGCTGTGATTTGAATCATGTGTTCACCCCAAGGCGCATGCTGTTTAAAAACTCTGTCTTCGTGTGAATGCTTTGGCACAGCTGGACAGAACGGTCTGGGACAAGTGTAGAATGACAGTCTCTTTGCCCAACTGGTAAAGGCCTTAGGGACCATGTACATTCTATTTGTATTTTCCTGATTCTCAAAATTTCATCCATAAGTGTAAGTTCTTCCCAGGGTTATGAAGATACTGAATACCCCTCCTGCCAGGCTTTTGAGAAGCAAATAACAAATGTTCCCTGGTGTCTTAAAAATATAGATTCGAATTCTTGACTTGATGTCTCTTAAATGGAAAACATACCCAATTTTTTTTTTTAAATTTATTTATGATAGTCACGCAGAGAGAGAGAGAGAGAGAGAGAGAGAGAGAGGCAGAGATACAGGCAGAGGGAGAAGCAGGCTCCATGCACCGGGAGCCCGACGTGGGATTTGATCCCGGGTCTCCAGGATCACGCCCTGGGCCAAAGGCAGGCGCTAAACCGCTGCGCCACCCAGGGGTTCCAACATACCCAATTTGTAATATGTAAACTGTTGGCCTCCTGGACTTTTCTCCTCTTTTGCACTCCACCTTGTTATCAGTGACCCCTCCTACAGGCGCACCCTATACCTTAGCTTAAGCAGAAATCCCTCTAGGATCTTGCCTTCAAGCATTCCGTTCTCTACCTTGTTTTCCCCCTCAATGCTCCAAACATTACCTATTCTTCAATCCTACCCAGAAATACAGTTCTCGATTTAACCAACTTTTGTTTCTCATCCTATTAATATCTAATTCTACCTGTTTAGACGGCCTACATATTCCGCAAACCTGACAGGAAAAGTCACATACACTACCAACTTCACGGGGCTGCCAGTCACTGTATCTCAGTTTCTCTGTTCGTTCTCCTTCCTCCTTTCTTAGTGACTTTTCCTCTCCTCAGATCTTCAACAGTTCCTCTCTAGTCCTCGCTCTCAGCTGATCACCTTGCTCCCTATGTCAGTGAGAACACAGAAGCAATGAAAAGAGAACGTCCACTCTCCCCCCTCTACTTACTATCCATCCCCATTTCTGCCCTTATACTCCAAGAAAGGCCAAACCTTTGACTTGTATACTGGGCACCCTAGCCTTTTGACAGCTCCTGGGAATTGTTTCAGAAAATCTCACCCAAACCCTTTTGTAACACCATCCACTTACCTTTGTTAGATCATTTCCATCAGCATGGGTACATGCTACAGGGCTCAATCCTTAAATTTCTTCTCTTTAAAGCTATACTTCCTACCTTATTTATTTCATCTAGACCCTTGGCCTTAAATATTATCTATTATCTATGAATTTATGATGCTCAAATTTAAATTCCTGCTATAAGCCTCTCCCTCAATTCAGATTTGAATATTTTTCTTCATATTCTTCAACTTTAGTTGAGTATCCAATATTCATCTCAAACTTCAATATTCATGCCCAAACTGTTCTTCCTTCTACACTTGCTTCTTGGTCTTCTTCCTCTTAGAAGCAACTCCAAACTTCCAGTGGCTCAGGTCAAAAATTTGCAATCACCATTGACTTTCATTTTCCTTTCACATCCCATACCTTATCTGCCAGTAAATTGTGTTGGCTCTACCTTTAAAGTATATCTGAAACCTGATCTCTTGAACCAAACACCATCATCTCTCACCTGGATTATACTTTCCTTCCCGTCCTTGATCCTCTAGACCTATTCTCAATTCAACAGCCACAGGAATTACATTTAGCCATAAGTTATATCATGTTATTCCTCCCCTCAAAACCTTCCATGGCCTCTGTTCCTTCCAGAATAAAAGCTGACACCCACACAGTGGGCTACAAGGCCTTACAAAGTCTAGCTCCTGTTGCTTCTCTGAGTCATCGACCTACCCCCTATTCTTTTACTATGCTTCAGCCATACTAGCTCTCTTACTCTTCCTTAAGGCATGCTCTAGTCTTAAGATCTTTGTGAATTTCAATGTTTTTTTCTACAAAAAATGCTCTTCCTCTAGTATCTGCATGATGTGGTCAGTTAATTTTCTCATGTCTTTTCTAAAGTATAATCATGTCATGAGGCTTTTTCTAATTATGCTATATGAAATGGCAATACCCCTTTCCTCTAATACATTTTATTCTTTCTCTACCATATTTTTCCTCCAGGGGATGTATCACCATCGAAAATACTCTGAAGTTTACTTATTTACATGGCTTATTGTCTGTGTCTCATTAATAATTTTATTAGTGTAAGAATTTTTTTGATCTCTGTGCACTGATGCATCTGGGCTTAGTATATAGTAGGCATGCAACAAATATTTATTGATGAATAAATGAATAAATCTGTAGGAAAATAAATGATAATTCTTTTTTTAAAATTATTTATTTATTCATGAGAGACAGAGAGAGAGAGAGAGAGGCAGAGAGGCAGAGACACAGGCAGAGGGAGAAGCAGGCTCCATGCAGAGCCTGATGTGGGACTCGATCCCGGGTCTCCAGGATCAGGCCCTGGGCTGAAGGTGATGCTAAACCACTGAGCCACCCAGGCTGCCCATAAATAATAATTTTATCACAGATATAACTAGGGCAGGACAATAAATATTCAAACATATTGTCCAAATCTTAGCCCAAAATAGTACCTAACCTCCTTAAACATTTAAGAGTTGATGAGAAAAGAATTCTGTTAATAAGCTACAGAAGATGATACAACTAGGAAAAATCAACATTTTTTTCAATACCAAATGAAGTAATCATCAATAGATAAAACCATTGGATGAAAGATTAATGAGGAATCAGATGTCACCGTCTTGACCTACTGTTCAATCTTAGAATCATTAAAATCAGGACAAACCGACATTATGTGACATATTCATCCTGAAATGCTGGGAAATGAACTATATAGAATCACTTAAATATTCTTTATTTAAAAAATTGTACCTGAATTTAATGAAGTCTATAGACTTAACTGATGATTTGCAAGAAATACAGGTGGTTGAGGGGCAAATTAAATTACATTAATAAAATACATAGATTTAGAATATAGGACACTCTACTGAAAGAAATACAACTCAGTGTCTCAATTGACTTAATAATTAAAAAAAAAAGTTTAGTGAGGAAAGACAGTTATATTAAAAGAAATTTGAGATATATAACAACAAATAGTAATGTTCAGACGTTGTTTATATTCTGATTTAGATAAAGCAACAAAAAATAACATTTTAGAGATAATTAGTATAATATGAAAATGGTCTGGTTGTTAGATTATACTGAGAAATTATTGTTAATTTTATCAGTTGTGGAATAGTCAAGTGCTTACGTAAATAAAACCCCATATATTTGGAAATTATATACTGAAGCTTATATGTATGGAAGATCTAATACCTGAGACTTCCTTTAAAATATTTTATAACAAAAGAAGAAATAGGTTATATGATAAAAGAGTAGCAAAATCTTGATCTTTATCAAACTTGAATGATGAGTTCTGTGGACTGAACTGTGTTTCCTTCAAATTCACACATTGAACCCCTAACCCACAACAAGACTGTATTTGGAGATAGAGCTTTTAGGAGGTGATTAAGATTAAATGAGGTTGTAAAGGTGAGCTCTTAATCTCATGGGATTGGTGTCTTTATAAGAAAAGGGAGGGAGAGAGGTCTCTTTCTCCACATGCATGCATGCGCCAAGAAGGGGGCACATGAGGACAGAGGGAGATGGCGGCTGTGCAAACCTGGAAGAGAGTCTTCACCAGAAACTGAATCAGCTGGCCAGTTGATCTTAGATTTCCCAGCCTCCAGGACTGTGAGAAATATATTTCTGTGAAGACACCCAGTCTATGGTGTTTTGCTATAGCAGCCGAAGCAGATTAAAACAACGGATATATGGGAATTTATTACATTAGGCTTTCTAATTTTATGTATTTTGGAAATTAAAAAAAAATCTGCTGAAAGTTTCTGACCAGTGAATAAAATAAAATGTTATTTGAAATTAAAGTTGTGATTTTGTGCCTCTGCTCCCAACCCCCCCATCCAACTGACCTTGTAGCTTTCCTGCTACTGTGTTATTCGCAGTCCTTCAGGCTACAAGAGAAGTCCAAGATGCTTAGCCAGCCAGGCTTTCCCATAATTGTGCTCTAAATGAATTTTTCCAGAAATGTCTCCTTCTGTTCTCTGTAACATATTCTTCTACTTCAACTGAAAGAAACCTTACATCATCAAAAAAGCCCTTTCTCCATTTATATTTGTAATGATTCTTCTAGTTGGGCTCCATTTTTACATGAAAATAAAAGGCAACCAAACAGTTATTATACCCAGTTAGATGTAGCTAACTAAGTGAAGCTTTTGTAGGTTCTGATATCAGCCCTCAATTTTTCCTTCCTAGGAAAGTGGTAAATAACTTTGAATCAGCAACTGGGGATTCCTTCTGACACCATGGTAGGTCCTCTCCCATGGCTGTCACACTGGGTGCCCCATTGATGCAGGGTGGTTTCCTAGCTTCCGTGCCTTTATTATGGGTTCTTAGTTTTGCACATAGATACTTGTAAGATGTTCAGTCCATAACTAAGTGTTATTTTTCTTTTACCTTCCACAATTTCTTCTCCTTTCCCACCACCCATTTTTTTCAAACACACCCCTAGGATCTTGGTATTAGCATTCTACTTTGCCTTCTTCCATGTTCTTTTAATTCATGTAATTGCACATGCACAGAGTTTCAACTTTGATTTCCAAAATAGAAATATTTCATCTATACATCTCTGCATCTTGATTTTTCTTATTTAATAGTTCATTTCAGAAACCCATACATATCAGCTGATAGAGATTTGACTCATTAAAAAATAACTTCATCATACATTTCAGCAAAGATAAACCACAACTTATTTAACCATTTTCTCACTGACAGGCATTCACTTCTTCTTTTCTAGTGTTGCTACTAACACAGTACATCAATGAACATTCTTGAATATAGTAGTGGTTTTACTTCTTGGGAGTGAGATCACTGGTCTATGTGTTTTAAGTCGAACACATGCTTTCACATTGCTTTTTGAGAAGTCTGTGAGACTTAACATTTCTATTACGTGGGGGAGGATGTTAGGCATTATCTCGCTTTTGACCAAATGCCATCTGCATGAGAAAATTTTCCTATCTCAACAGTACCTTCATCTGCATTTCTCTCATTCTCTGAGTGGGCCACCGTACTTGCATGTATCTATTGGTCATTTTGATTTGCTCTGTATATTATCTATTCTTATTCTTTGGCCTGATTCTTAACTGAGATGTCAGCTTTTTGGTTATCAGTTTTAAGAGCTTTTAGTATGTTAAATATAATAATGCTTTCTCATTATCTGCATTATAAGTGTTTGTTTCACAGTCTATTATGTATTAACTTCTTAAGATATAGTTCTCTATATAGAAGTTTTAATATTTATGTAGCAAATATATTCATTTTTTGTTTCCTAACTTGTAGGCTTTTTAAAAAATATTTTATTTATTTATTCATGAGAGACACACAGAGAGAGGCAGAGACACAGGCAGAGGGAGAAGCAGGCTCCTTGCAGGGAGCCCGACATGGGACTCAATCCGGGAACCCCAGGGTCACGCCCTGGGCTAAAGGCAGAGGAAGCTCAACCCCCAAGGCCTCCAGGCATCAGTTTTTTATCTTATTTATAACAAACTTTCAAAGTTTCTAGGCTGTGTATATAGTCTCCTAAATGTCTTCTGAGATTTTTATTGTTTTATAATTGTACCTTTAATCAATAGGAATTGGGTGAGACTGGGATCCAATGTATTTTCTTCTAATGGAGAATCAGTTGTAATATCCATTTACTAAATTAGACCATTCTTTTCATATGAATTGAAATACCTCCTCTGTGATCCATTATATTCCACAATATACTGTGATCCATTTCTGAGCCATGTGTGCCGTTCTGCCAGTGGCTTTAAAATTTTATATTCATATAAAACCTTCTCTTGACTAGTTGGGAGTTCAGTCTTCTTGCTCTGAGGTCCCATAGCACTTTATTTTTACTTCTCTTAAGGCATTTACCACTTCCTACCTCAAATTACAGTTGCTTGTATACACGTCTCCTTGATTTCACTTATAATCCTTGAATGGAAAATGCCCGTCTAATTTATCTTTGCACCCTTCAGGTTTTTGAGCAGTTTAAAAACTTCTGACATAGCTATTGAATAAATACGCTAATAACTAAACACACATTGTTGAAACCATAATAGTTTCACACGGTTTTATTTATTTTTTGGGTAGTAACTCAGTGTTTATTCTGTGCTAAAGCAAATCACTCTTGGTACCTGTTTATCTCAGTTCCTTTTCTCTACTTCTTGAGAGAATGATCAAGGGCAAAACTCAGTTTGTGGTTAGTCAGTATTTTGCTCTGAGTTTCATGAAGTGGCTTCCAGGATCTTCCCCCACAGATGTGATACAAGTTTAAGAAATTTAGGATGTGTATTTTAGTTTTGCTTGACAGATATCTTTTTTAAAATTAAGTTTTTAAATTCCAGTATAGTTAACACACAGTGTTATTTTTAGTTTCAGGTATACAAAATAGTGATTCATCAATTCCATACAGTACTCAGTGCTCATCATGATAAAGTGCCCTCCCTAATCCCCAACCCCCATCACCCCCAACTCCGCTCTGGTAACCATCAGCCTATTCTCTATAGTTAAGACTCTGTGTCTTGGTTTGTCCCTCTCTTCTTTTTTTCCTTTGCTCATCTGTTTTGTTTCTTAAACTCCATATATGAGTGAAATCATGTGGTATTTGTCTTTCTCCGACTGATTTATTTCGCTTAGCATTATACCCTCTAGCTCCATCCTGATTGTTGAAAACGACAAGATTTTATTGCTTTTTTTTTTTTTAAGGATACAGATTCTTAGAGGAAATATTTAGATTTTTTTTTTTTTTAAGATTTTGTTTATTTATTCATGAGAGACACAGAGAGAGGCAGAGACACAGGTGGAGGGAGAAGCAGGCTCCCTGCAGGGAGCCTGATGCGGGACTTGATCTTGGGACCCTGGGATCAGGTCCTGGGCTGAAGGCAGACGCTCAACCACTGAGCTACCTAGGTGCCCCCCGGTTTCATTGCTTTTTATGACTGAATAATATTCCATTATACATTTTGTACAAATACATGTATGTATATCTATATCCATATCTATCTATCATCTATCTATTTATCTATCATCATCAATCACATCTTTCTTTATCCATTCATCTACCAAGGGACATGGGCGGCATCCATAATTTCACTATTGTAAATAATTCTCCAATAAACAAAGAGGTGAATGTATCCCTTTGGATTACTGTTTCGTATTTTGGGTATATACCGAATAGTGCAATTACTGGATCATAGGGTAATTCTATTTCTGACTTTTTGAGGACCTGCATACTGTCGTCCACAGTGGCTGCAGTTTCATACAATTTTAGAAATTCAGAGTGACAGTGATTCTAACCAAGATGTGGCAGGTCATTGTTCCTGATTTACTTCAGAAGTTCTTCCTGCAGTGAACAGAGTTAAAGAAAGAAATTTTATTTATATAATCTCTCAGTGTTTTATTCATCCACACATAAATCCAGACCATGTCTTCATGTATAGTTCTTTGTACTATATGAATATATAGCAGGCAGTTCAGTTAAACTTAGTTTTATTTAATACATTTTTTCTACTTATTAAAACCATCAATGATAGAGATAAGTTCATAGGTCTGTAAGATCCAGAAAACCTTGATAATATTAAACCAAACCAGATAAAAAGCATATAGAATGATTTATTCACTTTTTTTCCTTAATCACAGCTTTTGAGATGCCAATTTTGCTGTAATACAATAACAAATGACAATTATGGCAACTAAAATTTCTAACTCACTAATGTGTTGGCATTACACAAATCATGATATTCAAGTCAGCAAAATAGAGCAATTAACAGATGCTTACCTGGAGCTACCTAAAATCGTGCCGCTTTAACTCTGGGCCTATAACAATTTGTAGAGGAAATGTTTTTGGTAGCCTCTGGGTAAAATAAAATAGGAAATTCTACTTCATTCCCAGCCATTTTGTGCAGTACACTGAGAAATGCTGAATGCTGACTCAGTCTTGCCCTTTTTGACATAATGTTTTCTCTCTTTATAATCAGCATATAAACAATATAAGCCAGTTTGCAATAATTTTTAATACTCAAATTAGCATATAATGAGAATCCTGAGTTGCAGTCCTTATGTTAAAAAAACCAAAAACCTGAGTTGCTCGTTCTGATAGGCTACTCAAAGTCCATTGGGGCGACCTACTGTTTTCTCTCTATTGAAGAGTGAGAGGCTGTCTCCCTGCAGGTTGGCAGGGGTTCCAAACCTTGAGGAAAGATTGATCAGATAAGCTGCACTTAGTGGTACTGACAGATAGACAGGGAGCAATAGGTAAGATGTCAGGGAGCCAGTGTCAACAATCGAGTGTGACTCAAAAGTGCAGTTGCACTGGGGCAAAGCTGAGAGGGTTCTGATGAGGCAAGTCAACTGGAAAGGTTGAGGAAACATTGCCACCTTTTAACTACGGCTATTTCATTTTGGGCAGCACCTTCTGAGATTTCTTATTAAGTAGATCATCACATCTCTCATATCATGGGGCTCTTGATTATTTTAATAGACTTTTTCAATGATCACAATTTCCTTTAGAATTGTTCCTTCTAGCCTGGTGGCTTCAAATTTTGCAAAGTGCCCAAATAGGATTTTGGCCACTATTGTGTGTGTTGGATAGATGCTCTTTTTATATCCTTTACACTTTTTTTTCTCTGATTTAAGCTTCTTAATTGAGGTAGATAATGGAGATTTTTACCAGGAACAAATCAGTGACAGAAGGCCAACCGAATAATGAGCCAAGAATGATCAGTCTATGAGGCACCTGGGTGGCTCAGCAGTTGAGCAGCTGCCTTGGGCTCAGGGTATGATCCTGGGGTCCTGGGATGAAGTCCCACATCGGGTTCCCCACAGAGACCTGCTTCTTCCTCTGCCTCTGTCTCTGCCTCTCTCTGTGCCTCTCATGAATAAATAAACAAATAAAATATATTTTTTTTAAAAAGAATGCTCAGTCTAATATCAAAGTCTTTGATTAAATCCTTGGAATGGGCTAACAGTGACATCTAGTTCTCAGAGTTCAAAGCAAAGAAGTAATACCAGAAAGCAATTGAAGGATTAGAAGAGACGGATGGGCAAGAAGTTGTAATATTAGTCAGTAATATTCAGGCATTATTCCAATTCAATCCTAATTACTTATTTATTTCTCCAGGACTGGAAATAAGCCAAGGGGGGCTTGGGTGTTCCTGAGCTTAGAGGAGAGGCAGAGAAGTGACTCCCTTGACTAGAAGGGAAATAACAGAAGGTCAGTGTTACAGTAGACCCCAGAGAATGATATTCTCTGACAAGCAAAGGTGCTGGGTCTAACTTGCCTTCCCTGATAATGAGGCACTTTTCTTGTTTTTTTAATAAAATTAAAAGCAGTTCCCTCTAACGGTGGGTTGCTAAACATGGTGTCCATCATAAAAGTGATGATGCACATAAAAGTGAGGCAAACAAATATTTGTACCTTTTAAAAAGGATTATACATAAAAAAGTGAACAACAAAGAGTGTGAGTGATTAAAATATAAATGAGATAAAATACACCATAGCTATACAAGATATGCAAATGATGTGATCTTTTTACTCATTTACTATGTCTTAATGGTGGGGGAAATAATGTACTTCCAATTGATACTAAAAAGAAACTGTTTTATTATGTTTACTACACAATGAGCCTGCCTAAGGCATTCTCTAGTTATGTTATACATTATTAACTGTTATAAACCATTGCTCTGAATAGCACCCAAGAGGCCTGAAAGTTAATGTATCTCTTTAAGTGCTTTAGCTCACTAGGAGAGAGTAACTTAGACATTGAAAAGTGACTGCTTGTTTCTTGAGTCTGATTCTGCCAAGATTGGGGTAAAGTTTGGGGTGGGGTTGGAACACATTGAGAAACATGACAGGAAGAGGAAAGGAAAGGGTTAAATTCATTGAACCAGAAACTCCAAATACTTGTTTTATGATATGATAGGGTATCCATTTCAATAATTATCACAGATTTCTCCAAATAATAGGAGAATATGTCTCTAGATGACTCTCTCTCTCTCTCTCTCTCTCTCTCACACACACACACACACACACACACAAACACACATCTTTGGCAGGCATGAGGCATGTGGTTTCATGTTTCTCCAGACCACAACCTATTCCTGCTTTAGCTGCTAATAAGTAAATGGGAAAATGGGCAAGGTTTGGGGAACTTACTTCCTTTTTTCTCTTTCCCCCAATCTGTTAGACTTATGTGGTGAGAAAACTTGTCTATATTTCCTATACTGTTAATAAAGACAATAATTAACTGTTGATTATTTAATGACTGCTCTTCCAGCACATGATGTAAGATAAGCTCCTTTTCCTTTAATATTCCAGCCTCCACTAAGACTGTATAAATGCATATTCTCTTTTGTGGATTTATTTCTCCAACAAATATTTATTCATGCCTTTATTATGTGCCAGATAATATGCAAGGGGTAGGGAAAAATAATATATTATCCAGGTCCTTTTGAATAAAATTGGAAATTTAAGAAAAAATGAGGGAGAAATTAATGGTTTGGGTTTTTAGATATATATTACAATTACAGTTTTGGTTTGATAAAGCATTTAATATTTTTTAACTTACCTTCCTCTATTTCTCATTCATTCTGAATTTTTTCTAGATGTATGAAGCGCTTTTTTTCTTTTGATACTATGAAGTTTTGTATACTCTGAAGTTCTGTATTGCATTTATATACATGATATAGCTTAAAGAGTTTAATATTAGTTAACAGGTAATAGAATTGTCCCATGCCTTCAACTTGTTCTTCCTGAACTTCTTGCCAGCAAACTCTGCTTTCATGTATCATAGAGATACAAAAAAAAAAGAGAGGTGGGGGGAGATGAGGAAGAAAAAAATTGAAGAGGGAGCACAAAAATTGGAAGAAAGTTAGATGAAAAAGAGGGAAAATAATAATATGTAAAAGAAGACAAAGACTTTCAGAAGTGGGAACACAGAATCAATAATGTTAAAAACAGAAGCAAACTCACACTCCTTTATCTTTTACACATCAAGCATAGTCACTCATTGTTTCCTATGGGTAGATAGCCATTTATATCTACACATTTACAAGAACATCTTTACTATGCCCGATACTTTAACAAATGTCTGAGAAACTGCATTTAAGAAAATATAAAACATGGATGGGAGTTATGATGATGGAGTAGTAGAGGGACCCTGGGTTTCCTCATCCCTGGAATACAGCTAGAGCAACATAAAATCATTTTGAACAACTAGGAAATTGATCTGAAGATTAAGAAAAACAATTTGCACTGTTGGAGGGAGAGAACGAGTCAGATGCAAGGTTCAGAGACATGAAGTAGGGGAGAGAAAAACTGCAGTGCCTCAGAAGGGTGGGACACCTTTCTGCAAAGAGGTCACGAAGAGTGGAAGAAAGCAGGAAAGAGAGCAGCATACAGGGTTTGCACAAGGTGCTGTGGTGTGGGGATCCCATGAGTTGCATGGGGAGAAAATGTTCCCCTTCCTGGAGTACATTTGGACGAGGGTGAATTGCCTCTCCAAGGACAAAAGGCCTGCCACGTGCCATTTGAACAGCCATTCAACAGCAGGGAACAGAGGTACATGCAGAGGGCAGATAACTTGGTTCCAATTTTTCACTGTGCTTCCCAGAAACTCTGAACACTCATATAGGCAAGTGACTGCTTTTCTGGGGTAAAGCAGTGCTGGGCGCAGTACCGTGAGGCTCTCCTGGAAGGAAGCAGGTCCCTGCATCACAGGGTCCTTTAAGATTTGTTGTTTTGTGTCCTAGCTGCTGGCCAGACATAAAACACAGGAAACTTGTGGCTCTGGACATACTGATGGCCAGGGACACAGGAGAGAGAGTTTGCTTTTCTGTGAGAGCCTCTTGAACAATGGTGGTCACAATTCCCCTCTCAAGGGACAAGAGGGTGAAGTGAGACCAGATTCTACCTTCCTGTTCACCAGCACCATGGGACTTCAGAGAGAAACACAGTGTCTCCAGGGGAGGCTGGAGTCTCTTAGACTACTCCTCCCTCCATGCCTGGCAGGGGCATCTTTAAAGGTCAGGTCTTATTGCGAACCAGAGCAACGGTCCTATCCCTTAGAAGACCAATGCAGGCCTCCTGCATTCATCAAGGCTACTGACCATAGACCCAAAACATTAGCTTCAGTTCTGGTGGAAATAGGACCAGGATTTTTTTAATGTTATTATTATTTTTTAATTTTAAAAATTTTTAAATTATTTTATTTTATTATTTTATTTTTTTTCTTGGAATCAGGCTCATAGTTTTTGTTCATTTGTTGATTTGTTTATTTCATTTTCTCATTTTTGGGGTCAGGCTTTCTATTTTTTTAAATCAAGTTTATCTTAATGAAGAAATCAAAGCATACCTAGTTAAAGGTCCAGACACTCCCATTGCAAGCAAAGAGGAACTCTGCAGAGGATTGACCTGTGGGAAAGAGCAGCCAAAAGAAAAAAGGAAAATGCTCACAACATACACCAAAAACATTTCATGAAACACCAGGCCCTGGATAGTGTAGGACCCTTTCTTAATATAGTATTACTCTCAGAAGCAGGAAACATAATGAGCTCTCATAACATGAAAAAGATAGAAACCTAGACATAATGACAAGATGGAGGAATTCCAAGGATTTGTTCAAAACAGATACAAGCAGATATATCTGAACAAGAATTTAGAACAACAGTCATAAGAATACTAGCTGGGCTTGAAAGGAGCATAGAAGACACCAGAGAAACCCTTGTTGGAGAGATGAAAAACCTAAATAATGTAGTCAGGCCAAACTAAAAAATGCTATAGCTGAGATGAAAAAATCAAGTGAATGTAATCACATCAAGGATGGAAAAAGCAGAGGAATGAATAGGCGATATAGAAGCTAAAATTATGGAAAATAATGAAGCTGAAAAGAAGAATGAAAGAAAACTATTCAATCATGAATATAGTCATAGGGAACTCAGCAATTCCACAAAGTGCAGTAACATCCATATCCTACAAATCCCAGAAGCAAAAGAAGAAGAGTGGAGAAAAAGGGGCAGAAGGTCTATTTGAAAGCATTATGGCTGAGAACTTGCTAATCTGGGGAAGGAAACAGTCATTTAAGTCCAAAAAGCACAGAGGACTCCCCTCAAAATCAACAAAAACAGGTCAACACCAAGATATATCATAGTGAAACTTGCAAAGTACAAATATAAGGGGAAAATTCTGGAAGCAGCTAGGGACAAAAGGTCCTTCATCTATAAGGGAAGATACATAAGGTTAGTAGCAGACCTGACCACAGAAATAAGGCAGGGCAGAAGAAAGTGGCATGATATATTCAACACACTGAAGGAGAAAAATAGGCAGCTAAGAATGCTATATCCAGCAAGGCTGTCATTCAGAATAGAAGGAGGGATAAAGAATTTCCAGGACAAGCAAAACTAAAGGAGTTTGTGAACACTAAACCAACAATGCAAGAAATATTAAAGGGGACCCTGTGAGTGGGGGAAAAAAAAACCAAAAAAGCAATAAGGGCTGGAAAGGAACAGAGGCATTCTACAGGAGTAGTGACTTTACAGGTAATATAATGGTACTAAATTCATATCTCTCAATACTACTATGAATGTGAATGGACTCAGTGCTACAATCAAAACCCATAGCATATCAGAATGAATAAAAAAATAAGACCCATCAATATGCTGCTTACAGGAGACTCATTTTATTTATTTATTTTTTAAAAAGACTTTAAAATATTATATTTATTTATTTGAGAGAGAGAGAGAGAACACAAGTGGGAGGAGGGGCAGAGGAAGAAGAGGAAGGACAGACTCCCTGCTTCATAGGAGCTGGAAACAGGGCTTGATCCCCAGATCCTGAGATCATGACCTGAGCTGAAGTGAGATGCTTAAAAGACTGAGCCACCTTGGCAACCCCACAAGAGACTCATTTCAGACCCAAAGACACCTCCATATTGCAAGTGAGAGAGTGGAGAACTATCTATCATGCTAATGGACAAAAAAGGAAAGCTGGGAGTAGCCATACTTATATAGGATAAACTGATTTTAAATCAAAGACTGTAATAAGAGATGAAGAAGGGCACTCTATTATAATAAAGGGGTTTATTCAACAAGAAGATCTAACAATTGTAAACATTTATGCTCCCAACTTGGGAGCAGTCAAATATGTAAATCAATAACAGACTTAAAGAAACTCTGATAATAATACAATAATAGTAAGGGATCTTAACACCCCACTCACAGCAATGAAAAAATCTTTGAGCAGAAGATCAACAAGGGAAAAATGGCTTTGATTGAAACCCTGGACCAGAAGGATTTAACAGATATATTAGAACATTTCATCCTAAAGCAACAGAATACCTATTCTTTTTGAGTGCACATGGAACATTCTCCAGAATAATTCACACACTGGGTCACATATCAGGCCTCAATCAGTGCAAAAAGATTGAAACCATACTATGAATATTTTCAGATCATGTATTATGAAACTTTAAGTCAACCACAAGAAAACTTTTGGAAAGATGGCAAATACATGGAGATTAAAGAACATCCTACTAAGGAACGAATGGGCTAACCAAGAAATTAAAGAAGCAATTAAAAAAATACATAGACACAAATGAAAATGAAAACATGACAGTCCAAAGCCTTTGAGACAAAGCAGAGGCAGTCATAAGAGGGAAGTATGTAGCAATGCAGGCCTTTCTAGAAACAAAAAAGTCTCAAATACACAACCTAACCTTGCATCTAAAATAGCAGGGAAAAGAACAACAAATAAAGCCTAAAACCAGAAGAAGAAGGGAAAGAGTTAAAATTAGAGCAGAAATAAATGATATAGAAATTCTCAAAAACACAGTAGAACAGATCAATGAAGCTAGGAGCTGGTTCTTTGAAAGAATTAACAAAATTAATAAACCCTAGCCAGACTTGTCAAAAAGAAAAGAGAAAGGACCCAAATAAATAAAATCATGAATGAAAGAGGAGAGATCACAACCAATACCACAGAAATACAAACAATTAGAAGAGAAAATTATGAGCAATTATATGACAACAAATAGGGCAATCAAGAAGAAATGGATAAATTCCTAGAAACATATAAACTACCAAAACTGAAACAGGAAGAAATAGAAAAATTTGAACAAAGCCATAGCCAGCAAAAACTTGAATCTGTAATAAAAAAAAAAATCTCCCAATAAATAAGAGTGTAGGGCCAGATGGCTTCCCAGGAGAATTCTACAAGACATTTAAAGAAGAATTAATACTTATTCTTCTTCTGAGGCTGTTCCAAAAAATAGAAATGGAAGGAAAACTTCCAGACTCATTCTGTGAGGCCAGTATTACTTTGATTCCAAAACCAGACAAAAACCCCACTAAAAACGGGAATTGCAGACCAATATCCCTGATGAACATAGATGCAGAAATTTTCAACAAAATACTAGCTAATGAAATCCAGCAGTACATTAAAAAGATTATTCACCATGATCAAGTGGGATCTATTTTTGGGCTATGGGAGTGGTTTGATTTCAGCAAATCAATCAATATGACACACCACAATTATGAAAGAAGGAATGAAAATCATATGATCTTCTCAATAGATACAGGAAAGGCATTTGAGAAAATACAGCACACTTCTTGATAAGAACCCTCAAGAAAGTAGGGATAAAAGGAATATAAACATCAGAAAGGCCATATGCAAAAAAAAAACCAAAACAACAACAACAAAAAAACACAGCTAATATCATCCTCAACGGGGAAAACTGAACACTTTTCCCCTAAGATGAGGAACACTAGAGGAATATCCACTCTCACCACTCTTGTTCAACATAGTATTAGAAGTCCTAACCTCAGCAATCAGACAACAAAAAGAAATAAAATGCATCCAACTCAGCTAGGAAGATGTCAGACTGTCACTCTTTGCAGAGGACAAGATAGTCTGTGTATACAATCCAAAAGACTCCACCAAAAAATTACTAGAATTGATACATGAATTTGGCAAAGTCCCAGAATATAAAATCAACATACAGAAAATTTGCATTTCTATGCATCAATAATGAACCAGCAGAAAGAGAAATCAAGGAATCAATTCCATTTACAATTGCACCAAAAGCCATAAGATACCTAGGAATAAACCTAAACAAAGAGGTAAAAGATCTGTATGTTGAAAATTATAGAACACTTATGAAATAAGATGAAGAAGACAGAAAGAAATGGGAAAACATTCCACGCCCATGGATTGGAAGAACAAATATTGATAAAAATGTCTATAATACTTAGGGTGCCTGGGTGCCTCAGTCAGTTAAGCACCCAATTCTTGATTTCAGCTCAAGTTGTATCTTCGGATAGTGAGACCGAGCCCTATATTGAGCTCCATGCTCAGTGGGGAGTCTACTTCTCTTCTCCCTCTCCATGAGTCCCTCTCCCTCATTCGTGCACCCTCTCAAATAAATAAATATGTAAATATTTTTTAAAGTGGATATTCCTCAAAACAATCTACACATTCAATGCAATCTCTATCAAAATAACACCAGCATTTTTCACAGAGCTAGAACAAATAATTCTAAAATTTGTATGGAATCAGAAATGACCCCACATAACCAAAGTACTGTTGAAAAAGCAAAGCAAAGTAGGAGGCATTATAATTCTGGGCTACTAGCTGTATTACAAAGCTGTAATTATCAAGAAAGCATGGTGCTGGCACAAAAACAGACACATAGATCAATGGAATAGAATAGAGGACCCACAACTGTACGGCCCATTAATCTTAAAGCAGGAAAGAATATCGAATGGAAAAAAGACAGTCTTCTCATGTGTTGGGAAAACTGGACAGCCACACAGAAAAGAATGGAACTGGACCACTTTCCTACACTATGCACAAAAATAAATTCAAAACGGATGAAGATCTGAATGTAAGATAAGAAACCACCAAAATCCTAGAGGAGAAAACAGGCAGCAAACTCTTTGACCTCAGCCATAGCAAGTTCTTACTCTCGAAGTGAGGGAAACAAAAGCAAAAATGAACTATTGAGACCTCATCAAGATCAAAATGTTTTGTACAGACAAGGAAACAGTCAACAAAACTAAAGGGCAACCTATGGAATGAGAGAAGATATTTGCAAATGACATAACTGGGAAAGGGTTAGTATCCAAATCTATAAATAACTTATCAAACTCAACACCCAAAACACAAATAATCCAGTTAAGAAATGAACAAAGGACATGAGTAGAGATTTTTCCAAAGAATACATCCAGATGGCTAAGAGACACATGAAAAGATGCTCACCATCACTCATCATCAGGGAAATACAAATCAAAACCACAATGAGATACCACCTCACACCAGTGAGAATGACTAGAATAAACAATTCAGGAAACAGTTGTTGGTGAGGATGTGGAAAAGGGAATTCTTCTACACACTGTTGGTGGGAATGCAACCTGATGCAGCCACTGTGGAAAACAGTAAGGAGGTTTCTCAAAAGGTCTAAAACAGAACTTACCCTATGACCCAGCAATTGCCCTAGTAGGTGTTTATACAGAGGATACAAAGGGGCACATGTACCCCATTGTTTGTAGCAGCACTAGCACCAATAACCATATTATGGAAAAGCCCAAGTGCCCATGAATTGATGAATGGATAAAGAAGTGGTATATATATGCAATGGATTATTACTCAGCCATCGAAAAGAATGAAATCTTGCCATTTGCAATGATGTGGATGGAGCTAGAATGTTTTATTCTAAGCAAAATAAGTTTGTCAGAGAAAAAGAAATATATTATTTCACTCATATGTGGAATTTAAGACAGAAAGCAGATGAACATAGAGGAAAAGGAGGAAAAATAAGATAAAAACAGAGAGGGAGGAAACCGTAAGTGACTCCTAATATAGAGAACAAATTGAGGGTTTGTTGGAGGGGAGGTAGCTTGGGAGATGGACTCAGTGGGGGATGGACATTAAGGAGGGCACTTGTTGGGATGAGCACTGGGTGTGATATGTATGTGATGAATCACTAAATTCTACACCTGAAACCCATACTACACTGCGTGTAAACTAATTTGAATTTAAATTAAAAAAATTATCCGCCCCCCCCCAAAAAAAAGAAATACAAAGCACTATTCTTATGTTGTTTTTAAACTTGATTTTCACTAAGTATCATCACTCTTTGAAATTGCCTGGGAAATTTTTGTATTCTCACAGATGAGTTTCAAACAAATGGCACAAAACAAGCAAACAAGCAAGGAACAGTAACAATAAAAAACCACTTACTGTTAGAATGGGGGAAATTTTAGCAGGGATGCATTATGAGAAAGGTCTTGAGATTACAGTAGAATCTTAAATATGGATTAAAAGTGGAAAGTGCTCATCAAGGACACCGTATGATTTTAAGTGACATTTTGGAAACTTAATTTGCAAGAGAGAGGTGATAATTACACTCTACCTGCTTGGATCTAACTTAGGTTTTGCAGTCCCTGCAGAGGGAGGTGGACAGACTCTACTCAGTTCAGAGGGCATGATCGAAAGAGTGTGGAGCTGCCCCCTATGAGATTTGACTACTGATTAAGCAAAATGACAGCAGAACCAGGGGGGAATAACATGACTGCCTTGACTTACCTGAAGGGCTGCCACATGGAGTACGTAAGTTTTTTTTCCTGTGGCCCCAAGGGGTTAGGTGGAAAGACTAAAAAGTACTTCCTAGCTCACTTTTCAGGGGGGGTTTCTTATACTTAGAGATGCCAACAATAGATTAGGCCACCCCAAATTACCAGTAGTCGTAATTAATGTAATCTGGAAAACTATTTGGTAAAATTCTGTTGAAATGACTTAATTATCAGTCATTCATCAGTTAAATGAATCAATTTCTACATCTTGTCTCTAAAGCACAATTTTCTGAATAAGAATAGAAATAGAAATATAGAGTTCTCCAGTCCCTCAAAATATATATTTATTAGCAACTATTTTAGTACAGTTTTCCTGGAATAAATGATTTTTATTACCTTATGTCAATGAAGCCATCAGTCATTTAAATTATTTTTATAGCACCACATGATGCCGTGTGATGTCTCTTGTTGAATAAATTTTGTCTTATTCAGTTGAAAAATATCTTTATGTCCATCATTAGAGTTTTAAGATGGATAAGTGAAGACATGTGCCAGAAACTGCACATGTTGATGTGTGTGTACACATACATTTGTATGATGGAGGCTGTTTATTTAGGGATGAAATTCCTTCTGGCTCACAGAATTCCTTCTGGTTCATGAGGATTAAAGAGAATCAAAAGGAAAAAGAAATCCAGTAAAAACTAAAGTTTACTGGAGAATGATATATGGAACAATGTGTTGTCAGAATCTAAAATAATGTGAAGGGAAAATTCCATTGACTTGATAATAAAAGGTAATTGGACAGACATGAGCTATTTCTGCATGGCGGTCTAAGTAGATTGAGAAAAAACTGATAATGTTTCTAAAAAGATGGTAAAATGTCATGCAAAAAAAAAAATAAAAAGAGAGAGAGAAGATTTGCTGGTAAGACTACAGGAGAGAAAGGAAGTGGAATTCCTTGTCTTAGAATTGGGATCTTTCCTCCTATTGTCCTCTCCTTTCTCTAGAACCCAGAAGAGCCAGCAAGCATGTTGGTAGGAATGGCATCCTGCTCCAGAGAATTCTATTCTATATACTCTCTTCAAGCCATAAATTCCATTGGTCTAGTCTTATAACTGTAACTTTGTCCACCTTCCTCCAATTACTAGGGTTTTGGAATGACCACTGATCCCATGCAGAGCTGTACACTTAGGTCATGCGGTAAGAATAGCAAGAGAAGTTGTTTCACATGCTGTTATTATCTTCTTCAGTGGGAGAAAAAAGGTAGAATGCCTTCCATTTCCTTTCAGCACCTTTTATTCCAATATATATTTATTTTGTCAGGGGTCCCCTTCCATCACCTTGATAATTCCATCATTTAGTTCCTTTGGGGATAGGTCATGCTCAGGGTTTTAGTGGCATAGAAAGCCTTCGTGGAAGAGGAGAAAATCTTCTATTTTGTAAACCACGACACACATTATTATTATTATTATTATTATTATTATTATTATTATTATTAAAAGATTTTATTTATTTGTTCATGAGAGACACAGACAGAGGCAGAGACATAGAGAGAGGGAGAAGCAGGCTCCCTGTGGGGAACCTGATGCAAGACTCAATCCCAGGACCTGGGATCATGCCCTGAGCCAAATGCAGATGCTCAACCACTGAGCCACCCAGATTCCCCCAAACATATTATATAGATGCATATACACACACACACACAAACACTTAAAATTTCATTGTTTGTCTTTTCCTTCTTTTCCTTATATTTTTTCTCATTCATCATATTTTCCTTCCTCCTCCTATTTTTAGAATTAGTAGCAATATTAGTAATTGTAGTAGTAGCAGGAGCTATAGTATTATATTTTACTATTGAACAATGACCACATGTTAGTTGTGTGCTTGTAATCTTACATACATTATAGATTGTCCTAAAAATGGCCCTATAATGTTACTACCTCTTCATTTTATGGGAGTAGAAACAAAGGAAATCAGGTTAAGTCACATAGTAGGGCAGGAACCTTGCGCAGAATTATTCTAGGAGTCAGGGTAGTATTGAAGCTAAAAATTCACAATTTATAAAGTTAGGAACTGGCCTGAAAGAACATTGAAAGGAACAAAGGATAACACATTTTACATATGCAAGTAATAATAAACATTTTCCATTTGTGTAATTTAGAAATTAGTTTATAAATTAAGGCAGAGTATAAACTAAGGGTTATTTATAATTCTCATCTTGTGTAAATAGTGTCAGTAACTCATGATTAATTGAAAAAATGATTATTATCAAATTTTTATTTCAATAAATAATGATTTTGAGGGGCAGCCCCGGTGGCCCAGGGGTTTAGCGTCGCCTTCCGCCCAGAGCATGATCCTGGAGACCAGGGATCGAGTCCCATGTCGGGCTCCCTGCATGGAGCCTGCTTCTCCCTCTGCCTGTGTCTCTGCCTCTCTCTCTCTCTCTCTCTGTCTCTCATGAATGAATGAATAAAAATCTTAAAAAAAATAATGATTTTGAAATTTTGATTCAAAGTTATCTGTTACATCACTCCCTAAAATTATCTCCTTCATTGGTGCTCCGTTCTCTAGATCAGTAATGATAAATAGTAATTATAGTTTATCTTGCGAGGGTACTTTAAAACTTCAATGATAAGTGGCTGTAGATGTTTAATGTGTAATTATCATGTGGAAATAATAACCTGGAAAAACAAAAGAAGGGGCTGGTGTGTTTTCCTTCAGTGTTGAACATGTGTTTTCTAATAGACACTGAACCAGAAATGTGAAATCGGTACTTAAAGCAATAGGATAAGCCTACAGGGATTTCCCACACTTGATGACCAAGTTTATTTATAGCTTGCTTCTTGCAATAAGGAGACTCTAGCTCATACGTGGCACCAATTGGCATTGAACATATGTTGGCGAATGAATAGTGGAGAACATAAACTGGTAGTTGGCTTATACTTAGATTAAAAAGTATTTTCTTACATATAGGGAATGATGGCCAAGACTTGGAGGGTACAAAGGTATTTACAAAAGGAATAGGCGTTTTTACTGGAAACAAGTGAGAAACGAGAGTCCTAAAGAATTATTCAGTTTTTAATACTGAGTCTTTGAGATCTCTCCATGATAAATGTATTATTTGGTTTACTTTATCCAGCTAATTAATTAAATAATGCAATTGTTTTTAACAAGTAAGTACACTGTTAAGTAAACAAGAGTGGATCCAGAGTAAGCAATACTCACCCATTCAATTTGGAAGAGGAAGGCACACATTGATATTCTAATTTTATGTTTTAAAGTTTCTTTTTTTCTCCTCTAATTAAGTGATAGTTTCAAGATCCAGAAACTAGCTTAGAAAAATCAAGTCTTTTGTCAAAATTCAACAGCCTTCACAGTTGATGCAATTCCATCCATAATCACTTTACTTTATGCCTTTGAGTAATTAAATTTTTGTAATTTAAATAGTAATTTTTACAGTTTCCTTTGAACATTTAAAAATTAACTGTATTTAAATTTCTCATTTAATTTCAACATTTCATAAGTAGATATTACTCAGAAACAAGTTTCTATACTGACTTCTATTTTTTTCTATCTCAAATTCTCTTTCAAATTTATATTGTATTCATGAAATACTTATAAAATTTATTTTATCCTTTAGAAACTGGAGATTAGCTGGCCAGTATATAATCATTTGATTTTCTAATACCTGAGTTTGACCAAAAAATAATAGTTCTTATTTAGAGAGTTCTTACAGAATATCTGATTGTTACTATGGGAGAACAGGGATGTTTGCTGTGAAGCTGTCCTTCTCTTATTGAGAATGAATTTACTTATCTGTCATCAACTAAAGATGGTTCAACAGGAAGTGAGAGAAAAATTGCAATTGAATGAATGCACTGAGCAGTTTATTAATGCATAGATGAATAGCCCCTTCACCCAATCCCAGTAAATACTCTTGTGCAGATTTGCTTCCTAGGGTCTTGAGAAGACTTTGATCTCAAGGATACTCTTAAAAAATACTCAAACTTTAGGGGCAGCCCGGGTGGCTCCGTGTTTAGTGCCACTTTCAGTCCAGGATGTGATCCTGGAGACCATGGATCAAGTCCCACGTCGGGCTCCCTACAGGGAGCCTGCTTCTCCCTCTGCCTGTGTCTCTGCCTCTCTCTCTGTGTATGTGTGTCTCTCATGAATAAATAAATAAAATCTTAAAAAAAATACTCAAACTTTAGAATGGTCACCATTCATCAACTTACACCTTATATATTACATGCTAAATATTTCTTCAAGGCCACTTTATTTAAAGATTTTATTTATTCATGAGAGACACAGAGAGAGAGAGGCAGAGACACAGGCAGAGGGAGAAGCAGGCTCCATGCAGGGAGCCGGACATGGGACTTGATCCCAGGACCCCAGGATCATGATGTGAGCCAAAGCAGATGGTCAACTGCTGAGCCACCCAGGAGTCCCTCAAGGTCACTTTTTAATTAGCTCTTTCTAGCACTATGTATCAAAATGAAAATTCTATTAAATTGTATTTATATTTTAATTAGTTTTCCTCCTTTTAAACACATACACACACACACACTTATATATAATAGCCGATCAAAAATAGTAAATTATTGTCTCAGACAAAACAAAACAACAACCCCAAAACCAAAACCAACATTTTGATTGATCTAAGTAGTTTTCCATTCCATTTGAGAATCTTTAGGACCCAGAAAGTGCAAATTTGGAGGCAGAGTTGTGGAGGCATTAACAGTGAGCTTCCCTCCACTGCATCTATCTTTTTTCACAACTGATAGAATATCAAATGTACCATAAAACTCCTCTGCCTAAAATCTTTCAGTGGTTCATGGTTTCTTCCAAGAGAAAGGCCAACAGAATTAACATGGTTTACAAGGGTAGCCATGACCTGGCCCATTCCTCATCCTCTACAATTGCTTGAGTTATAGTGTATGCTCAAGTGACTCTAACCTCTATGCCTCCTGAACCCCACTCCACCTCCCCACATTCTCTCCAAACACACATAGTATGCCCCGTGTTTCCTGCCAGTCACACTCCTCCTCAGAACCCAATATTCAGCTCAGGAACCTCTCTTGAACTTTTCATCATGTGCTCCCATGACAACACACATATGTATGGAGTAATACATGCTGTGCATGCAGCTGTCTGTCCTTCTGGGTGCTTCGCTCTTTAAGAAATGGGTCTTTGTCTCAAAAATCTTGTATTTATGGTGATTTATCCAGTGTCTGGCACAAATAATGGAGGGCAGGATTAGAGATTGGCTCTAAGCTGAAGAGAGATACAGATTGGAAAGGCAAAAAAGTACAAGGTTGAGTTCATCTACTTAACTTTCTTTTATCCATATGCCAGTGAATGAATAAAAAAGGAATGTCTTATGGGTTTTGATTTCATCTACCTAAAAGAAGAGTTCAGAGTCATTTGGCTATTTCTACACTCTTCCTTCATCCACCCCATTGGACATATTTTAAAAAGGTGGCATTTCCCATACAAGACACTAGAAAAATATCCAATATTTTTTTCTTTTTCTTTTCAATGTTCTTTATGTTTTCCATATACAAAATTGACAATTTTCAAAGCTCAAAGCAATTAATGGAGTTTTCTAGTTTGTGATGTGTTCCAAAGATACAACAAAGCTTAGAAGCTATATTCTCTTCCTGGGGTTCTGGGAAGTGGTATACCCTAATACTGGGAATTCTCAAGCTGGTGGGAACCTTGAGAGGACTGGAGTGAGTCCTTATTTTACAGATAAAGAAATATTTTTTTTTCATTTTTCCATCATCCATTCTGTGGTTGAACATGCTAGGAAAATGTGTGGTGCTGGGGCGAAAATGAGTAAGCATGCTCTTCAGGGAGTTCACAGGCTGGTTAGAAATAATGACATATTGTAAGATAATTGTACAAGTAAAATGTTTAAAGAACTTGGAACCAAAGGGGTATGTTGATTTGCCCGAAGTTGTAACCACAGATAATTGTTGATGGGTCTAAAGTGTAGAGTACAAACGAATGTTCCTAACTCCTATCCTTTGCTCTTCCTAAAATTAATCATTTTAAAATTTTGTAACCTATGTTGTGATATATAAATATCTTAATTACTTCATGGCTACCTCCTGATATTTTACTTTTTGGGAGTATAACATTAAATCAATATTTACTGCAATATATCCAAAATTCTAGTTCAGGGTTGTTTCCCATGGATTCCTAATTCCTGTGGGAGGAAGTATGGTGTAATGATAAAGAGAACAGCTTTGGAATGAAAAAAAAAAAAATTGAATCACAGATCTAGTCCACTGCTGACAAGATATATAACCTCAGACAAATTAATTGACCTCTTTAAGTCTTAATTTCCTTACCTGTGCAATGGGCATGGCAATGTTCCTCCCATATAAGGCTTTTAAAGGAACTGTGATGCAATGAACATTTATCAACGCTCAATAAAATGAAAAAGAGTGTCTCCTACTTTTGTCATTTTGCCATGTAAAGCCCTTCAACCTTTATAGTAAAACTCTTCAACCTTTTTAGGACAGGTTATGAATCAGAAAACATACTACCAATAACAGAGTCCTTGACAACTGAACCTGGAGTTCATTTTTAAAGTAAAAATCCTTTGCTCACTCTCCTGCTCAAGTTGTATCCTCAGCTTCCAGTGGTTTTTCACTTCTCAATGTCTCTATGATTTTTCAAGTTTCATCTCAAATGCACTTCTACAAAGAAGCCTTTACTGAGACTGCACAGAGAAATCTAATCTCCTGTTTCTCTCCCTTCTCATAGTGGTTTGCTGTTACGTTCAGATCCCTTATTGCAAACATCTTGATTTTACAACCGTCTACATTTCTATCTTTCCATAATACAATGAGATCTCTGAGTATATGGAAGTGCTTAGCACATTTTTGTACCTAGTAAGTTCTTTAAAAAAAAAAAAAAAAAGTTTGTTGAACTAAACTGAAAAGAAAATGAAGAACTTTATTAATTTTGTGATTCATCTCAATTTTTGCAATTGTATGTCATCATTTAAAATCAAACCTATAAACTGAAAAGCAGATGTGATACTTAGGGTGCTGGAGCATGAGGAATATTATAATTCTAGACAACTGTAGAGGAAGTAGTTTTTTTTTCTTTTCTTTTTTTTTTTTACTGGAAAGCAGTGATAAATTCACTAATTTTTTATTGGTGGAGCAAAAGAAATATTCCCAGAGTGAATAAATACTCAAGGAAAAAACTGAGAACTTGAATCGTACAAGATTTGCCTGTGACATTGTACTTTTAAAATAATAAAATAGTAAACAGAAAGTTGGAGCTTCATTCATTCATCCGTTAATTTTTTTTCAAATATTTGTTGAGCTTTTAACAGGACTCTGAAATTCGAAAAATTATTAAGACTCTATGCTCCAAGATCTCAATATTGTTAAAATATGATAACAACTTTAGATTTATTAGTTAAAGTATTTACACTTGATTTTTATTTTTATAAATTTTGCTATTTGTTAAGCAAACTTATTTTGTACTTACGGTATTATAAGGATAGACTCCTTTTAAGAAGATGTGGAAATGGAATATTATAATTCTAAAATATATGTACATATATATGCACACATATTTATATATATACATACCTTCAAATGGCTAAGCATTTTAATTTTAACATTAATGCTATGATTAACTTGCAATCTTTTCAGTCTTGAATGTAACCAAGAATAACCAAGAATAAGATTAGTCTTGAATAAGAATAAGTCTTGAATGTAACCAAGAATAAGATTACAGAAATGTAATCTTATTTTTAAAAATTCTGTAATTCCCTTTGATTAATATACTGATCATTTCTGAGGGAACAAAACCCATGGTACATTTTTATTATTCACACAAAAATGTTTTTCAATAATCTAAAGGGATAAAAAATTTAAAAAATTACTGGCTCCTTTCCATTTTTTTCTTATGTGGATATTAAAGTTTTTGACCAAATGTAAGGTATTCTCACCATAAATAGTTTTTTTCTTTTAATTTGAAAGAATACTTTTATTATCCTGAAGTAAAAATCATCTTTTCACAATTTGTATATCAAATAATGAACTTTTAGAAGGCATCCAGTTTCACATTGCAGTTGGGAGTCATACATTTAAAGTACACATATAGTCACATACATAATGTGTATGATGATTTCAGAAGTTGATAAGTACTATGAAAAAAACATGGTAACGTGACAGTGACTCAGGTTTGAAATTAGATGTTTTGGGAGAGAAAAGCTTCTCTATAGAACTGGTATTTAAGGTGTATTAGAAAATAGAGTTAGTCGCGTGAGGAAAAGAGAAAAGAACATTCTGGTTAGGGAAAGTAGCCCATGCAAAGTCATGAGGGTGCCGTATAATTGCATGTCTAAGAAAGATGATGAAGGACAGTATGGCTGGAGAACAGCAAGGAAGGTGGAGAATAGGAGTTTCCTTCAGGGAGCAGTGCATGTGGACCGTGGTAAATGGTCTGGGTTTTTATGTTTTAAGAGATTGGAAGAAACTGGAGGGTTTTAAGCAGGAGAGGGACTTACTGGTATAAACTGATGTTGGTACAAGCAAACCTCAATGTGCGATCACCCTATTTATAAGGCTTTTAACATAGACAAAGCAAGAAACATTAGTGGCTCAAACAAAAAGGAGTAGAGGTGGAGACTCTCTACTCCTTTCATATAGGTATAGAAATATGTGAAATATGTGTTGGGGAAGAATAGAGCATCTTGCCAGAAAGGGAGCTTCAGTAGCCAGTCTTCTGCCCGTGGCCATCCCTAGTCTTCCTCTAAACTTTCAGCTGCCCAGTTATCCTATCTTTTCAACACAAACTCCATAATTCAACTTGTTTGTTTGTTTGTTTGTTTGTTTGTTTGTTTGTTTGTTTTTAAGGGACAGTGACTCCTATTTTCTGGTTTGTTTAAGGTTTCCCCAACTGCTGCAACTGTCATATCCCAAATAGCTATAGGGTGGGTTCTCAGGACTCCCTTCTACTTCTGGTCCTCTCTTAGTGCTGAACCCACTTTTGTGATAGTTTTCTGTGGACATTTTGATAGTGCTTTCTTTGTTCAATCCAACCTGTACCGCATCTTTCCAAGATTCCTTGGTGTGCCTAAGTACATTGGCAGTTTTATTCTATTGTTTTCTTGGAATATCTAAATATGTGGGAAGCGAGAGAGACTCTAGCTTTTATCTAATCCACTGTCCTGAACTCAAACTCCTCTAATATAACCCCCAACACACACATACACACACACACAATATGGCTTATCTTATATTGATTTAACATATTCCTTACTGCTACAATATTTAAACCCATTCACATCTTTTCACTGCTCCTTTAATGTAGTATCTCCTAGTTTTGAAAGATTTTCAGGCTTGGTCCTTTACTGCTGAGTCTTCCTCAGTAATTAAGAATGTTGTTTAAACTTTTATCAGTGTGTCCAAGTAGTGCAATCTTAAGTAAATAAAATCTATTTTTTAAATCTCCTAAATTGCCCATCTCTTTCTCATCACAATGCAAATTTACATAATTGAAAAATGCTTGCATTTTCTGAATATTTACAAGAACTACTAGGTTTTCTAAATTTGTGTTGCATTTATAATTAAAATATAAAATGCAAATACATAAATCTTTGAAATATGACTACTTATTACATATTCAGATTATATAATTTAAATTATTTTATATCTTTATATTCTTTGTTACTCTTATATTACCAGTTTTAAAATACATATATTTCTTCTTATGTATATAATCTTTTAATGGAAATATTCTATTCTCCCTTAAGACTTTGGTCTTTGGGGAAGCCTGGGTGGCTCAGCGGTTGAGCTTCTGCCTTTGGCTCGGGACGTGACCCTGGGGTCCTGGGATCGAGTCCTGCATTGGGCTCCCCAGAGGGAGCCTGGTTCTCCCTCTGCCTATGTCTCTGCCTCTCTCTGTGTGTCTCTTGTGAATAAATACATAAAATCTTTAAAGAAAAAAAAAAAAGACTTTAGTCTTTGGATTTGAACAGACTTGGATTTGAATCCTAGCTCTGCCTCTCGATGACCTGGGTAGAGTACTAATCTCCATGATACTTATTTTTCCCATCATAAAGTTGAGATCCTGTCTGTTTGAATGGGGTTTTGCAAATTTGCACATTTAAAGTTCCTTTTACAGTATCTAGTTCTCAGTACATTGTTCTCCTTATTGGTTTCATGTTGGATTTTCATTTTGGCATCACCATTTATTTGTTGTGTAATTTCAGATAAGCAAATTATTACTTCTGACAGCATACAATTTTGAGGTTAATTAAATGTGAGTGGACACTGGGGTACCTTAAAAACAATAAGACATTTAACAAATGCAAAGTAGCAAAAACAAAACTAGAGTAACACTTTTTTTTTTCTTTTTAACTTAGGTCATCAAAAAATATAGCATCATTACATAGTCATGAAATAAAGGGAAAGATAAAGAAAAAGAGACATTGATCATGAGGTAGGGCTGCACAGGACTGAGGCTACAGGGGATAATCATTACAGATAGTAGCACCCGGATGTGAAAACATCAATCCTTGTCTACCTACTTCAGGTTTTCTGCTGGGAGTTCTTTACTGTGGATTATAGTCAGTTTCTACCAGCACCATTACCTTGTCCATCCAACCAGTATTATTCCTATAGGTTCCTTTCCCTTCACTTCATCTCAAAAACATCCAGGTGAAGAGGTCCCACTTGTATTTTTCTTAACTAAATTTCTTCCTTGACCATCAAATGAATGAAATTCAAAATACCTGCAATTTCCTACAAATACGCAGGTACCAAACAATACTTACTGAGAAATTGTCATATTTTACTGTATCCTTTTGCTTGTAAACTATATCAACTGGTTTTAGGAAGCCCCTAAGCTAAATATAAACAAAATGACAATAAATGAAATTTCATTAATATGGATTATATGAGACATTTGGTAAAATATATTAAAAGAATCATGGCTTGGGATCCCTGGGTGGCGCAGCAGTTTGGCGCCTGCCTTTGGCCCAGGGCGCGATCCTGGAGACCCGGGATCGAATCCCACATCGGGCTCCCGGTGCATGGAGCCTGCTTCTCCCTCTGCCTGTGTCTCTGCCTCTCTCTCTCTCTCTCTGTGACTATCATAAATAAATAAAAATTGAAAAAAAATAAAAATAAAAAAAATAAAAGAATCATGGCTTATTTAAAATTATAATTGCAGGGGTGCCTGGGTGGCTCAGTCAGTTAGGTGTCTGCCTTTGGCGCCAGTCCTGATCCTGGGGTTCTGGGATAGAGTCCCACATCCGGCTCCCCACTCAGCATCTACTTCTCCCTCAGCCCATCCCCATGCTTGTGCTCTCTCTCTCTCTCTCTAACAAATAAAATTTTTTAAAATAGAGATAATTACAGTCTTATTCTTCTTAGTTTTAATATTTAGTGATATTAGCTACTTGAAGAGATTTTGTTTCCTTACTGTTAATAAATATAATCAGTTGACATTGATGAAAAAGTTCAATCCGTTCTAGTTTTGACAACCTAATCTAGCTATGTGTTTGGGGACATCCATTTATTTGACTATTTCTCAGCAATTGCCTTTGAATGTCACATTTTCAGTATTTTATTTATTTTATTTATGTATTATTTATTTTTTAAATATTTTATTTATTTATTCATGAGAGGCAGAGAGAGAGAGAGAGAGAGAGGCAGAGACACAAGCAGAGGGAGAAGCAGGCTCCACACAGGGAGCCCAACGTGGGACTCAATCCTGGGACTCCAGGATCACGCCCTGGCCCTAAGGCTGAGCCACACAGGCGTCCCAACATTTTTAGTATTTTAAATGTGAAAGAAGAAAGCCAATTAAATGATTAAAAAAGAATTCCCTTATATATGATCATTCCCTGATGGTATATCAGATTCCCCTGAAAAGCAACATGAGTGATGTGGTCATTATATGTTTATTTTCCTTTATACATAAATAATACAGGTGACCCTTTAGTGATTCTCTAATAAGAGTGGCTGCTTTTGGAAAGCTCAATGCAGATACTTCTCTGATCCTTTCTCATGATTCATTGAAAAATAACTCTGTGAGAAAGTTGGATAGATGGGTTTCAATAGCAATAAAATAGACTTTCATGGGGCAATATCAACTGAACGCAGACCAAACCTGTGCCTCTGACTTTATTACTGCTAAAATCTTGTCATCCAGTCCAGCAAACTGTGTGGACTGTGTAGATCACACAGATGGGTGCTAATAAATTCGAATTTTTAAAAATAAAATTCAGTCAAAATATAGTATCTATATAGCTTAGAAGGCAGTGATAGTGATTAAAACTAGTATATAAACTTGTCAAATAACCAAGTTGTACATCTGAAACTAGTATAACATTGTGTATCAACTATACTCAAAACAATTAAAGAAAAAAAAACCCTATAACACTGCTGTACATTCGGGTTCTTCACTTATTGGCTTAAGTTACTTAATTCTTTTTAGATGTATCAGTTTACTTACTTGTGAAATAGGGGTAATAACAGTACCTGCTTCTTAAAGTTATTGTGCATCATAAGTAGGCCATTCATGCAAGATTGTTTTCTCAGTGTCCAGAATATACTAGATAATAAATGTTAGCTTTATTTGATTTTATCCCAACCATAACACTGACTATACAGGTGACCCTTAAACAATACAGAGTTTAGGCACACCAGGCCTTCCCAGTCAAAAATCCCTTTATAAATTTTAACTCCTCCAAAACTTAACTACTAGTAGTGTGCTGTTGACCAGAAGACTTGCTGATAATACGCAAGTAACACATATTTTGTATGTTGTATTATGCACGATTTTCTTTTCAAATATATTTAGTTTTAATTGGAGTAAAGTTGACATATGGCATTCAATTAGTTTCAGGTGTACAACAAAGTGATTCAACAATTGCACACATTACAAAATGTTCACCACAATAAGTATATTGCCATATTACTAACTATATTTCCTATGCTGTACTTTTCATCCCTGTGACTTATTCATTTTATAATTGGAAGTTTGTGCCTCTTAATGCCCTTCACCCATTTTGCCCAAGCCCTACTCCCCTTCCTTTTGGCAATCACTAGTTTGTTCTCTATGAATCTGCTTCTCCCTTTGTTGCTATTGTTGTTTGTTTCCTTATTTGTTCGTTTTGTTTTGTTTTTAAGATTACACATAAGTGAAATCATAGGATATTTGTCTTTCTCTGTCTGGCTTGTTTTACTTAGCATAACACCCCCTAGGTGCATCCACATTGTCACAAATGGCAGGATATCATAACTTTTTATGGCTAAGTAATATTCCATTAAGTATAGTGTGTGTGAACTATATTTATATGCACTAAAACATAAAGTTACAATTGCAGTTTTATTCATCTCTTATTTTTAATATTTAACAATAATATATATGTGATATATATATATATATATATATATATATATATATATATATAAACATCTTTTTTATCCATTCATCTATCAGTGAACACTTAAGTTGCTTATATATCTTGGCTCTTGTAAATAATGCTGCAATAAACATAAGGATGCGTGCATCTTTCTGTATTAGCATTTTTGTTTTCTTCTGTTAAATGGCTAGCAGTGGAATTACTGGATCATATAGTATTTCTTCTTTCTTTCTTTCTTTCTTTCTTTCTTTCTTTCTTTCTTTCTTTTTTTTTTTTTTTTTTTTTTACCTCCATACTGTTTTCCAGAGTGGCTGCAACCAGTTTACATTCTAACAACAGTGCAAGAGGGTTCCCTTTTCTCCATATCTTCGCCAACACGTACTATTTCTTGTCTTGTTGATACTAACCATTCTGGTATCTCATTGTGTTTTTGATTTGCATTTTCCTGATGATTAGTGACACTGAGCCATTTTTTCATGTCTGTTGGCCACCTGTATGTCTTCTTTATTACGTACTGTATTCTTACAATAAAGTAATCTAGAGAAAAGAAAATGTTATTAAGGAAATCATAAGAAAGAGAAAATATGGCTATAGTGCTCTATTATATCAAAAAAAATCCATGTATAAGTGGACCCACACAGTTCAAACCTGTGTTGTTCAAGGTTCAACTGTATTTTGAATACCCAAAGTAGTGGTCTAATGGATTTTGGAGTGAATATTTGTAAGTAAGTGGTAGACTTTATTTCTGAACACTAAAATGACTGCTTTGAAGTTATTTTCCAAAACTCTTTTCCAAATTGTTCTGTAAGAGTTCATACAACTTCTCCAAGTATTTACTTCATATAGGAAAAATCTAGCACATTTATGTCTGATAATAGGAATAATCATCTCATTAAAAGACCAACACTTTACCTATATACATTCCTAAGTAGTACATTCTTAAGAAGTACAATCCTAGGAAGCACTAATCAAATTCACTTTTCAGTTGAGGTGTTAAAGTTCATCTCTATTCGCTAAAAGGCCATTTTTGATATAGAGACTGAGGTTGCTAAGGTGTATTTTTAAAATAGCATACAATTTATTTAGTGTCTATTTTTATTTACCACTTTTTCAGGGCCTGTGATTACACATTCATATTTTAAAAATGTGAGTGTTTTGCTCATGTGGATCCACTTTATCTTTTCTAGTTTGGGGAAATCTCTTATTTAGTTTGAAGGTAGACGACAAATTGCCCAAAGGAAGTACCTCAGTATCCCTATCACTGTTGAAAAGTGGAAAAGACTAGAGCCTTGGGAAATATGCAGCAGACTTTATTAGGCAATGGTTTTAGGAAACAGAAGTGAATTTTTTGTGTGTGCCAATATTTCCATCTTATTACAGATGGCTCTTTCTGGCAGAGGATAGGGGCAGAGGGAAGCCAATAAATTTGCCATCTTTTCCCTAAGAATATATGAATAATATAGCATATTGCTCTTAAAAATGAATTTTGCTGTCATTCTCTTAAAAATGAATTTTTGCCATTATTCCCTACTAATATTCGTTTTAGTTCCTCTGCAACCTTAACATTGCTCTACAAAGACAATATTTAAGCTCCATATTTCTTGTAAGGAAAACCATATATCACTATTGAGTAGATTTTTTTTCTCTCAGCCTTTCCTTTCTTAACAATGAAGTTAATGCTCCAAAAATGGATGGCAAAATCATTTTTAACTGGCAGTTGATGTTTATTCAATAAGCAACTTAAATCACTTCATGTTCTTTAAAAAAAAAGAACAAAATTAGAATTTAAGGTTACCTTACAAAGAATAATATGGGTAATTAATTGATATGATCAAAGATTATGACATAGTTTAATAATTTACAGTGGTAAAATTATTCTTGTGTAGTAAAAGCAATGGAAACGTGTGCAATTTAATATGCATGTTAATATATCACTAATACAATAACCAATTGAATGGGCTAACATCACATTTAATGTTTTATTCATTAAAATGGTAAATATTTTATATAACAATATTCTTTAAATAAGAACTAATCATATTCTACATAAATATTCTGTGGAAATAATAAGATTGTAGAAACAATAAGATTTTGATAAGCCAGAAACTTTGAGTTTTGATTTTCTAGTTATTTAGATATTAGTTCAAATATTCATTTTCTTTTAGCACTTTTAAAATAATCTTTCTAGAAATATTACTTGTTTTTTCTCTCTTGGTAAGTACACTGCAGTGAACACAGACTGAATATTTGGCTTCAATTTTATTTTTACCTTTATATAAGTATCTGAAAATCCTCAGGATCAACATTCTGAATATCAGTTAAAATTATAGTATATGGCACCTGTAATGATTTTATATAAAGAGAAGAGAGTCACTGGAATCTTTAGAATATTTGTTGCCTGCCACCCCTTATTTATTTAAAAAAACTTTTACTGAGTTTCTTAAATGTGCCAAACTCTGGGCAGGGCCAAACCCTGGGCAGCAACTTCAGGTATCAAGATGAATTTGACAGATGTTCAAAATCTAATGGAGAAACCAGATGAGCATCAAGCTAACTGAAAGTGGTATGACAGGAATGATTAATGTGGCTTAAACTATTATGGGACATAAGATAAATCTACATATTACCAAAAATTATAAAATTAAACTGATTTCATTTCAGTTTAAGGAGATTTTGAGGAGACCCATAAGCTATTATATAGGTCCCATGTGTCAGGTTACCGTCCAGATGAGTAGCAGAAAATGGAGTAAAATAATAAAAAATATTTTCCTAATTTTCCCTCATTAATGACAATTTTTGCAAGATTATGTAAACTGTCCATAAGCTGACTCTTCATTTTATAATTTCGTATAACCATTTTATAAAATTTCTGTCCTTTCTTTTTTTGCCAAAAATTGCTCTTCGTTTACCTACAAGGTCTGTGAGTCAGAGAATTAAAATACATGAATAGAATTTCAGAATCATGTGCACAAAAAACAAAACACTTTCTAGACAGCTTTCATGAAATCTATCACTTTTTATTTGAAAAGTCCATATTTAAACTTAAGGTTGACACTTTGTCCTTAATTCATGCTGCAGTGCTTCTAACTTCCCTACATAATAATGTGAGCTAAAGAATGTATTAATCTACGGTTCCTACTGGTGTCACGTGGTTCACGTACTTAGTGGTGATTCTTACATGTTTCTCTCTGGATACATAAATACATGCATACATGTCTATGTATATGCTTTTTGGGATCACAAATGAGTTAAAATGTCACACTTAGGTCTAAAATATGAACCTCAAATCAGATTCAGTAGTTTATCAGCTGAAATGATTTCTGTGGTAAGTGAAAATAACTGGAAGGCTCTAAAGGTTCTGAGAAGGTTTCATTAAATATATACACTCTTCAATTGCCCATTGGCACCTTCAATGTCACATGCACTGGTAATCAAGACAATGGCATGTTTCTTGCTAATCCAACCAGAATGTCATTCTGAGTGGCTATTTTATTGATGAGGTAAAAATCCAGTACATTTATCCCTGTAGTTTAAGCTCCCTGCTAGCTTTTTAATTAATTGGAGAAATTAAATATTTATCCAAAGAGTCAATAGATTTTGGCACAAATAAAGTCAAAGTTTCAAAGACTAATGAGTAATCTAAGAGAAGGAGACTTTAAAGATATGTCTAGAGTGTTTACTTGACTTGTCCAACTTTAGTAGCAAATTAAAAACCCTGAACATATGAGACTTTAAGTGATAATAATGATATATTCATGATTTTAAAAATTGCAAACATTAAGAGTGTAAGTGAAAAAGTACAAAGTTCCACCTATTTCCCCATATGACATACTATGCTCACTTTCTAGAGAAAACAGCTCACAGTAGTTTATTGGATATCCTTCCAGGAAATGTCTCTTTATATTTAACCATTTGTGTGGTTAATCCTTTTTCTATATAAATGGGATGATGCTTTTCGTTTATTATGAAATTTCCCTTTTTTTCCTAATTATATGTCTTAGATAACTTTAATGTCAGAACATATAGATCTATTGAATTCATTTTAACAATTGCACAAGACTGAATTTGTTCACCACTCTGGATGGATGAACGTTGATGGGTATTTTAGTTGCCATTTTGGTTTTTTATCATCCCCATTTTTGGACTGACTCAATGACTACTTTTTTTTATCAAGGCCAATTATTCATTTCTGGATTTGAGGATGGGTTAGGATGGTTTCCATGAGAAACATTAGGTCAAACTTGAACAGTAGAGTTGCCACCAGTAGTTAGTGATGTGACTTCAGACAGGATGGATTATCTTCCAGTGTTTCCATGATTAGATTTACAAGATGGATATATTTATAAAACAGGAACATTAGCCCTTGATTACAAAGTGCTTAGAAAACAGTGAAGCAATCTCTGTTGAAGTGTTTTCGTAAAAAGTAAATCTTTTTAAGATGTAAAGTAGATTGAACACCCATGCTCTTAGTAGAGTCATAAAATAAACTATTAGCTCAAACCTAAACAATGCTATGTGACTTGGTCATGGACAAAGAACTTAAGATAATTTTATTTTATTACCCTTAACTCATTCTGAGATTTAAGAGAAGTTTGAGATCTCACTGGGCAACAGGCAAGAGATAGAGTAGGTGCATCTGCCTCTCCTTGCTCCTTTAGTTACCGTGAACCCCACAAAAGCAATTCTACTCTCAGGAAGGCTTCTGAAGTTTTTAGTTATCTTTGCATATTGTTATCTACTGTATATTGTGGATAAAGATGAGTAAGGCGAATCAGCCATAAATTTAATTGTTTTGCCATGGGGCAATTGGGGAAGATTGGATCTTGCAAATACATATGACACCTAACAACATTCCTGACAGGTTTATAGGCACTCAAATGTTGTAATTCCCTGAAATAATATAGATAAGCAAATTAATTGTACTGTAGTAAAGACAATGGAATTATAGTAAAAGAAGTTCTCAGCAAGACATTTGTTTTACTATAAAACCATAAGAAAATTGTAAGAAAAACTGAGTTTACGTGTATATGTGTGTGAGTTGGTAAAGTTACAACTTAAAATGGTAGTTTGAGCAGTGCATTCTTTCCAAACGTTCAGATCCTCCTAACGGCTCTTATTTTATGAATGTTTGTATTCTATGGATTTTTGCCCCTGAGAGTAAAAAGTGAAATAAGTGTAGATATTTTATCTCTTTGTTCCATGCCTCAGGCAGCCCTTGGGAGGTCAGGAAAGGGAACAAGTGTGGCCAGATGGTTTTTACTGTGTGCTCAAAGTTTGCCTTGACCCTTCTGTTTGCCGGTTCCTCACCACCCATCAATTAAAATTGGTATGGGAACTTTTCAATATAACCTTATATATATATTTCTACTAAGCTTTATTCTTTCCCCCTCGGTTTAAGTGTTCACAACTAATTAGATTCTTTAAAAAAATATCTGAAATCGCTGTGCAGCTATAAAAAAGATGAGGAAGTTTTTCATCTACTGATATAGAAAGATCTCCCGGATATACTGTTGAGTAAAAAGAAAGAAAAAAAAAAAAAAAAAAAGAAAGGGGCAAAGCAGTGAATTTAGAATGTTATCTTTTATGTGAAAAAGAGAAGAAATTAAAATACATATATAGCTTATAATTGCTGTGTCTGTATAAATAATTTCCTTGAATTTGTGTAGAGACTATGGAAAGGACACATAAAACCAAAGAGTGGGAATGGGGCAGGCACAGGGGAGGGAGCTAAGAGTGTTTGAGATGGACCATGACTTTTCAATACCCTTTGTATTTATTGATTTATATTTTCAACTTTGTGAATGAATTACCTATTCAATAGATATGATTAAATGGAAAAAAAAAAAAAAAAAACAACAACCTTGTTTTAACTCCACAGTGCAGGTAGCAAAGCACACTGGAAACAGCATAGACTATAAACCTGAGGAGTGTGACATTTTGTAGCACATTTGCCTCCGGGGTCTATAACTTAGGACAAGTCGTGGAGACTCAATCTTCCTCCCTTCAGTGTCCTTACCTGCTGCAGAGGAAGAGGTTGCAATAGATTATCTCCTGCCCTGGCTGTCATTTCAAGCTATATTTTAATTGATCAACGGTTGTACATAATCTAGTGCTACTAGATTAGTGCCATAGGCCACTGAAAGCGTAGAAACAGATATCCTAAGGTATTTTCCATCCAAAAAGTTGTCCTAATATTTCTTAGAAGAGGTCCATTCTATACTCTTCCTCTAGCCATATTTTTAAAAGGTAGGGACGTTGCATAAAATAATCTCTCTTACAATTGATTATAGAGCAGTTTTCCTTAAAGGCGTTCAACTTTTCAACAAAATTTTAACCTAAAAATATGCCCTGATAAGAGTCATAGAATGATGAAGCACCAACTATGTGCTAGGTAATGTGCTAGGAACTTTACTTCTGTAATTTTCACGCCAGTCCTACAAAAGTTGTTCCTCTATCATCATTTGTACCTGAGGAAATAAGGCTTAGCGACATTTAGGCCATGGAATAGACAATCTATGTGTAAAACTTGAGTGTCAACAGAATATATTAGGAAAGGTAAGGAAAATGAGTATTAACATCTCTCTGTGGAATATGTTAGCCGTAGCCCTGTCTGGAGGCAATGAAAGACTAGATAATGTCCTTGAGTCTCTCCCCTGACAGACTGGGCTGGAGAGAGGGTGTGTCATGGGAGCTTCTCCTCTGTGCAGCCTCCCACGGGCGTGCCCCACAGAGGGACGCCCTGGGGCGCTCACTTAGTGATGCTCACACGCATGGGAGCAGGCAGGCAAGAAAAACACACACATAGGCCATACCCAGAGGCACAAAAAGAGAAGGAGACACATGTAGGATGTATGTGAAACCCAGAACCCGTGCCATCAGAAACCCAGATGCTGAGACACCCACTGTCAGGCCTCTGATACAGTGACGGAGGCCCACCGAGGAACACAGGGAGTGGGACCCCAGGTACCAAAGACACCCAGGAACAGAGAAAGAGTGTCCCTTAAGTGGAGACATGGAGACATGCATACAACAGATGGAGAAGAGCACGCCCTGGGCCAGGGGCACGTGTAAGCAGAGCCAGGTATGCAGAGAAGCAGCAAGACGCAGTTGGGCAGATCTCATATATTCAGAGCCATGGACACACAAAACAGTGAATGACGTCACTCCACAGAATGAAATCTGCTTAACTAGACGGAAATTCACACGCACTTAAACACACGGAGCAGAGGGGACGTCGGCGCCCAAAGAGATGCACACACACACACACACACGCACAGACACACACACACTAAGGAGGAGAGAGATGTGGATACCCCAGGCTTGAAGACAAAACGAGTAAGACTTTAGTTCTCACCAGAATAGTTCAAAAGCTTCCCTGCTTCCCTGGCTCCCACTCTAGGCAGGGGGCCAGCGATCCCTCTTTTCCCAGGACACAGATGGTGCCGCCACCCTTAGATCACTGTGCTATGTTCTTATTGTATTTTTATACTTCTGTTTATTTCATTATGTTCTGGGAGCATATTTCTCTCACTGTTTGACATTTATACCCCTTAGATATTCCTTGATAATTTTTACATCTTCCTTACATGACATTCCTTAATTTTTTCCTAGAAGTCTGTTCTGAACTATTTCAGGTCGAGTTCATTGCTTTGTCTAAAAGCTGTTTCTTCCTGCCAGCCCTAGTTTTACACATACAATGCATCCCTGTTCTATGAGACCGTGAGGTGAGTCTGCTCGGGAATACGTGAACCTCAAAGAATCCAAACTATTTCAGGATTAAATACATTTCAAACAAATACGATGCGAAATATTTCAAGATAGAGGTTATTTCTTGCCCAGATTTCTAAATACTAAAGCAAAGGGATGGAGCCATTTCTTACTGTCAATGCCATGTAGATGTATTATTATATATGTATACATGGGTTCATATGTATGATGTATATGTTTGGATACCTGTGTTTATAACATATCTATCCAGATCACTCATCTACCTATCTATCCATCTATCTAATCTGTCTCTCATCTAAAGTATTGTCACAAAATAAAGCTTTATTTGGGAATAAGCCACTGTGTTTCTTCCAGGTATTTTCTTCTCAAGGAGGAGGCACCATGTCAGTCACATGGGTATTTCTAGCTGGTGTGTGTGGTACCTAAGTATCCTAAGCATGTACGCGATGTTGTCGATTTTAGATCCATGTAGACCTTTTCATTTTTCTCCTCAGTGAGAATTAAAATAGGACAAGATTCAAAAATCCCCCAAATAGGAAAGGGGGCTAGATCCCAAGTTTTCCTCAAAGTGCGTTTCCTAGAACGCATTCATCATTCCTTTGCTGAACTCCAGACTGAACCTTGAACAATCTCAAGAGAAGAGGAACTCTAGACTGAGCCCTGAGCGATCTCAAAGGAAAGAGGCGATAGGAATTGTCATTTGTGATAAGATCCCTGAGTTTTTTTTTGTTGTTGTTGTTTTTGTTTTTTAATGTACACATGTTGGAGAAGCACTGTCTAGAGAACTGAATTTTACTGATTTTCTTACAGGGATTAATCTGAAAAATATGTTTAAATACAAAGAGAGGGTCATGAGGGAAAGGGCTCTGCTTTGAATCTTGCACAATGTAATTGTCCTGAATATTTCTATCTATTCATTTTTATTTCTTTCCTTTTGTTTTTAATGCTGAGCCATTTTAGTCTTTTCTATGTACCTGTCCTATTATGAGTTTTGTCACTGCTCTTCCGCTTAATAAAAAATTGTCTGCAATAATTAAGCTGCCGCAGAAGCAAATTTTCCATTTCGACAAAGTAATGTTGAAAATCATTCATTCTCAGTGCGAAATTATCTTTAGGTGAATCACAAAGGATAAATGAGCTCATTATAAGCAATTAAAACATTAGATACTATTTCTTAACATGAACCAGAAGGGGTGAGTTTACTACTAAATAAATACAGATGCATCCACATTCAAAGGAAAAAAATGTAGTAATGGTAACTTAGAAAACACATATTGGGGTGATTATTCTCTTATAAGAAGGATTTATTTATCCAAATAATTCACCACAGGGTGCCAACATTGTAGCCTTTCTTAGTGTATTTCAAATTTAGAAACTGATTCATGTGCAAATTTCTAAACACATCTCTTGCCTAAAGTCAATTGCATATTTTTTTTTTTTTTTAATTTTTATTTATTTATGATAGTCACAGAGGGAGAGAGAGGCAGAGACATAGGCAGAGGGAGAAGCAGGCTCCATGCACCGGAAGCCCGATGTGGGATTCGATCCCAGGTCTCCAGGATCGCGCCCTGGGCCAAGGGCAGGCGCCAAACCGCTGCGCCACCCAGGGATCCCCGCATATTTTTTTATTGCTTTAAATTTTAATACAGCTGTTTCTAGCTTTCTATATTAGAATAAAAATTCTGCAATATTAAAGAAGTGGCTGTTTATCTAAATGTGAAATATTTTACAAAATCGAGTGTGATTTCTATATATTTTTTTTAAAAAGTGCTTTCGTTGTAAAAATACTAGAGACCAAATGCAAAAGTTTTCATATTTATATAAGTAAATATTTTTTCTTCAAAGGCAATCTTAACTGCCAATAGCAAAATACTAGTATTGGATATGTTATCTTTGATAAATATTATTATTCCGGGTTATCTTACAAAAAGTAGCTTGATTTGAGGCATTTTAATAGCTTAAAGGAAGAATGAAAATGCAGGAAAGGAGAAATCAATAAAACATGGAGCCTCTTATCCCATATTGATTCTTATAATCCAGCAACCATTAAATACTTGAGAGATAAGCCCCTTTTAAGATCACATGTTTATATTTTGGAGATCAAATACCTTAATTTTGCTCATGGGCTTCCCAAAACACAATCCATGCACAACATAGGATGTAAGCTTTCAGTGGCCATGTTTCCTATTGCAGGTGCTCTTAAACTGAGCATCTTAAAGTCACATTGTGAGTGGAATCACTCTCAAGCAGCTATTTCTTGCACTCATTTTTACCTTCTACAAAAATTTTTGGTGTGTTAAAAGTATAAAGTATTAGATGTACTAGCTTATCCCAAACCTGTCAACTCTCTCCTTAACGAGTAATTATTACAATGGAAATAAAGAGCTGCTATGGCATTTTGCTTTTAAATTCTCTGCACTTTTTTTTTCTAATGCTACAAATTCAGACCTGAGATTTTGCCAAAAAAGAAAGTGTTTTTAAAATTCTCATTAGCTCGTAATCAATTTCAAATCTATAATGGCTAAATATTAAACATATTACTAATTACATCCAGAACCTTTACTTTTTCAAGGCACCAAGGAAATACCTATTTTTTTTTCCTCTTGCAATTTGTCAATTAATATAGTTTTCTAAATGTTGGATTTAGTGTATTTTAATACTAATTTTTAATAGACCCTTAAAATATGCCAGACGCTGTTCAAGAGCTACACATATATTACCACCTTCAATCTCAGAAACCATGCTATGAGCTTTTTCTTTCTTCTTTCTTTCTTTCTTTCTTTCTTTCTTTCTTTCTTTCTTTCTTTCTTTCTTTTCTTTCTTTCTTTCTTTCTTTCTCTCTCTCTCTCTCTCTCTTTCTTTCTCTTTCTTTCTTTCTTTCTTTCTTTCTTTCTTTCTTTCTTTTTTTTTTTTTTTTTTTTTAGCCTCCATACCTAGCACGGAGCCCAACGCAGGGCCTGAACTCATGACCCTGAGATCAAGGGTCAGATGCTTAACCGATTGAGCCACCCAGATGTGTTATTTCTGTCTTCAATCTACAGATGGAAAAATTGGAGGCCAAAGTTGTCAAGTGACTTTCCAAATGTCTGACAATGGGGAGGATGGTGGAGTCAGAGTGTGACATCAGGGATCCTGATTCCAGAACCTGTGTTCTTGATAGGCACCTACGGAAGCAAGATGATTTTAATTAGAAAAAAAAAAATGTATACATGGGCTTTATTCTTTAAGATAATGTAAATATTCTTCTTTTGAATACACGATGCAGCCAGTGCTTTGGTCAGTCTTGACATTTATAGTGAGCAGTCCCCAACTATTTGCAGCTCAGTTAATGCCAATAATATATAAAGCTTTCGTATTACACATGAAAGACGTTTGCAGTGTGTTCACAAACACCATATTATTTGATTCTACAGCAGCTTCCCTTCCTTCCTTTTTAGAAGACATCGCCTTCCTTTTTACAGCTGAAGGAAGGCTCAGAGATATGAAGTGACTTGAACAATGTCTTATACTTTATCATCTAGTTAAGTGGCAGGGCTCCAACTAGAACCCAGCTGTGTTATTAATTTGGGCTCTTACTTGAGAACCCGACAGCTGTCATTCTGAAATGAACCATCTCGTGCTGCTGAGGCCTCCGGCTCCTGCATGAGCAACTGCCTCACAGTCTGGGGCAGGGGCCTGGGGCCCACACCCTGGGACTAAGTAACAAACTGAGGTTCAAATTTCATGTTCTCCATTTGAACAAACCACATTTCCTGCCCTTTCTAGACTGTTTTGTGCCCTGCCTACTTACCCAATGTTAGGGACGAGACGTTTATAAGATTTGGTCCTAATGCAGAGCATATTACTTGCACGTCGTTTTATTTTATTTGTTGAATTCTGTATCCACAACCTTGCTTTTTTTTCTCCTCATACCATAAAAGAGTTACCTAGCATGGTTTTATACTTCCTCACATTTGTAATTGTTTCATTTCTATTTTTTTTCTTCATCATCTCAGCGAACCTAATGCCATGTAAAAAATTAACAGCGAAGTTTACTCTGAGTGGTTAGAGTCTCAACTATACATATCTACGTATATACATCACATAGATCTATGGCTATGTATGGATACACAACTGTGTGTGTGTGTGTGTGTGTATCCCATTAAAACACTCTTAGATTTTAACTGCTTTTCTATTAATCTCTGTAAATTTTATTGACATTTTATGATACCTTATGAAAGCACAGAATAAGTCTTTTTTTAAGATTTATTTATTTATTTATTTATTTATTTATTTATTTATTTATGATAGACATAGAGAGAGAGAGAGAGAGAGAGAGAGAGAGGCAGAGACAGAGGAGGAAGAAGCAGGCTCCATGCCGGGATCCCAACGTGGGACTCGATCCCGGGACTCCAGGATTGCGCCCTGGGCTGAAGGCAGGCGCTAAACCACTGAGCCAACCAGGGATCCCCACAGAATAGTCTTAATGGTGTGAATTCCAGAAAAATATAGAACTTGTCTCACATCCTGGCTCCTTACTTATTAGATAGAAGATACTGGAAAAATACAGTTTTTCTAAGCCCCAGATTCCCCTCCCAATCTCCCCACAAATGGAATAATAATTCTGAGACTGGAATAGTTGTGAGGAGTCAATAAGATAATCCTTATGGGGTAGTTGGGGCACCCGTATGGCACAGTTGGTGAGGCATCCGTCTCTTGGTTTTGGCTCAGATCTCACCTGGTCTTGAGATTGAGCCACCATTGGCTTCTCGCTCAGCATGGAGTCCACTTGGGTTTCTCTCTCTCTCTCTCTGCTCCTCCCTAGCCCCCACACCCTGTGTGCTCTCTCTCTCAAATAAATAAATAAATATTTTAAAAATTTCTTGTGGAGTGGTTAACATAGCATCAGGTTCTTTGAACAAGTTCATTAATTTCTATTTCCCAAACTGAGGTTCAAATTTCATGTTCTCCATTTGAACACGAAGATATGAAATGAAGATAATCACTGCCTATCTCATAGAAATAGCTAATACTTTGCTTGGCCGTTTACTTTGTATCATGTAAGCCATTTGGTAAATTGACTCATTTAGTTCTTACATCAGCTCTATAGGGAGGTACTGTGATTAATTATGTTTATTTTGCAAATGAGGAAATGAAGACAGAGAAATTAAGATCACAGAGCTTGTAGTAACTACAGACAGGATTTGAAACCAGGTAGCATATTTTTAGAAACTATCATTTTAATTACTGTGTCATATTCCTTGGCTTATAATTAAAAATATATGAAAATTCATTATATGCTAGACATGTAAAAATAGATGCTCAATTTATGACTCATTCAGAAAAATTCTTTCTACCAAGTTGTCCTTGTCAAAATGTGGAGTTATGTATAACTAGCAGGAAAATTATTCTTACATGAAGAAGTACTTGAACATAATCTTCCTGGAGATCATTGGTGGAAAATAATGTTTATATAGCTATAACTATTGCTATGCACCTTCTAGGATGCTTGGCGCTCAGGAGACTTCAAAAATCATACATACGATTATCTTCTGAGGAATAGTCTGGTAAATTTGTTTCAATACTTTTCAAAGTGAGTATGAAATACCATAATTACCTTTTTGTCAGAACGCTCTGGTAATAGACTATTTAGGGAGAATGATGAAATATTGGACTTTAATTAAATGTTTCTACATTAAGCAATGGGGGACTGGGTCAAATACATAAGTTCAGTGAAAATAGTTGCGATATCTCTACTTTAGACATTAGTACATATTAAAAGCAAATTAGTGTTACATTGAGACAATATGGTGATAATTATCATTATTATTTTTGTACTCTCTTTATACATCAGGCACTAAACTAGGTATTTCATGTCCATGATCTCAAATCCTTATAACATAGCCCTGTTAGGTGGAGATTGTCCACCTTTACATTTAAAGAAACTGAATAATACAGAGTTAAGAAAGTTACAAAAATCACATAACTAATAGCTGAGCAGGAACAGCCTAATTCTAAAGTCCTTTTTGTTCAGCACATATTGCACTAGGAGGCACATGTGTGAGTGGACGGGTGTGTGTTTGTGTGTGAGAATATGTTTTAAAGATTTGATTTGAGGCAATAAATAAAAGAAACATGAAAGGCGAACAAATACTTAATTTTACATCTCTATATTAAGCCCTTTACTAGGCACTTTGAATTCTTATTATAACAATATTGAGGGTGAAGTGGCACTGTGTTCCTGATTTTATGAAGTTAAAAATACATGTCCAAGTTTATACAAGTAACACATGAAAGAGCTGTTTCCTGACCAATTAGAACATAGTCACAATATTAAGTAATGTTAGTATATATTTTAGGAAATACATTTTAGAGTTATAGACCTCTAGGCTTGGAAATCTCTTTGAAATTAATCTAGAGGAAATATTAAAATACTAAAATTGCTAGTTATGAAGGATATCAGCCTATAGCACTCTAGGTGGGTGCTGGGAGCACCTGCTATGCCAAACATTAATTATGGTACAGTAAGGGGACCCGAGGAGTGGTTAGAGCCAAAGCATCTTAAGTGCTGGAGTAGAGGGACTTCAAGGTTCTAGACGGTAGTCGTATAACCGATCTATAGAGCATTTCACTGTCATCAGCCTCTACAGCCATCTATTCCCCTTAGCGATGGTTTTTCTTTGAAGTTAAGTTGATTACTTTAATTTTTTCATACTTTAATTATTCCATACATCATTCAGTTTAGCAATATATAGTACTGGGAAATTGTTTTAATAACTTTTTACTTATTTGGTTTAAACTCTAGGATCTTTGTTATTCCAACTCCGTTGTTTTGTTTTGTTTTTCCCTTTTAAAGTCATTTCTATAAATATCTGTTTGTTTTTTAAGATTTTATTTATTTGAAAAAGAGGGAGAGAGAGAGAGAGCACAAGCAGGGAGAGTGGAAGAGGGAGAAGCAGGCTCCTCGCCAAGCAGGGAGCAAACTTGCAGCTGAATCCCACGATCCCTGAGATCGTGCCCTGAGGTGAAGGCAGACACCCAACTGACTGAGTCATCCAGGCGCCCCTATAAATATTTATTTTTATTTCAATTTTAACCTCAATGACATCTAAGTAAAATATTGGTTAGAGGAGTACTAAAGGCTTTATAGTTATAATGATGGTGGCCCTGTTTTGTTTATTTAAAAGATATCTATGCTACATCCGATACCTTCACATTCATTTTTTTCCCCTTTTTCTCTGCTTGTCTTTGTCATGTGACTTAAGGTAAAGGAACTAACGAGATCAAGTGATAGGAAACCTGAAATCTAGACTAAGCTCTGCTTTTAACCAGCATTGGGGCCTGAGAAAAATGAGTTAACACTTTTTTTGAGGATTTGTGGAGTTTGGAGGACTGTGAGGACTTAGTCAGTAGGGTCCTTTCTAGCTATAGCATCCTATGACTCTGGGCATATAATCACTGGATTCATAGGTGGTTTTTTTTATAATAAACTTATCATTTGTTGTATCAGGCAAGCTTATTATTTATTGTATCAGGCAGGAGGGAGCACAGGAGATTGCATGGTAAGGGAGAATCAATCCATGTGGAATTGAATGCGCAAGGAGGAAAGAGAATGAAATAGTTCACTGAGGACGAGATATTTAGCGAGGAGAGACATGTTTGAGACTGGAAACTGTCCCAGTGTCACTTCAGGGGAACACACACAGTCTAGCTCGTTTAGGACTTTAACAGTAGAGGTCTTGACCTTACTGACTTATTTCCCAATGAGACGCACTTAGAAAAAAAAGATAAAAAATTACTGGCTCAAATTATTTATCTTATTTATGGAGAAAAAATCTAGTAATGTCCAGGAAGTAAGATATTTTCACAGTCAGGTCTTGCTGAGCACTATAGAACTGTCTCTAGTTCATATCTTGAAGACAACAGTTCAGGCCAAAACACACAACAGTACTCCTTCTTCTCAATATGCAAAAATATTTACAGGGTATATTAGATGAGGTTCCCTATTCTTATCATCCTCCTTTCCTCCTCTTTGAGGTGAGCTGACTGTAGCTAGAACTTTAAGAAATCAACTGTATAAGACAAAGCATACAAGAGGTGAGGGTGAGGTCATTTTTGTGCAACAGTGACAAGACTCGCAATGGAAAAAGATGTACTCTGTTTTTTTTTTATTATTTTCTTTCTTTCTTTTCTTTCTTTCTTTCTTTCTTTCTTTCTTTCTTTCTTTCTTTCTTTCTTTCTTTCTTTCTTTCCTTCCTTCCTTCCTTCCTTCCTTCCTTCCTTCCTTCCTTCCTTCCTTCCTTCCTTCCTTCCTTCTTCTTTCTATTGTGGGAGCATTTAGTTGTATACCTTAGCAGATTTTTTTAATGATTTTATTTATTTATTTATGAGAGACACACAGAGAGAGGCAGAGACACAGGCAGAGAAGCAAGCCCCATACAGGGAGCCCAATGTGGGACTCGATCCCCAGACCTGGAATCACACCCTGAACTGAAGACAGATGCTCAACCACTGGCTACCCAGACATCCCAGCAGATTTTGATTATACAGTACAACAGTATCAACTTTGGTAACCCATGTTATACATTTCAGACCTTACCTATTTTATAACTGAAAGTTTTTACACTTTCCCCCCAAATCTCTTCCCATTTCACCCACTCTCCAGACCCTGGCAAGCATTTGTTTTTTACTATTTCTATGAATATGACTTCTATTTTCTTATTTTTAATTTTTTTAGAATCCACATATAAGTGATACCGTACAGTATTTGTCTTTTTATATCTAGCTTCCTTCACTTAATGTTCTCCAGGTTCATCCGTGTTACTAAAAGTGAAATAATTTTAAGTCTGAATAATATTCCATTGTGTATATATACACCACCTTTTCTTTATCCATTCATTTGCTGATGGACGTTTAGATTGTTTCCATACCTTGGCTATTTTGACAATGCTGCTGTGATAGCTCATCGAGATCATGGTTTAATTTCCTTTAGATATATAACCAGAAGTGGGATTGCTAAATCATAATCATATTGTAGTTCAATTTTTAACTTGTTGAAGAACCTCCATACTGTTATCTACACCAGTTTGCATCCTTATCAACAATGTACAAAGGTCTGCTCTACTCCAGATTCTCATCAGCATTTCTTATTTCTCATCTTTTGGTAATAGATGTTCTAACAGAGGCGAGATGATATCTCATTATGGTTTTGATTTGTATTCCCTAATGATTAGTGATGTTGAGCACCTTTTCATGTACCTGTTGGTCATATGTAGGTCTTCTTTAGGAAAAAATGCCTAGTTAAGTTTTGAATGTTTTAAATTGGGTTGAGTTGTTTTTTTTTTTCTTTGCTCTGTTTTGTTTTACTACAGAGTCGTATGTATTTCTTGTATATTTTATGTATTAACCCCTTATTGAATATGTGGTTTGCAAATGTTTTCTCCAGTTCTGTCGGTTGCCTTTTCATTTGTTGATAGTTTCTGTGGTGTGGAGAAGTTTTTCAGCTTAATGCGGTTCCCTTATTTATTTTTGTTTTTGTTGTCTTTGCTTTTTAAAATTTTTATTTATTTTAATTTTTATTTATTTATTTTTTTGGTTTTGGTATCCAATCCAAAAAATTATTGCCAAGGCCAATGTCAAGGACTTCACTTACTATGTTTTCTTCTAGGGGTTTTATGATTTCATGTCTTACATTCAAGTCTTTAATACATTTTGAGATTATTTTTGCGTGTTATATAAGATAGGGGTCTAGTTTCATTCTTTTGTTTATTTCTCAGCATCACTTATTGAAGAGACTATCCTTTCTCTGTTCTATATTATTGGCTCCTTTGTTGAAAATTAATTGACCACATATGCTTAGGTTCATTTCTGGAGTCCCTATTCTGTTCTATTGATCTATGTGTCTACGTTTTATACCAATACCATAGTGATTTGATTACAATAGCTTTGTAACATAGTTTAAAATCAGGAAATATGGTGCCTCCAGCTTTGGTGCTCTTTCTCAGAATTGCTTGGGCTATATGGGGTCTTTTGTGGTTTCATACAAATTTTAGAATTATGAGTCCTATTTCTGTGGAAAACACCATTGGAATTTTTTTAAAGATTTATTTATTTATTTATTTATTTATTTATTTATTTATTTATTTATGAGAAAGAGAGAAAGAGGCAGAGACACAGGCAGAGGGAGATGCAGGCTCCATGCAGGGAGCCTGACATGGGACTCGATCCCGGGTCTCCAGGATCCCGCCCTGGGCTGAAGGCGATGCTAAACCGCTAAGCCACCAGGGCTGCCCACCATTGGAATTCTGAGAGGGATTGCATTGCATCTGTAGATCACTTTAAATAGCATCGACATTTTAACAATATTCTTTCAACTTATGAACATGGAATATCTTTCCATCTATTTATGTCCTCTTCAGTTTCTTTCATCAAGGTCTTATAGTTTGCAGTGTACAGATCTTTGCTTCTTAAATTTAGTACTTCATATTTTAACCTTTTTGATGTTGAGTGAGATTGTTTTCTTTTTGATCTAAGTGAGATTTTCTTAATTTTTCTTTCTGATATTTCATTTTTATAAAAATACAACTGATTTTTGTTTATTGATCTTTTTTTCCTGCAACTTTACTGAAATTGTTTATTAGTTCTGACAGTATTTAGGTGGAGTCTTTAGGATTTTCTACATATAAAATCATGTCACCTGCAAATAGAAGTTATTTTACTTCTTCTTTTCCAACTTGGACACTTGTTATTTCTTTTTCTCCCCTATTGCTTTGAACAAGATTTCTAGTACTATGTTGAATAAAAGTGCTGAGAATGGACATCCTTGTCATGTTCCTGATCTTGGAGGAAAAGCTTTCGTCATTTCACCATTGGCTATGATGTTAGCTGTGGACTTATTATATGGCCTTTATTATTTTGAGATACATTTCCTCCGTGTATTAGTTTGTTGAGAGTTTTTATCATGAAAATATGTAATGTTTTGTCTAAATGCCTTTTCTACATCTATTGAGATGATCATTTTAGCCATCATTTTGTTAATGCAATATATCATATTAATTAATTTGTTAATGCGGAACCATCTTTGCATCTCAATCCATCATGATATATGATTTTTTTTACGTATTTATGAATCTGGTTTGTTAATATTTTATTGAGTATTTTTGCATCTATGTTCATTGGAGATATTGGCCTGTGATTTTCTTTTCTTGTGGTGTGCTCATCCGGCTTTGCTATCAGGTAATGCTGCCTCATAAAATGAGTTTGGAAGCATTCCATCCTCTTCGATTTTGGGGAAGACTTTAAGAAAGGCTGGTATTAGTTTCTCTTTAAATATTTGGCAGAATTCAGAAGAGATGTATTTTGTAAAGCCATGTAATGAAGAGATAAAATCTGGAAAGATTGAGGAGAGTCTTACGGTTCACTCTGGGTCATTTAGCCTAAAATAATAAAGAAACAGTATAAAATTTTAAAGTAATGAAACAATGGAAATGGTGTTTAATGAACACTAATCTGAACTGCATTTTTTTTAAAAAATTGAAATGACTTGTTTCCATTTTGAATAAAAAAAATCTTTTTTTGCTCATGAATTTCTAAAACATCAAAATGAGTGTTAAACTATATTTAGTTTTCATCTGTCTTGTTATAGCTATTTTAAAATTCACAGTACAAGTTTTTTGTATACGCTCTTGAGTTCCTGTTCCCTTGGAACGCTTGCAATTTTAGTCTTAGAAGGAGTTGAATGTGTGTACATTTTAGCTGATGGTGATTAAATCTTTTTCTTTTTGGGTTTGCCACTATTATTATCTGCAACTTTAAAAACCTATGGCATACAAAATGGCTTGGGAGACAGTCTAGAGTCTAGATGACAGTGGGAGCAATAACTATGGGGTTAGTGCAATAATTCAGGCACGTGATAATATGGCCACAGACAAGGCCAATAATAGAGAGTTTTGGAAGAACATGACAGGAATAAAATTGGAGAAGCAGAGGGAAGTTATAATTCTGGAAGTAAAACCTATAGGGGAGGTAAAACTCACCTTGAAGTAGACCTGGTGGCCATTCCATTTATGCTGAGAAGGGGGCTGATATCCAAGTAAAAATCATCTACAGAATATCTATCTTTTTCTGAATATAAGAGTACTTAAGATATGTTAATTCTCATTTTGTTAATTTTTAAGCAAAATGAATATAACTTTAAATATGTGCTTAATAAAAAACTTTAAGATATTCATAAAATTTTAGATATGCTGGAGTCTTAGATTTCTCTTTTTGGTGATATTAATCTTATTTGCAAACAAGGAATAGAGAACAGTTATAGACTCTTTTTCCATCATCTAATTTCTTTTAATGAAATTATTTTCATCTGATAAGAATATAACGCAGGCTTCTGTGTAAAATATTCTCTGCCCTGTGATTTGGAGTGACTTCACCCATTTCTGATTTTCTCTTTAAGATTCAGATAGGGAAGAATTTGTCAGTGTGTGCACAAACCCTTTAAAGGCCTTTCTATTGATTTTAGGGTTAAGACAAAAATCCACAGGCTAGAGATGCTGCACCTCAGTCTCATCTCCTGTTACTCTCTGTTTCCCTTTGTCAGTCTCACTAACCCCAGACTCCCTCTAATTTTAGGGCCTTTCTTGCTGGAATCTTCTTTCCACCCTACCTGCCCATTCCCAGCCTCTTTGCTTGCTTAGAATGGAGCTATGCTTCAGGCCTCAGACTATATTGCACTTGCTCAATGAAGATCTCCTAGGTTCAGCTAGGTCACCTTGCACAACCTCTCAGAACACCAAGACTTTTTTTCTTAACACCATCTGTAAATATGTGTTTTTGTGTGTGATTATTTACTTAATGGCTCTTTATCTGACGAGATTAATTTTCATGAGGGCTAGGGTCTTGCTTGTGTTGCTCACCATGTACACTGGGGATCTGGAATAATATATATTTGGAAAAGCTGGACGACTAAATACTGGCAGCCACGCCAAGGAATTTGGACTCTTGGTGCCATCTCAGTCCTCAAGCCCTACTGAAAGAGCTCTGAGCATCTGGTGGCACTTGTGTCCCCACCATACGCAGGCACATCTCTGGATAATATGTGGAAAGGCAGGTCAGTGGAGACTATGATTTCACAGTGTGCAACAGGATTTATACAACATACAGCTACGTTGCTCCAAATGAGAAGGGGGCATTATTCTGACATTCTTCATGCTATAAAATACTGCATGTGCATTTTTTTAAAAAATCAAACAAATGTAGTGTTAAAAAAATAATGAGCTTGTGCAAATTTAGTGATGCTCAGATTAAGAGTTAGCCTATTTTACTTACTTTTTATCTACTTAAAAATATTTCCCCAGATCCTATCATGTTTGTTCTAGACAGGATTTGCTTTTGACTTCAAAGTATTGTAATAAAGATAATTTTATGAAAAAACAACTTGTTTTTCTTATTAATATGAATGAGCTCTTCTCAATGTATTGGATCCAAAATTTCTCTTTCCTTTTTTCCTGACCTTAACATCAAATTTTCTTTTCCCTAAAAGTCATGTTTTAAGCGTGCTCTGCCTCTGAAGAACTGAATCTGTTTTTTGTTCACGTAGGTGTTTTCTTCTAACACAAAAATAAACAAAGAGCATGTCTGCTGCTTTTATACCCTTGGAACCTGCTCCTTTCTACAGCATTTGAACCACTAGCCTAAACAGGTAGCTCTCCGAAAAGATACTCAAACATCATGCAGGGCATAGTAGAGCCACCAAAATTCACACAGATAGAGATTCTTTAAAAACTATGAATTCTCTCGAAGTTTGCTTCCAATATTTCATCACAGCAGTTTGCATTATATTTTTATTTTCTCAAAATGCATATTTGTGACATTGCACAATAGAAAAAGTATTGAGAAAATTATTTTCAGCTATGATTTCTTTATTCATACAATTGATGGTTTAAAAAGTGTGATAATCTTTAGTTAATATAGTAATATCAAATTAATGAGTATTACTCTGAATCAGTCACTTTCACTCATTTCCGTATTCTCAAGAGTTGTGTATTGTAGTTATATAAAATTCACCAAATTTCAATAGGTAAAATTTACTACCTTTTTAACAACTCCAGCTGTTGTGATAACTGATTTCTTTGAGTCATTGTATTTTAATGTTTATCAATTTGGAAAAAAATCAAATACAGTAACACACTACTGTCTTTATTGTCAATGTCCTGAATTCTGACATTGTCTTCCACCCAGAGTAGACATAATTAGATTCTTACATTATTGATTCTAGTTTCTTAAAGACTAAGAATATTCCTGAAAAGATTTAAATGGCCTCCAATGGCAACATCCTTAAATTTCCCCATTCTGTGGAAATAGCCTTAGGAATTCCATGGAGTCAGTTTACCTCCAAGTCTGGTGGGGAAAGAATAGAGCAAGGTCATTAGCCAGGGCTCTTCACCTATCACAATGGAACTCACAGGAGCCTGGAGCTCTAAATAATCCTAAAATTTTCAAAGACTTGTTCTCCTAAGAAGGACACATTTCTCATGGCCAGCTTCCTAAGTCAGGAGCTAATAATACCCTCAACCTGCTTGCCTTTTGCAGATATGTGTGACACAAAGTACAGATAATTTCTGCTGAATTGAACCCATAATGAAGGAATTTATAATCAGTTCTAATGTATTTGAGACCTAAAGTATATTAGCCCTTCATCAAAGAGAATGATAAAAAGCGGCATTAATATGGGTGGATAGTAATTATTTCGAGGCCTCATAATTATTCTCCGGTTAACTAGAGAGAAATGCTGATATTTTTATTCCTTTTTTTAAAAAAATAAAAGGCACTGTGGTCAGATCCTAAAATATAAGACTGCATCATAAGTCCTTTGTAAAGGCCAACATTTTGAATTATGCTTATATTAAAGGCAAAGAAACTCTTTGGGATTTAAATGAGTTCAGAGTTCATGGTTAGGAGTTCCCTTTACCTTCATGATTAGGAATTCCCTTTACCTTCCTAGTCCTGCTGTTTCCCCACTGAATCTATTTATTGCCTATAGGAGATATAAAATATAGTAATTACTCTCACTCCCTTTCAAAATGACATGAGGTCCACTTTCCTATTAACTCTAATGAGAGTTATGTGTGCATTCCTCAAGGAGGACAGATCCTATAGAGTTTCAAGGTAAAATAAATCACTTCTCCAGGTTTTAGAGGGCCCATTCACTTTATATTTTGGTGCTTTAAGATACCCATTTAAACTGCTAGTATTGAAAATGCACTGTTTGTAGTTTAAAAGAAGCATAAGCTATGGTTGGAATGTTGTTAATGATCGTGGCTGTGTATTTTTGCTGAAGGATAAATGATTTTATTTACCCTTTGGGGAAATAATGTTAATCAATTTATAGGAAATACATGGTCTCTAAAATGTAATTGTCTAATTTTCATAAGGAAATTAATGACAGTCACTTCTTACTATATTTTCCTTCAATTAAAAAAATTTAACATCAGTAACTATATCAAATTATGTCAGTTTAGAATAAACTAATAATGACCTAGAGTTGCTCATCTCCTAGAAAGAAGGGAGCTCAAAGCAATGGTTGTTTTCCTTCCAGCCTGGGAATAAGGAATCTTGAGATCATGTAGGCATCGGTTTCTGTGAACCGTAAACATATGTTTACTCTATTGGAAGCTTCCTTAGAGAAACCAATGTTGAGATTTTCAATTTGCAATGCTGGACACTCTCAAATATCTGTTCCCTATGCCTTTAGGCATATGAGATCAAGGAAATCTGGTGGTTTGTTTTCTTTTTATAACCATTTTTGCCAAAAACTGTTATCAGCCCTCTTCTTCCCGGGGAATCTTCAAAAAATCAGATGTGTAAACAACTCTCGATGTTAAGAAAACCCAGCCCAGTGATGCAGGAATTATGAAACCCATACTGTGGGAACAATTTAATATCATACAATAATGAGATTTTATTTAGTATTCAGTAAGTGAAATTCTTTTGTTGGGAGAATTTGACTTAATCTTTCTCTAAGATAATGATGTCCCCATCTATTTATGATGCTGAATATCTCTATCTGTTTTTAACTTTCCAGATTTACTACAGTAGAGCTGTTCCATACTGGGCATGTCTGTGATTATTATCCCACAAAAGTTAAGAGGCATGCAGCTTCCTGAGTAGGAAAAGTGATCATAAATAATGTAGCATAAAGGGTGATTCAACCATTCTATCCATGGAAGAGTTGTCTCATTGTATATGCAGTATCGTTTCCATGGCTTCCCTACTTATGCAGACCCAGAGTCAAATAGCAACTGAGATCTGTGTCCCACCTGCAAACAAGAAGCAGATCATGTTTTAATAAAAAATTCTCTTACTATTACATCTTGTGCAGACCCAAGAACCAGCAATTCTTCTTTTTAAAATCTATTTGAGGGAGGAAGGGTCAGAAAAGGAGGAAAAGGAATAGAGAGTCTTAAATACACTCCAGGCTGAGAGCAGAGCCCAGGTCAGAGCTCTATCTCCCGACCCTGGGATCAGGACCTGAGCAGAAACCCAGAGTGGGTGCTTGACCAACAGTGCCACCCAGCAGCCCCAAGAACCAGCAATTCTGTGTGTGTGTGCAAAATATGTAAAACTACTGCCTGCGTGACTGTAGAACCTGAATGATTTCATCAAGAAGTCCTGTAAATTGCCTGGGTACCCTAGGACAGGAAAGAAAGACACTTCATCTGAATTGTTCAAAAGAGGCCTGAACAAAGTGACAGGAGTGACTTAATTTAATTGTAATGGGTTTTACATCTGTCTCCAAAAGTTAGTGAACTGCTGACTCAGCAAAAAACATGTTTTGAACTTAACGCTAGCAGTTTCTTAATAGAGCCAAGAATTCAGCAAATTAAGTAATCTAACTAAAACCGGAAAGTAGATAGTGGTTTGGGCAGCAATAAATAACCACCACTGCATTTAAATCTGTGTTGCTAACCAGTAAATCAAACTATAACTTCCATATAGCAACTTTGAAAATAGAAATGCAAGAAATCATATGTGTTAAAGTCTGTTCATTTACTGCCTACAGTAGTTAAAGAAAAATAAAAAGCTTGAAAACATAATTTTCTAAGCCTAATATTTTGCATGATATTTTAAAACTGGAAATATTTCAAGTATAGTTTTTGATACAGTGATTTTTTTTTAATTCAAATAAAAACTATCTCTATTTTTCAGAAATGTAGCAACATTGTTGCATGGATATCCAGTAACACTCAGGGTATTTTTTGCACCAAGCAGGGTCATATTAAAGAAATGTAGATCTCTGTGAACTTGTGACTGAGTTCCAATTAACATAGACTTGTTTTCGTCTAGGTTTTCTCTTAATGGAATGATTGCTTGCAAGAGTGACTATAAAAGTGTATCATTCAATTTATTGTGTATAGCTCCTCTGTCTATATTTGGAATGACCTTGAAATGATGACCTTTCAATTGAGTAGTCAACGGGTCCCTTCAGTTACATCGTTAATTTCTCCATGTCCAATATTTTGATCTTTGCCAGTTACTACTATCTTTCAAGGCTGTTTCTCTGAGCTGATGAAACATAACTGGACTATGTCTCTTTTTATTTTTTTCTCCTTTCCATTTTCTGGGATGGTGTTTTTCATTCTTTGAGGGTTCTGATAATAGGTATAGTTTGAATTACAAACATAATGCACAGTAATCGCTGAAAAGACTCAGAAGTCTTTCTTGAAATGTTTAATAATCCTTCCCTAAGAAATATGCTTACAGTTAATGCCTGCTTCTTTTCTATTTATATTATTGAAATCAATACATGACTTTCGGTCTTTTTCCCCCCCTTCCTTTTTCTATGACTGTTATTTTATGCATGACAAAATTCTCTTGCTTACTGCTGTGTTTGGCTGTCTTTTAACTTGAGTGTCCTGTGTTTGTAATGATTGCTTTTTGCATGAGGATTATGAAATGTCATACAAATTAAATGGTTGCAGAAATGAAAAGAAATGTGGGGCTTCACTTGCTTTTTGTGTGTGCGGAATATGTCTATTATGTGACACTTAAAATTACTTTCAAATGGCCTTTGACTTCCCCTTTGGTGTGCTCCTTTATTTTAGCAAATTAGCATTGTTAAGTATAATAAAACATTTATTAGACATTCACAGTGTTTTAATACAATTATTATCCTAAAACATGATTCCTTTATAAATAACTATACTGGACATGAAATTGCTTGAGGGCATAATTCTGTTATATTACTAAATTGCTTATGAAATGTAAGCCCTGACTCTGTAACTAACTTAATAAGTAAATACTGACTTCTATTGATGGTACCTTTGCTCTACAGAGTGTTGAGATTATCTGTTCATACTTTTGTGCAGGTTGCAAATGTCTTAAATCCACAGCTAATATTTAATTAAAACACATGGGGAAATATTTGTTTAATGACAAGTAATTTTAAAAAGTCACAGTTTTGATAAATGTATGATATAAAAATGTGTAAAATCCAAGTGTTAATGCTCTTACAAAAAATTTAGGAGCAAAAAGAAAAAAACACCCTAAAAGTGTTCATATTTCTGTTTTCTCTAATGTTATTATATTGTCCCAAATTAAAGATGAGTTTGGCCTACTTTCTTTATTGTTGTCACCAATTCAAATTAGAAAAGACACTGAATAAATTAAGTTCTTTCAGCTAAAACTGTTTACTTTTTTGTATGCAGTGGATATTAAAAAAGAAATATCATTTCCTTTGCTTATGACTTGAGTTTCAAACCATAATGTATTTTTTTATGCTGGATATATTCACAAACCGAATCTTCTATATGATATTTTGGGGAAAGGGATTCTTTTTTTTTCTTAAAAAAAATAGATAATCAACTTTGACTTAATCACTTCCCCGCTCTTTTTGGAAATACCCTTGAAAATTTTAGTATTTACATTGATTTTTTTTTTCCCCTCAGTCTTGTTTATTCTTGAATTGTCTTTTTTTTTTCCCTCTATTTCTCCGTTCTCAATCCTAGGTCCCCTTACAAAGAAACAGACAGATGATTTAGGTGATAATGACGGTGCTGAAGATGAAGGTATTTTTTTTTCCACCAAATCTATTTGCATGACAAGGGCCTCAATCACTTTTTCCACCCCTTTCTATTTTTTTACTTCTTGTCTTTTTTTGAAGAGTTGTTTTTAATTCCCGTTTTTGATGTGTTTTGTCTTCTTGCTTGTTGTTACACATAAATAGACATTTTTAATTTTTTAAAAGAAATGAATGTTAAGTTTTACATTTTGATGCCAACCATTAAAATGTTTTAGAAAGAGGGGCATTTTTTTTGTTTTCTTGAACTGACTTTTGATATGTTTCATCCCATGTTTTGACTGAAATTTGTCCATATTCTTTGAACTAACAATCTTTCCCCCTGTAGTCTCTCTGTACCCATTCTGCATGTTTTCTAATCTATGTAAATATTTTACCCAATATCAAAATGTGTTTCCTTTTAACCTTTGGTATTTGTTTAAAAAGAACCCCATGCCCAATAAAATGAAAGACAACTAAAAGCTGATATAAAGTGTTTCTTGAGCAATATAAATTATCTGACAAAAAAATGTTTTCTATTGATTTGCTTAAATATTATATAAATAAATTCAATTGTGTAGATAAGAAAGACATCCTATCTATTTAGATAACTATGGTAAACACTGTGCAATCACTTCAGTACTCTGGGAAGATTTGATGGATATCCTTTCATTTCAAAGGTACATCATTTCTAGACGGGCAAGTGGAAGTGTTCTAATTTTCGAAACATTGCTGCTGTAAGCAATAAAATATTCCCTACTTCACTAATATCAAAATTGTTTTCTCTTTCTAATTTTCTTATAACATACAATTCTGATATATTCTGTACATGTAAGTATTTGCTAGATTGATTTGACATTTCTCATTCCTTTGTGTATCTTTACCTGGTGTTAGGTGGAGTATCCAGAGGGGCCCTCTGATATTTTCAGTTCACCTTGGTTCCAATTAGGACTTTTCTTTTTAATGCTACCCTAGTTATGATTCTTAGAGAAATGACTAATGTTATCATTTCAGAAAATGTTATCATTTTCTGATAAGTAATGTTATCCCTGGTTTAAAAGTAACTCCCAGCACCCTAGAAATTAAGTCTCATAAAGATATCAATAATACAGTAAGAATGGTTTTCCAAAATAAAATAATCTACAAGCTGGTCAGCAGAAATGTTAGTTATATTAGTTACAACTATGAATGAATATATCCTTACAAAACAACTTGAATTATTTTCATTGAGATATATATTTAATTAACGACTTCACTGTAGAAAATTATAGAGGTAAAAAAAAAAGAAAGAAAATTATAGAGGTGAAGTATTGAAAGCTTAAAAGTTATATTGTTAATATTTTTATAACATTTAAGAATTATTTTGATTAAGTAAAATTTATGACCTCTGATTAAAAATATATTTACCATGTACCCCAACAGAAAATTAAAGTTTAAATGCAAAGCAGTCATTAATATTTGAAATAAATCATTGTAGCTGTCCAAGAGTTATCATTTTGAATGCTAAATAGTTAAAAAATAAATGTATAATATCAAAATGTTAATTGTGTTTTTCAAAAAATAATTGTTGGAATAATCAGAAGTTTTCAAACATTCAAGACATTCATTGACTTTGTTCTCACAGCTCTAAGAAGACTGCTTCTACTCAGGGGCTTTGAGATTTGCTGAGCCCTCTGAAAATCCTTAACTACTAGGTATTTGTTATCTAAATAATACTTAAGTATGAAGGACTTCTTAGTGTGTAGCTTTGCAAACTCTAAATTTTCTGAAAGTACTCACAAAGTTAGTATACATAATTTTCCTATTTAAAAAATATTTTGATTGCAGATTTAATGTAGTTCTTTTCTTTTGATAAATAG